>NC_084499.1:13195546-13498576 GCF_030035675.1 Rhineura floridana
AAGCTGAAGATGCTGAGGGTTAAACCAGGGGCCTTCTGCATGCAAAGCATATGCTCTACCACTGAGCTACGGCCCTTCTCCTAGACCAGGGGTTCCCAAACGCCCACCCATGGACCACTTGAAAATTGCCGATGCTCTTGGAAGACGACTTTAGGAATTATTATTTTTTGTACCAGTTGTAACCAGGGGTGTAGTCGTCCAGGGTCTCGGGGTGTGTGTGTCTTAGATCTTTTACTTTTTGGGGAGCAGGGTCCCTGTCTCTCCAGCACCCTGTGAGCCAATCAGCATGAAAGGAAGCGTCTGAGCTGCTGAGAAGAGTCCTCTAACATGCTTCCTTGTTCTTTCCCGCTGATTGGAGCCAATCAGAGAGAAAGGAGATGAGTCAGCCGCCGAGAAGAGTCTTCTCAGTAGCTAACACTTTCCCCTTTCATGCTTACTGGCTCCCAGGGATGTCTATTGTGATGGGAGAAGACAGTAACAAGGATCTTCTTCTCAAACACGCAGCAAAAAGGGGGGAGGGATGTGGCTACAACTAACATGAAGGGACCCTGCACTTCTGAATTTGCCACTATACTACCATATAGGGGCTCTGCTGGGACCTGGCTCCCAAACGTAAGAGGTCTAAGACACACACACCCCAAGACCCTGGATGACTACACCCCTGGAGACGTCTGTTGTAGTGGAGTGTGGACATGAAGAGCAAGGGAGATGAGGGGAAATGGAAAGGGGGTGTGACTATCATGGAGGGACCCTGCACTTCTGAATTTGCCACTGCACTACTGATTGTAACGCACCGTGCTAGACTCTGTATGACTTCCAATTGCAGATTTATTGCTTCTTTTACATCTTATATTGCATTTTATCGTATTACAATGTGCATTCCTTAGGATTCCAATGGTAATACAATAAAATACAGTGCGAGATGTAAAGGAAGCAATAAAGATACAATTAAAGAGCAATATGGATAGTTAATCTGGCATAACCACCTCCATCAGGCCTCCTCTACTTCAAGTGTCACCTGGCAGTGGCCAGTCCATCTGTTCACCTCACTAGGAGAGATGGGGAGCAGGGCTCATTCCATCAGGCTCTGCTGGAACACCACCTCCATCAGGCTCCCTCTAACCCTGAAGTGTTGCTATGACAGCTGGTTATTATAAGAACTACTAATTTAAGAATCGGTGCCTGAGTTTGCGTTTCTCCTCTTCCCTCCCTGCCCTTTCCCCTTGTGTGTCATGGGGTTTTTTTTAGATTGTAAGTCTATGGACAGGGACTGTCTTGTATTGATTGTATGTCAGCCACTCTGGGAGCCTTTTCAGCTGAAGAGCGGAGTACAAATACACTAAAATAAATAAAGTAAAATAAATAAATATCACCATTATTAATTATTATTAATGTCATCATAATTGATTGATTGATTGATCGATCAAACCTCTATCCTGCCCTTCCTTCCAACAGCTGCAGCACTGGGGGACTGGAGAACACCTGCACTAGGAGTACCTGAGCATACGGGTGTTTGCTTGCCTGCTCCTCTGGGCTGCTGTCTCTCGAGACAGCTGAAGTCCCTGGTAAGTGCTGCAAGGACTGGGACCCCCTGCCTGACCCTGACTCCAGAGAGAGACTGCAGTCAACTTTGCAGCCTCTTGCATCAGCTCCTGGCCGGGTTAGGGGGCATAAAAGCCCGGCTCCCTTGGAAAGCCCCTTAGGGAGTCCCGAGGGCAAGGGCACTACCCCCTTCTGTTTTTTTTAATACCAATCTAGAGGATATTGGTAGTGGGGAGGGTGTATGGCCCATGTGTAGTTCCTGCACAGGGTGAGAGCCTGTGCAGTGAACGATAGGAGAAAGTTGCCAGATGCCTTCAGATAGAGAGTCGGCAACTGGCAGAAGGCTGGCCACCCCTGGGTGCGAGGCAAAAAAGGAACAAAACACTAAAAACATCGTAAAAGATCTCAAAATGAATGAAGCTGAAGGACCACTGGTGGCCCGCAGTTGGGGAACCCCTGCCCTACACATCTCTGGTGCTTCAGACCTCTGATCTATACTAGCTTCTCTTCCCTGTCCACTACTGAGCTACGGCCAGTCCCCGCACAGGCCCAGGGCACAGCCTTCGACTGTAGGGGACTGCGTAGATCTACAACTGGCATCCACAGTCACTTACGGACCCACTGTTAAAGACCTTATCTTGGAAGACAATCTTACTCGGCCACAAGTGATCGCCAATGGATGGATGCATGGATGGATGCATGCATGCATGGATGCATGGATGCATGGATGGATGCATGGATGGATGCATGCATGCATGGATGCATGGGTGGATGCGTGCATGGATGCATGGATGGATGCGTGCATGCGTGCATGGATGCATGCGTGCATGGGTGCGTGCATGGATGCGTGCATGGATGCATGCGTGCATGGGTGCGTGCATGGGTGCATGGGTGCATGGGTGCATGGGTGCATGGGTGCATGGGTGCATGGGTGCATGCGTGCATGCGTGCATGCGTGCATGCGTGCATGCGTGCATGCGTGCATGAGCTCCAGCCGTTCCCCGCGCGGGCCCAGGGCACAGCCCTTGACACTCTGCACCAGCCAGGCACACATATTTGAGGCCAGGCAGCTGCTTACCATACGGGTATCCCCAGGTGCTGTACTCTGGAGGCAGGATGAGGTTGCTGGCGGTGGGGACCGGAACCACCGTCCCTTCAGCGTAGTAAGGGACCGTCGCTCCAGTCGAGAGGCAAAGCGTGGGGTGGCTGGGCGAGCTGCCCTGCTCCGAGTCTGGCCTCGTTTCCGGGAAGCTCAAGCCCGGCGCGTAGCTGAAGGGCTGCTGCTGCTGCGAGTGGCTCTTGGTGGGGATGGAGACGTTGTCCATGGGATGGTAGCCGCCAGTGCCCTCCTCGTCGACGGGCGGCGCGCTTGGAACCACGGGCGAGGGGATGTGGGGGACCGACCGGGACGGGCTGAGAGGGATCCTGTTCACAGCAATGTTCCCGATGTAGATCGGGAGGGTGACGGAAACCTCGGGAGACTTGAGGGAAACCTGGACGGGAACAGGCAAGGGAGAGAGAAGGATAACAGGAATAGCCACAGATAACGCATGAAAACAACAAACAAAAAGGAGCCCTGTTGGATCAGACCAAACACCTATCTCAGGGGTAGGGAACTTCAGGTCCGGGCTCTCGATCTCACCCTTGGGACACTCTCTGCCCTAAGCCGCACCCCCTCTCCCCAGGCCACAACCCCTCACCGGCCCTCCCTGGCGCACCCTCCTTGAGTGCCTGGTTAGAATGTGTCCTGGAACCCGCTCAGCTATGACGCGCATTGGGCCAGTTGCTGTCCCTCAGCCTAACCTACCTCACAGGGTTGTTGTGAGGATAAAATCAGGAGGGGGAGAACCATGTTTGGGCACCACCCTGCACTCCTTGGAGAAAAGGTGGGATCGTGTTTTTATTATTCATTCATTCATCCATTATATTTATATCCCACCCTCCCAGTAGGAGCCCAGTGTTTTTAGCGTTTTTGTTTGCCGCCATGGGCTCCTGCTAGGAAGAAGGGCAGGATATAAATTTTAGTAGTAGTAGTAGTAATAACATCAATAACACTACTACTACTAATAATAATAATAATATAAAAATAAAATATAAACTCTGAAAATGCCTCTTGCTTGCCTGGACAGAGGACAGAGAAAAGTGTACGAGTATGAGCAGAAACAGCAACATTCACACTTGTTGCATTGCTCTCTTTTGGCTCCACCCACCCTGGCATGGGGCCCCTGGAAGACTGCCCAGAAAGGAATATGGCCCTCAGGCCAAAATAGCTTCCTCATCTATCCAGTCCAGCAACCAAATGCCCAGGAAGCGCCACACAAGGGTCACAGCCACTTCCTACTCTCGTTCCCTAGCAACTGGTAGTCAGAAGCATACAGATTATGATTACGATTATTTTTTAAAAAATTGCTCCTTCGCCATGCTATGAAATGGATGCTAGGTGGCTGACGAGGCCCTCACAACAGCCTGCCTAGGCCCTAAAATTAAAAAGGTAGCAGAGCAGCTTTTAAACTGACTGAGGGGGGAAACCTGACAGGAGCTGAGAAAGGTCCGGTTCGGAATAAACCTCCCCCCTGGGATAAAAACCAAAGAAATGATGAAATTTTAAAAGGGGTAGGCCTAGAAGTAGGCATTGTGAGAGCAGGGGCACAGGATATAAATTCAGAAGAGCAAAATTACCACAGGCCTAACCACAAGTGCCAAAGACACTTGAAGAGAGACACTGCTTACAAGTGCCTGTACGCTAATGCTAGGAGTCTCCGAACCAAGATGGGAGAACTGGAGTGCTTGGTCTTAGAGAAGAGCATTGATATAGTGAGCATAACCGAGACCTGGTGGAATGGAGAAAACCAGTGGGATACGGTTATCCCTGGATATAAACTATATCGGAAGGACAGGGAAGGACGTATTGGTGGCGGAGTCGCTCTATACGTGAAAGAAGGCATTGAATCCAGCAAGCTCGAAACCCCAAAAGAGGCAGACTCCTCCACAGAATCGTTGTGGGTGGTGATACCGTGCCCCAGGAGGGACTTAATACTGGGAACGATCTATCGTCCCCCTGATCAAAATGCTCAGGGAGACCTTGAGATGAGATATGAAATTGAGGAAGCATCCAAACTAGGAAAGGTGGTAGTAATGGGTGACTTCAACTACCCGGACATAGACTGGCTGCATATGTGTTCCAGTCATGACAAAGAAGCAAAGTTTCTAGATGTTCTAAATGACTATTCCCTAGATCAGTTGGTCATGGAACCGACCAGAGGGACGGCAACCCTGGACTTAATCCTCAGTGGGGACCGGGACCTGGTGCGAGATGTAAGTGTTGTTGAACCGATTGGGAGCAGTGACCACAGTGCTATTAAATTAAACATACATGTAACTGGCCAATTGCCAAGAAAATCCAACACGGTCACATTTGACTTCAAAAGAGGAAACTTCACAAAAATGAGGGGATTGGTCAAAAGAAAGCTGAAAAACAAAGTCCAGAGGGTCACATCACTCGAAAATGCTTGGAAGTTGTTTAAAAACACTATATTAGAAGCTCAACTGGAGTGCATACCGCAGATCAGAAAAGGTACCGCCAGGGCCAAGAAGATGCCAGCATGGTTAACGAGCAAAGTCAAGGAAGCTCTTAGAGGCAAAAAGTCTTCCTTCAGAAAATGGAAGTCTTGTCCGAATGAAGAAAATAAAAAAGAACACAAACTCTGGCAAAAGAAATGCAAGAAGACAATAAGGGATGCTAAAAAAGAATTTGAGGAGCACATTGCTAAGAACATAAAAACCAACAACAAAACATTCTATAAATACATTCAAAGCAGGAGACCATCTAGGGAGACAATTGGACCCTTGGATGATAAGGGAGTCAAAGGTGTACTAAAGAACGATCAGGAGATTGCAGAGAAGCTAAATGAATTCTTTGCATCTGTCTTCACAGTGGAAGATATAGGGCAGATCCCTGAACCTGAACTAACATTTGCAGGAAGGGATCCTGAGGAACTAAGACAAATAGTGGTAACGAGAGAGGAAGTTCTAAGCTTAATGGACAATATAAAAATTGACAAATCACCGGGCCCGGATGGCATGCACCCGAGAGTTCTCAAAGAACTCAAAGGTGAAATTGCTGATCTGCTAACTAAAATATGTAACTTGTCCCTCGGGTCCTCCTCCGTGCCTGAGGACTAGAAAGTGGCAAATGTAACGCCAATCTTCAAAAAGGGATCCAGAGGGGATCCCGGAAATTACAGGCCAGTTAGCTTAACTTCTGTCCCTGGAAAACTGGTAGAAAGTATGATTAAAGCTAGATTAACTAAGCACATAGAAGAACAAGCCTTGCTGAAGCAGAGCCAGCATGGCTTCTGCAAGGGAAAGTCCTGTCTCAGTAACCTATTAGAATTCTTTGAGAGTGTCAACAAGCATATAGATAGAGGTGATCCAGTGGACATAGTGTACTTAGACTTTCAAAAAGCGTTTGACAAGGTACCTCACCAAAGGCTTCTGAGGAAGCTTAACAGTCATGGAATAAGAGGAGAGGTCCTCTTGTGGATAAGGAATTGGTTAAAAAGCAGAAAGCAGAGAGTAGGAATAAACGGACAGTTCTCCCAATGGAGGGCTGTAGAAAGTGGAGTCCCTCAAGGATCGGTATTGGGACCTGTACTTTTCAACTTGTTCATTAATGACCTAGAATTAGGAGTGAGCAGTGAAGTGGCCAAGTTTGCTGACGACACTAAATTGTTCAGGGTTGTTAAAACAAAAAGGGATTGCGAAGAGCTCCAAAAAGACCTCTCCAAACTGAGTGAATGGGCGGAAAAATGGCAAATGCAATTCAATATAAACAAGTGTAAAATTATGCATATTGGAGCAAAAAATCTTAATTTCACATATACGCTCATGAGGTCTGAACTGGCGGTGACCGACCAGGAGAGAGACCTCGGGTTGTAGTGGACAGCACGATGAAAATGTCGACCCAGTGTGCGGCAGCTGTGAAAAAGGCAAATTCCATGCTAGCAATAATTAGGAAAGGTATTGAAAATAAAACAGCCGATATCATAATGCCGTTGTATAAATCTATGGTGCGGCCGCATTTGGAATACTGTGTACAGTTCTGGTCGCCTCATCTCAAAAAGGATATTATAGAGTTGGAAAAGGTTCAGAAGAGGGCAACCAGAATGATCAAGGGGATGGAGCGACTCCCTTACGAGGAAAGGATGCAGCATTTGGGGCTTTTTAGTTTAGAGAAAAGGCGGGTCAGAGGAGACATGATAGAAGTGTATAAAATTATGCATGGCATTGAGAAAGTGGATAGAGAAAAGTTCTTCTCCCTCTCTCATAATACTAGAACTCGTGGACATTCAAAGAAGCTGAATGTTGGAAGATTCAGGACAGACAAAAGGAAGTACTTCTTTACTCAGCGCATAGTTAAACTATGGAATTTGCTCCCACAAGATGCAGTAATGGCCACCAGCTTGGATGGCTTTAAAAGAAGATTAGACAAATTCATGGAGGACAGGGCTATCAATGGCTACTAGCCATGATGGCTGTGCTGTGCCACCCTAGTCAGAGGCAGCATGCTTCTGAAAACCAGTTGCCGGAAGCCTCAGGAGGGGAGAGTGTTCTTGCACTCGGGTCCTGCTTGCGGGCTTCCCCCAGGCACCTGGTTGGCCACTGTGAGAACAGGATGCTGGACTAGATGGGCCACTGGCCTGATCCAGCAGGCTCTTCTTATGTTCTTATGTTCTTAGTGGCTTGACCTCATTACTGAAGATGCCTGAGGAAATATTAGGGCCTACAGCCCAGAGACTATTGGACTTTTCTTTAGCACAGGGGCAGCTGCAAGGTTTTTTGTGGGGGGGGCAGTAAGGAGAGGGAAAGAAACCCATCGTGGGCCTCCCTCCTTCACACTGCCACTCCCCCCCAGGTTCAATGGATGCAGGAGGGATAGTGAAAAAAAATTGGCAGCTGCCGCTCCATCTCTCCACGCTTGACATTCCTCAAGGCAAATGCACAGGAAGGGACAGGAAAGAGGAGGAGGAAGAGGAAAGAGACTCAGAGGTGCACTGGGCCACTGCAGGTGCCAGGGTGCAAGGAAGGGCCTTTGCAGTGGTGACTCCCCATCTGTGGAACACTCTCCCCACTGAGGTGCACCAAGCCATATCCTTTCTTTTATTTTATTAGTAAGAAAACAGGTGCATCTGTCTCACATGCTTAAGGTCTCCAGTCCGATCCTTGGCACCTCCAGGTAGAGCTGGGGAGGAATGCTGCATGCCTGAAACCCTGAAGAGCCCCTGCCAGTTAGTGTAGACAGTATTGAGCTAGATTGTCCAGTGCTCTGACTCCGTATAAGGCAGCTTCCTATGCTCTTCCAGCAGGCTTTTGGATGAGGATTCAGTGACTGAAGTAACTAATGAATCATTTGATGATGATGATGCTTATTTTGAATTGCATTTATCTAATAGGGTTGTTTTGTATTTTATGTATGTATGCTGTGCTCTTTTATTATGTTACCATGTTGCAAACCATAGTATATACATTTCTTAACACAGAAAACAAACCCCAACCCCCAAGTTAGAAAAAAAATATATGCAGTGCTTTTGCCATTAAAAATGCCCCCTCTCTCTCTCTCTCTCTCACACACACACACACATACTCACTCACTCACTCTCTCTCTCTCACACACACACACCTCTGCATTATATATTTAAAGTAGGATCACACCACTTTAAATAGTCATGGCTTCCCCCAAAGAATCCTGGGAACTGTAGTTTGTTAAGGCTGCTGAGAGCCCTTAGGAGAACCCTGTTCCTCTCAAAGACCTACAATTGTCAGAGTGGTTTAATCAATCAATTGCTCTTCCTAGGGAACTCTGAGAATTGTAGCTCTTGTGAGGGGAAGAGGGGCCTAAACAACTCTCAGCACCCTTAACAAACTATAGTTTCCAGGATTCTGTGCCTACAGTACAAAGGTCACATTTACATTGGTTGCTCCGCCCACTTCTGCTTCAGGCCCTCAGAAGGATGCCCAGAAGGGAATGCGGTCCTCAGGCTGGAGAATGTTTCCCCACCTCTGGCTCTATCGGTCAGGGGTGTCCACAAACCTTTTTTGCAGCCAGAGGTCCTCAGCGCGTCCTCTGTGCTCACCATCCTTGGTGGAAAGGGAACCTTACCTGGATGTAGTAGTCAATATGGATAAGGCTGCAACCTTGCAGGATGGACTGTGGCAGCGCAGGGACGAGAATCTGCTCTTTCCACTCTGCGTGTTTCCATGCCTTCACAGCAGAGCCCTCCACCTCAGCTATGGTCCTCAAGTCGTAGATCCACCGCTTGGATTTATAGGCAACTTTCTGGAGCGGGGATAAGATTTTACCATGTACTCATCTTCCTCAGGGGTGGAGAGTCTTCATCTAGCCCCACCCTGCGGGCCAACTTTGACAGGCAGGTGGGACAACCCACCTGTCAGTCACACAACATCACTAAGATGCAGTAGCGTAGTGGCAAATTCATGTTTGCCACTTCAAGTTAGTCACAGCCATGCCCCCTCCCCGCATTTTTTCGTTGCTGCTGAGCTGAGAATGAGATCCTTGTTAATGCCTTCTCCCATAACAACAGTCGTCCCTAGGAGCCAATAAGCATGAAAGGGAAGCGTGTTAGCTACTGAGAAGAGTCTTCTCAGTGGCCGACTTGCCTCCTTTCACTCTAATTGGCTCCAGTCAGCGGGAAAGGACAAGGAAGCATGTTAGAAGACTCTTCCTTTCACACTGGTTGGCTCACGGGATGCTGGCGATATAGGGAGCCTGCTCCCCAAAACTGTAAAGGGTCTAAGACCCCCGGAGACCCTGGACGACTACACTCCTGCTAAGATGTCGCATGGTCGACAGGCAGGTTGCCCTGCCCGCTTGTCAAAATCCCTCGTGCGGGGTTCCCAAGTGCCAGCCAGCTCATTGTCGGGGGCTTGGGAACCACAGCGCAAAGGGCATTGCTAGTCCTTTGCTGGGCTGTTTGCAAAGCTGTGACCACAGGCCCAACAAAGCGCTCCTTTCTCCCCTGTCAATCAGCTGAAGGGAAAGGGGGGAAGACACCTGCATTTTGCAAGCATTGGCTGTACTGGGGAAGGACCGCAATTCAGATGCAGAGCACCTGCTTTGCACGCAGAAGGTCCCAGGCTCCATCCCTGGCATGGCTGGGAATGTCCCCTGCTTGAAATCCCAGAGAGCTGCTGCCAGTCAGTGCAGACAACACTGGCCAACAGTCTGACACGATGTAAGGCAGCTTCCTGTGTCCCCAAGCTTGCGTTTTCAGGAAGCATACGAAAAAACCAGCAAGCATCCCTCAAGCAAAGTTCAGCACCTCAACCCCAGAATCCCAAAAGCCTGGCCCGTTACCTGGATGAGGCTAGCCACAATGGTGCCGGTGTCCCGCCCCGACTTGTTCTCAATATCTGTCCGCAACTGGATGACCTGCCCTACCACATAGCCCTTGAGGTCCGTGGTGGCTGTCAAGACCATGTTCCCAGTTTTCACGAGCTTGTAGCTGAACTTCTTGGTGATTGACGTTGTGTTTGGCTGCTGCAGGGAAGGAACGCAAAGATAAGAGCCATCGGCTCAGAGGAAAAGGCACCCTATCTGCTGTTGGGTTGGGTCCCATCTGTGCTGTACATTTAAAACAGCATCCTATCACTTTGAACAGGCATGGCTCCTCCCATAGAATCCTGGGAAGTGTAGTCTCTGAAGCACCCTGAGAGGTGTTAGTAGACCCCAACTCCCCTCACAGAGCTATAATTCCTGGAAAGGTTTATCAGTCAGCCCCTCTTCCCAGGGAACAGGTCAATCTCCTTCGAACGGCGGTGTGACCATCACAGTCCTCGCATGAGGCTCCCACTGTACCTCTCCATGTCTGCACACAGTGCAAGTGTGAGAACCTAAGGAACGCTTGTTGGATCAGGCCAGTGACCCATCTAGTCCAGCTCCTCACAGCGGCTAACCAGATGCCTACAGGGAGCCCACAAGCAGCACAAGAGCCCAAGAGCATTCTCCCCTCCTGAGGTCTCCAGCAACTGGTATTCAACTATGGAGGCAGAATACAGCCACTGATAGCCTTATCCTCCATGAATCTGTCTAATGCTCTTTGGAAGACATCCAAGTTGGTGGCCATCACTGTGTCTTGTGGGAGCCAATCCATATTTAACCGATCGCCTCCCTTCCTTCCCACCCACATGCACAACTCCCTCACCTCAATTTCCGGGATATCGTTCAGGTTCAGCGGGCAGAGGACATAGAAGATCTTGTTGCACTTGTGGTCCTTGGAAAACCGCGACATCTCAATCACAGCTTTGACCTGGTGCAAAACCTTCCCAAAAGGGCCTTCAAAGGATGTGGGTACTGAAGCTGGTTTTCAAGGAGGAAAGGAACAAGACACATTGCAAGATGAGAGAGAGAGAAAGAGAGAGGCAGGCAGGCAGGCAGGCAGGCACACATACACACAGAGAATCATAGAGTTGGAAGGGGCCTATAAGGCCATTGAGTCCAACCCCCTGCGCAATGTAGGAAACCAACTGAAAGCATCCCTGACAGGAGGCTCTCCAGCTGCCACTTGAATGCCTCCAGTGATGGAGAGCCCACCCACCCACCGTAGGCCAATGGTTTCATTGTTGTACCGCTGTGACTGTTAGGAAGTTTTTCCTAAATACAAACACACACACACACAGAATCATAGAATAGTAGAGTTGGAAGGGGCCTATAAGGCCATCGACTCCAACCCCCTGCTCAATGCAGGAATCCAGCTGAAACGATCCCTGACAGGTGCCTGTCCAGCTGTCTCTTGAAGGTCTCCAGTGTTGCAGAGCCCACCACCTCCCTAGGTCATTGGTTCCATTCTCATACTAGTCTAACAGTTAAGATGTTTTTCATATATATATATATATATATACACACACACACACACACACACCTTTCCAAAACATTTTTTCATACCTTGCGCTAGAAAAACACCAAAAATCTATGCCAAACCCCAATTCCAAAATTTTGACGTGTACATGTTTTGCAAACATTAAAAGCAAAACATGCATCTATTTGATTTGTTATGACTGTGGGTTGGGGAGGGCTATGCAGGGCACTCCACAACCGTAAGGACTAGAAAATGGCCTTTTCAAAGGAGAGCAGGCAGATACAGTTGTAAGCTGCCCTAGAAATGCCCAGTGCACCTATAATCATAGCCCTCTAAACTATTCACAGTAGAACAACATACATCACAAATAAAAAAGGTGACCAGATAAAATTAATGTTCCTGAAATGCTTGCCCCCCCCCTCAAAAAAAGCATGGCCTGCTGAAATCCATCCAATCCATAATTGGCACCGAAGGACAGAGTATCAAATTTCAGGAGGAAAGTTAATATTCTTATGAACATTGCATTCTATGGCTTTGCCATCAAACTCTGGTTTTTAAATTGGCGTTTGCTTGCACAGACTATCAACAGCCTTGGGCAGAGATACACACCTCAGTAACTCTCTTCCTTAAAAAAGCAAAACAAAAAAATTTGGTTTGCAAAACCTCAAATGTTGATTTAGAAGTTGCCGTGCTTTAGTTAACCTCTGTATCCCACCCTTCATAAAGGATAACCTTTATATCTCACCCTTCATAAAAGAAAGGAAGGAAACTGGAATAACCTATCACAGACCCCAGCCTAACAACCCTGCAAGGTAGGCCTAAAGGTTGCCCAGTGAAGACAGGCTCTTACCCCGATTGTTTAAGCCGTTCCCACTGCATTGGCTCTCTCTATTAAAAAATAAAACTGATAGTTTTTGTTTGATGGGCCATAATGAATAAGGAGTACCTCAAGGGTGGCATATTTTCCTGTTTTATGTACTGTCGTTTTATGTGGAAAGACAATCTTAAAGTTAAAGAGAGAGAGAGAGTGCAGACCCTCGCTGCCTCTCAGGTATGATCAGAACCCACAACCCCATGGGTGCAAAATGGGGGGCGAGTATGACAGCTGAGCCTCTGTGCCACATATTTAACAACAGTGGCTAGAACAGGACAAATGATAAGCATCCTGTGATGCTACACAGACGATGTTAAAAAAAAAACAAGGTAAGTTTGAAGTCATTGTAGAGTCATGATCCTAGAAATCATTGAGACCAAGAGAGCAGAATAGTAAATCCACACTACCTGGAAGCAGGAACTGGAAAGGGAATGTGTGCTCCCCTGCTGTCAGGAGGCCTGCAAAATACAAAGGCAGAGTAAGTAAAACAATAAAGTAATGGAAAGTAGAACATCAGAAAAGCCTGGCTCAGGGCAAACGGAGCCCATCTAGTCCAGCCTCCTGTTCTCACAGCGGCCAACCAGATGCCCCGATGGGAAGCCCACAAGCAGGACCTGAGGGCCACCTGATTACTCAGACCGTGGGGAGATGGGACTAGATGCAATCAAACACACACAGAGTTAGAGTCAACACCCTTGAAACGCAAACCTCGTCCATTCTGCACATGGAAGCGGAGGACGTTTTGTCTGTGGCCGCTGCAGGCCTCTACCACAAGAGGCAGTGACAGCCACCAACTTGGATGGCTTTCGAAGAGGATAAGAGAGATTCATGGAGGGCAAGACGATCCATGGCTCCCAGCCACGATGGCCAGGTTCTCCTTCCACTATGGGAGGCAATCTGCCTCCGAATGACAGTTCCTGGGAATCACAAGTGAGGAGAGTTGCTACTTTTCCTCCAAGGAGGTGGCATACATGGTTCTCCCCCTCCTCATTTAATCCCCACAACAACCCTGTGAGGTGGGTTAGGCTGAGAGGCAGTGACTGGCCTAAGGTCACCCAGTGAGCTTCATGACTGAGAAGGGATTTGAACCTGGGCCTGAATGTAGGACCTCGTCCAGCACTCTAAGCACTACCCCACAAGACCCACTAAAATTAATGAACCGTTAAGAACAAGAAACACAGATCTTGCTAACCTAAGCCTCCTTGCTATGGAACCTAATACAGCTTATTTTCTCCCGTCCAAATAATTACTATGCCCTTTCAGGATCACATACCCCGTTTCTTTTCTTAAAGGTGCACGACATGTCTCAGCAGGGATCGCCAACACGGTGCTCTCCTAAAATATTGTTGGGCGCCATCTCCCATCAGACCCAGCCAAGAAGGCCAAGGGCCAGGAATGACGGGAGTTGTCATCCAAGATCATCTGAAGGGTCTACTTTGGCTGCCCTTGGGTTATAGCATTTAAAGTTTTCAGAGGGAGGGAGGGACTTCACTGTTTCCTTCAGTCATCAACTCTACAAACTAGCTTAAGATATTATACTCTGCCTGGCCACTAGGTGGCAATCAGCAGGTGCTTTTCAACTGCAGGTTACAAATGAAGCTTAGTGGAATTGTGGAGAATGGCTGCCAGTCAGTGTAGACAACACTGAGCTAGATGGACCAATGTATGACCTCAAGATACACACATTCAAACACAATTCTGGTAGCACATTTTATTTATTAAATTTATGTCTCGCCCTTCCTCCCAGAAGAAGCCCAGAGCGGCAAACAAATGATAAAGCACAAAAACCTTTTTAAAAAACCCATCTTTAAGAAAACACCTTAAAAACAATTGCAACACAGACACAGACTGGGATAAGGTTTCTACTTAAAAGGCTTGTTGAAAGGTCTTCAGTGGGCGCCGAAAAGACAGCAAAGATGGCACCTGTCTAAAATTTAAGGGGAGGGAAATCCAAAAGGTAGCTGCTACTACAGGAAAGGTCCACTTGATGAGATGGTGTCAGTAGGAGGCCCTCGCCTGCAGAGCACAGTGATTGACTGAGTATATAAGGGGTAAGACGATCTTTCAGGTATCCTGGTCCCAAGCTATGTAGGGCTTTATGTACCAAAACCAGCACCTTGAACTTAGCCCGGTAGCTAGTGGGCAGCCAGTGCAATTCTTTCAGCAGCAGGGTAACACGTTTATTTATTTATGATTTGATTTATAGCCTGCCGTTCCTCCAAGCAGGAGCCCAGGGCGGCAGTCACACGATACCCTATGATACGATATGTTGGCGATGCCCTGCCCCAGTGAGCAGTCACGCAGCTGCATTTTGCACCAGCTGCAGCTTCCGGTCCAACCTCAAGGGCAGCCCCACATGGAGTTCTAACCCTAGTGTTTGTTAGGTCCAAACCCAACACGCAAGTCGCCCTGTCAACCCCAACTCGCTTATTACACCCGGGAAGAGTGCGGACTTGAGTGCAAATGAACCCACTATCAGAGATCAAGTAACACGAGACAAAAACCTTTGCAAAGGGGACCCAATACTTACAAGCCGAAGCAGGCCAGCATGGGAACCTCATTTATTAGGCATGGATGTGATACAAGAGATACATAGTAGGGAAGTTTCCAGCTTAAACCAGCTTTTATTATGCGAGCCACTGGTGCCGAAAAGATAGCAGAGATGGCG
Organism: Rhineura floridana; assembly: GCF_030035675.1. Classification (NCBI taxonomy): domain Eukaryota; kingdom Metazoa; phylum Chordata; class Lepidosauria; order Squamata; family Rhineuridae; genus Rhineura; species Rhineura floridana. Next base: position 13,210,506 of record NC_084499.1, read on the forward strand.
CCTGCCTAATATTCAAGGGGAGGGAATTCCACAGGGTAGATGCGGCCACACTAAAGGTCCGTTTCCTATATTGTGCAGAATGAACCTCCTGATAAGATGGTATCTGCAGGAGGCCCTCACCAGCAGAGCGCAGTGATCGATCGATGCTGCTAGGACTACAACTCCCATCATTCCTAACCACTGGCTAAGCTGGCAGTGGATGATGGGAGTTGTAGTCCAAGAACATCTGGGGACCCAAAGTTAAAGAACACTGGCCTAGGCACATGATGCAGCAGCCTTGCTGAAGCGAAGTGATCTAGATCTAGCTAATGCCTGGGTAGGAGATCCATAACGGAGCCCACTTCAGTTCCATTATGGAAGGGAAAGGCAAGATTTAAAAAAACAAACCAGATATAATGGGAACTCCCTACAATAATGAACAGGAACAAGACACTTTTCCAGCTGTGGAATACTCTGCCGAAGGAAAGACGCCAGTTGCTGTTATTGTCAGTTTTTAGGTGCCAGGCCAAGACATTTTTTTATTTCCCCAGACAAAGCTAGCCTTGACTGTGGTGCTTATCTTTTAGAGGGGTATGGCAGGACTTGTCCTGCTTACTGCATTGCTGGATGAGAATTTTAAGCAATTTTTGCATTGCACGTCATTTTAGCTTTTAATTTATTTTATCCATTTGTATTTTATTTTATTGTTAGGTCACTTGGAGAATTTTTGCATGAAGTGACAAACAATCATCAACACAAAACTAAAATTATAATCCTACACTCTGCAACTCTTTGCCTATTGACAATAGGCAGGCACTTTCACTGCATTGTCGTCTGCACCTACGAAAACCTTTCCTGTTTAGGCAAGCCTACCCAGACACGTAACGCTGATATGTATTTTAATCTGTAATTTTACCTTGTAGCATATGCTTTTAACTGTTGATTGTATGCATTTTGCTTTTTGTATCAACTTGTCACTAAACATTGACATTAAAAGCAATTTTCATGTATATTTTATGTATATGTTGTATTTCATGTACGTTTATAAGCAGTCTTTGCAAACTGCTTAGAGGTTTTATTTACAGTTGAGCAGTATAAAAAAATCTTGTTAAATAAAATAAACAAAACCATGAAATAGTAGACCTAAACAAAACACAAAAGCTTTCTCCCTGTCATTTGCATGGCAGACGCAAACCTGTGGCTTCCAAAGCTGAAATGAGGCTTCATCCAGAGGACACATACACCTCAACCCTGTCCCTATCCTCGCCTTTGAGGCCCCACGTTTCACACAGGCAGTGGGCCAGAGGCCAGGTTTCCATGGCTCTGAATGCAAGCGATTTCAGTGACTATGCAAGAGGTTGCTACCTGACCACACTGCAGGATTGTTCTAGAACAATAGCGAGGGGAAGGTTTGGTGCTTCAGAGAGAGCGGATTGCGTTTCAGAGGGGAAGAGATATTCAAAAAGTACAGCAGATGCTGCAGGGAGGGAGGGAGGGAGAGAGAGAGAGAGAGAGAGAGAAGTGGTGGCTGGTGCTCAGTTTGATTGGTGGGGCGGAAAGCAGGAAGCCCAACAGAAGGCGGAGCAAGAGCCAATGAATTCTAGTTCTGTCCTCCTCCCTGCTGAGTTCTGCAGAAGGAAAACTGAGGCTAAGGAGGAAGGAGCTGTTGCATTAGTTTTCCTGATTATAATGCTGGCGCTTCTGTCCCGATTGCTAACATTCCTTTCACACTGCAGCACCTGTTGTGTTCTGGAACGGTGGCCTTTTTGGCCGATGTGCCGCCATGTCGCTCTAAATTTCATTCACATCCGTGATCGTACTGCCACACAACAATAAATGTCGTTGGACATGTCGCCACCCCCTCACCCTTTCTGCACATGTGCACTGCTGTTCCCCCATGATCCCCCCATAAAAACAGCAGAAAGAACTGCATGCTGGTATACCACCCCAGATTTCGTTGCTTGGCTCCCATGATTTTCCGGGTTAGTGGGGTTGCAAATGGATTTTTTTTGTTCCCCTCGGAGCAATTAAGACAAAAATGAGCACTAAACGCCCACCAGATGCCGCTCAATTTCCAGAAGTGACTTTGACGTCACATAAAAGACCAAAGAATAAAATGCAGAAATTATCACGTATGGAAATGTTGGGAAAACAATAAGCTGCCGTCTGAATGCAGCCAGTGTCACTCCCTGGACTGGCTGTAAATAAGATGAGAGGAAGGTGGGGGCTGGCTGAGCGCAGACTTAGGTTTGAGGGGCAGCGCCCTACTTGATCTAACGGACCAGCCTCCACTGGAGATGAGCAGCACCTAGTCTTAGGTGATGGAGAGTCTTCCGGAGTTGCACAAAGCCAACGGTGGCCAGATCCTGTCTCCTGGGGAAGAAAAGCCTCGTTCGGCGGAGAAAACGCCAAAGTGCTTGGAATAACACCTTGGAAACAAAGCAGATGGTTATGGACTTCCTGCAATGGTGAAGGCTGAAGCTAGTAGGGGGGGATGAAGGTGGGTCCCCACCACACAGCCTTGGTGTGCCAGTCCAGGGACTGGCAGCCCATTAAGAGAATTCTCGGGGAAGGGCCGTAGCTCAGTGGTAGAGCATCTGCTTTGCATGCAGAAGGTGCCAGGTTCAATCCCCAGCATCTCCAGGTAGGGCTGGGAATGTACGCTGCCCCAAACCCTGGAGAGCTGCTGCCTGTCAGTGCAGGCAATACTGAGCTATATGGACCAACGGCCTAACTCAGTATAAGGTGGCTTCCTGTGTTCCTATTCCCCAGTCACCTGCCTCCTAACCAAGACCGCATTTAATCAAACTTGGTTTGAGCCCCTGCATCCAGTGGTAACAAAAGCTAGCTACCTATTCATTAAGACCCTTGGGCACCTCTTAAGACATCACAACCCAATGTTGCACGGCGGTTCCCTAGATCAAGGAACAGGTTTTTGTCGGGGTTTGGATAAAATTGGGTGCCATCTATCTATCTATCATCTATCCATCTACCAACCAACCGACCAACCAAAGCTTGTCCTGGATTGTCCCATTTGAAATGGGGGGGGGGGAAACAGATGCATATGAAAATACTCTCCAAGAGTGGCTCCCCCAAGCATGGTCAAGGCCTCTTTTCTTCAACCTTGGGTTCCCAGATGTTTATTTATTTATTTAATTTATATCCCGCCCTTCCTCCCAGCAGGAGCCCAGGGTGGCAAACAAAAGCACTAAATACACTTTAAAACATCATAAAAGCAGACTTTAAAATACATTAAAACAAACCAACCTTAAAAACATTTTTTTAAAAAGCTTTGAAGACGTCTTAAAAAAAAAGCATATTGTTTTTTTAAAAAAGGTTTAAAAGCATATTAAAAAGCAATTCCAGCACAGAAGCAGACTGAAACAAGGTAGAGGACTGAACCTTTCTGAACTGCACTGACACTTTGGTTTGTTAGAATTCCCAAGGCCGCTACTCAGACTAGAACAGAACTGACTGCCGGGTCAATAGGGGAAGTTACTGTGGTTTTTGAGTGCGTGTCAAGCGTTTGTATTCATTTTCTCAAGGGAAGCGACTGCATACCAGTCATTGGTGTGCCTAGCCCAGGGCTGTCTGATCTGACTGGCAGCAGCTCTCTGGAATCTCAGGCAAGAGGCCTTCCCCAGCCCCTGAGGACATTAACATTATGCCCTACACAGCAGTTTTTATGAAACAGTAAGAGGCAAGATGCTGGGTCAGCTTATTGCCAACTTCGGCCAGATGCAGCAAGCATCGCCTAGTTGTTGGCATTTCCTTATGTGAGTTATAAAGTAGCCATTTTTACTCTTTCCTCTTTTCAAATCAAAAAGATCTGCATTTGCAAATCCTACTAGATGCCGGGCTTAGTTGTAGATTTAGGACTTGCCTTGGAATTGGACCATTTTTATTATTAGGGTTGTAACTACCGTCTGACATGTTGAATATACAGTTTTCTCTCCACCTTGTCCGCTTTTGGATACATGGTGTTTTAAGCTTTCAGATTCCAGTGCATGTGTGATGTATTGATGTTCTTGTGTACGTTTGGATTTGCTGTGTTGCGCGGCACGTGTGATGTGGTTGCAACATTACACTCACTGAAAGCGCCTGATCCTTTTTAGCTGGAGATACCAAGTGGCTGAAACTGGAATCTTCTGCCACTGAGCTATGCTCCTTCCCTCTTTCCCAAAGGCAAGGGGAACTCTGTAGCTCCGAGTGCATCGGGGATCCTTAGCCCCCTTAACACATTCCCAGGGTGTTTGAGGAGGCTACGCTGACTCCCCCGACTGGCTGATCTGTCCACACTTCAGAGAGCAAAAAACCCTGTTACTTCATCCATGCCTTCCAACAGCAAGGTAAAGCCTTGTGCAGAGATGCAAAAGCCTGGTTTTGTCCACCCCCTCCGGGGGCCCCAGCGGCTGTTCCTTCTCTGACATCACCTCCATTTGCAGTCAGGCAGAGCAACTCATGAGTCACGCACACACCTAGCAACCGCAGCTTACACTCGCAAGAGTTTAAACAGCCGGAGTGACTCAGGCCACAGAAGTCCGAGGTCCAGAGAGGCCTGGGCCGCTTCCTGCTTTTGAGGCCATTATAAAAATAAAAAGAGATGAGTTATGAAAACAAGCAAAAGTAATAACACCACCACCACCTGCCCTTCACTATCAGGTCCCAGGGTAGGTTGCAAGAACTTAAAATTCGATACCAAGAAGAGTTAAAAACAAATAGGAATCGTTTTTACCAAAATCACAACTCTTCTTTGCTGAAATTTGCAGCTCTAAGCTGAGAGACTGTCACAGCTTAGCCAGCTGGGTATTAACACAAGTTGTGAATCTTATCAAATGTCAAATGAAGTACCTGTGCCTTCGGCCTGGTGACTTTGACCCTGGGTCCTTGTCAGGGCTCTTGTGCAACCTGGGGGCAGGAGGTTTTGTCTCTCAAGGTGATTTCTAAAATTCCTTTCACACTGCAGTTCCTGTTACGTTAAGGAACAGTGGCTTTTTCAGCTGATATGCTGGCATTTTGCACAAATGTCTTTCACACGGCTGCAATGAACGACTTGTTCTCGTCCCTTGCCCGTCACCCACATGCACGCTGTAGTTGTCCACTGTGTAGGAGGTCTAAAATCTCATCCTGTTCCCATGCAACCCCTCTCCCTTCAGCACCTGACATTATTTTCGTGGGATGCCCAGACATGTGGTGGGGAAAGGAGGAAGGGGAAGATGCTATGACAGAATACCAGTACAATTTTCGTCAGGCAAAACCAATTGGTGCGCAGCTAAAGGGCGGGAACGCACTGCATGCTGGGATGCCTGTCACATGAGCAGCTGCAGCTAGCACAAAACTCCTGCAATCTTCCAGGTTCCCGAGCTTGCAAGCGGATTATTTATGGAATCTCCTCACGAAAATGAACGCTAAACTTCCACTCTATTCCATTCAGTTTCCGGACCTAACTTTTACATCGTGTGAAAGGTCAAATAAGATGCACAAATGACCAGGTAAAGAATCGTTGGAATAAGTGCAGTGTGAGAGCAGCCAGGGACAGTGGTCTATAACGGGTTGCTGGAAAGCGCAGGAGGGAAGAGCTGGTCTTGCGCCCAGGTCCTGCTTTTAGGCTTCCCATCGGGGTATCGGGTCAGCCACTACGAGAACAGGATGCTGGACTAGATGGGCCACTGGCCTGATCCAGTAGGGCTCTTTTGCCCCCCAGTTATGATGCATGAGCTCCCCAATATAGGCGGGGGGGGAGAGAATGCACATAATTCAAGGAATGGAAGAGTCAAGTAACGGAAAGGAGCTCACATTCTGGGAAGTGAGTGCCTGAATTCAGCACTGGACATTGGAAACGGAGCATCTTGGAAACAGAGATATAAACCTCTCTTCTTGCAAGGTCCCAAGCAGGGTACAGTGCGCATGTACACGCGCGCACACAGGGTGAATGGACACACCTTGATCTCTTCCAGTGGAAGCCAGGCCACCCAGAAAGTGGATCATGATAGCATCACCAACGGAAGTAAAAAAAAGTATCCCCTGCACTTCAAAGCAACTAAAGCAGTTTCAGAATCACCCAAAGTATTTTTTAAAATCACTTGAACAGAGAAATACAAAATTACAAAGAGTAAAACAGAACAAAAACAACAAAGAAAACAGCACTTAATAATAATAAAAAAGAAACAACCAGCAAGGCACCCAGTCTCCAAAAACTAAAAAGTAAGGAGTGGGGGGGGGGGAACAACTCTCAACACACAAAGCAGAACAAACACCCAAATCCCTTTCTATAAAGGCAGCTCTTACATTTGGCAGCAAGGAGCCACAACTGAAAAGGCCCTGCTCGTTATAGAAAACCATCACTGGCAAAGCAATCTAGAGCAGAGCATCAGAGGCCCGGCCAATGGCTTTTGGCAGTAACAGCCAAAGGGAACTTCCATGTCCAGAGGCACCATACTGCCAAGTTATCAGTTCCTGCAAGGCAACCTTATAGGAGGGCTTTTGCCTCCCTCCCCCGGCTTTCCTGGAGGCAACTGGTTGGCCACTCTGAGAAACAAGATCCTCAAGGAGATCAGTCTTTCATCTGATCCAGCAGCGCTGCTTTTAGGTGGTCTGAATATTACTTTTATGTTATTACATTTATATCCCACCTCTGCTTCAAGGAGCTCAAGGTGGTGTATGTGCTCCTCCCCCTCTCCACTATATCCTCACAACAACCCTGTGAGGTAGGTTAGCCCGAGAGATAGGCAGGTGATCTTGGGCCAGTCACTAATTCATTTATTTCTTCTACCACCACCACCAAAACAGCTTCCTGTTCCCACACCAACTTTGTTATGTTGTTATGTGCCTTCAAGTCGATTTCGACTTATGGCAACCCCTTTCTTGACTATTGTCTCCATTTTGGTTAATAACTGTGCCAAGGTATTGATAATCCTTGACAAGTTCAATGTCCTCATTGTCAACTTTAAAGTTACATAAATCTTCTGTTGTCGTTACTTTACTCTTCTTGATGTTCAGCTGTAGTCCTGCTTTTGTGCTTCATCTTTCGCTTTCATCAGCATTCGTTTCAAATCATTACTGGTTTCTGCTAGTAGTATGGTATCGTCTGCATATCTTAAATTATTGATATTTCTGCCTCCAATTTTCACACCTCCTTCAAAATTTAAAAATGACTATAAATCAACACTGGCACAAGATGTCCCCCTGTATCATCTTAAGAGCCAGCCTGCTTTTTAAATATATATATATATATATATATATATATATATATATATATATATATATATAGCATTGAAATGAAAATGCAGAAAATAAAGCAAATATATAAATCTAAACCAAACAAACCAAGAAAGCCAGTAGATACAGGGTTATTCACATATCAAGTCAAAGGAGAACTCAAATGCAAGACATCTATTTAAAAGATGGAAAAATATACAAAAAGCACGTGACAAATAATCCCAAGCAAAAGCGTACTATTTTGGGATATGGGATTGGTAAGGTTCACTTGCCATATAAGAGATGAATGACCACCACACTGCAAAAAAAGGTTTCTGGTTCAGGGACCCCTTTATTCCTCTTACAAAGTTACAATCCCCAAATCGGTTTAACAGTCAATCAATCCCTTTTCCCAGGGAACTCTGAGAATCGTAGCTCTGTGGGGGAAGAGGGATCCCCTAACTGGGCTCGTACTGGGAGGAAGGGCGGGATAGAAATCTAATAAATAAATAAATAAAATAACTCTCAACACCCTTAAGCTCCGCTTCCCAGGATTCTTTTGAGGGAAGCCAGGACTGCTTAAAGTGGTACAATACTGCTTTAAATGCAGACAGGGTCCGGACTCAAAGCCCAGCAATCCAAATTCAGATCGGGGTGTGTGTGTGTGTGTCTTCTGCAGTGCTTGCCAAAACCCTTGGGGGAGTGAAATCTGCAGCAGTGCAGGTTTATACCGGCTGGTTTTTGTTTTGCTCAAGGTTTTTAAAGGAGGAGTAATCTCTTACCAAATGCAAAAAAAAGCCACAAAAACCACCCTCAAGTTCGCTCACACACACACACACACCACACACACACACACCACACACACACACACACACACAGAGAGAGAGAGAGAGAGAGAGAGAGAGAGAGAGAGAGAGAGAGAGAGAGAGAGAGAGAGAGAGCTTGAGACCACCAGCAATAGCAAAGAAGCAGCACAAGCCTCTGCTGCTCATTGTGGTTTGAGGATCCGAGCTTGGCCTCAGGATGTTCAAGAAGCTCACTCCCCACCCCACCTTGTTTCAAAGTCCATGGTCAAGCAGAAGTTGCCAAGCCAGTCTGGCTACTCCTTTTGGCTCCATTGCCTAGTTCCCCCCCCCCCCCGGACACGTCACTTGAAATTCCTCTCCTGCACAAACCCCACCCCTCTGGTGAGCACCGAGAAAACAAAAATCCAACACAGTGCTGCTTTGTAAGACTGGTTTCGACGCTCAAAATTAATCTGTGCCCTTTGCAACCTGTTCGGCAGCTGGTGGAAGGCACTGTCCATTCCCCTCTGGAGAGTCTCTGGAACGCGGCCAGGTCCCATGCACCTTCCACCCTGGACCCACGCCAAGCGCTAATTAAGAGGCATCTTCCTTCTGGGTTGAGCCCTTTTGAGAGAAGGAAGCCACTACAAAAGATGCGGTCCCTACCAGGGCGAAAACAATTGTGCCCAGCACAGAGATTATTTACTAGCAAAAAAGCCTGTCATTCTGATGGACAGGACGTATGCAAAGAGGAGGATTTCGATTACTGCCAGGAGAAGACTAGTCGCCTTTAATAAGATACTGCCATGCATTATACATGGGGCTACCCTTGAAGACGGCTCAGGAGCTGCAGTTAGGACAGCAGAGGTCACTGAAGTTTGTAAGCCCATGGGCACACATTTGAGCAAGTGGGGGCCACCCACTCTGATCATTTTTCTTCCCCTTCGCCTAATTTAGCCCCACACCCACAGAAACAGGCACAGTTTGTTTTTCCAAAGGATGTGGTTAAAAGTCAGATCAGGGAGAATTAATCTGAGCCTTGAAAAGCACATAGACGTGAAAAAGGAAGTGGGAAAGAGCGTCACTCTCCTCCTTCAGCTCTATGGATTTTCAAGGGAGAGAAAGACCACACTGGCAACCTCTAAAGTACTTGTGGAGGCTCAATGGCTCCACTAGCTTCCAGTTCATGTCCAGACTCGAGTCTAGGTGGTGATGCTTATCTCTAACCCCCCCCCCATAGCTTGGGGTCCAGGTAATGAATGAACACCTGCTCCTGTTATCAACCCACCTGTGAACCAAGGTTACCTGTCAATGCCCTCTGCAGAGCACCGCGCCCGACGCAAGCCAGCTAGCAACTTGGGGGAAGGGAGAGGAGAAAAGCATTTTCCTCTTGTGGAGTTCTCCCGCACCCCCTAAGGAGGCTCATGTGGATTTACTCAAGCTTCTCAAAAACGCTTCATGAATAACCTGACTGGCTTTGAGAAGGTGGCAGTGCATCTGCTTGGCACGCAGAATCCTCGGCATCTCGGACTAGGGCTGGAATGGACTCCTGTCTGAAATCCCGGAGAGACGCTGCCAGTCAGTGTAGACATTATTAAGTTAGATGGACCAACAGTCTGACTCAGCATAGGGCGCAAAAGCACAGTCATCTTCCATTTCAAGCAGGGGACATATCCAGCCCTACCTGGAGATGCTATCAGGGGCTGAATCCAAGGCCCTCTTGCATGCAAAGCATGCTGCGATTTGCTTAAAAAGAAAGCAAGATTCTGGTCCTCATGTTCTGAACACCGGGGCTGAATTAAACCGAAACGCTGGAAGCCGCCTCATATGCTGAGTCAGACTGTTGGTCTATCTAGCTCAGTATCATCTGCAGCAACTCTCCAGGGTTTCAGGCAGGATTCTTTTCCTAGCCCTTCTTGGTGATGCCATAGGGGATTGAACCTGGGACCTTCTGCGTGCAAAGCGGATGCTCTACCACAGAGCGGCGGCCCTTCTGCACATAATGGAGTCCTGACAGTTCCTTCCGTTTTGCCCCAGATGTTTTTTTTTAAAAAACAGCCATGCAAAAAAGGTGAGGGGGGCATGTTTCTTCCCCTGCCCCTGGTGAGGCTGAAATGACCACCTTCTGCACACCAACCCCAAGCTCTATGGAGTGTGTGTGGGGGTGTCTGGCACCGTGCGCGTGTAGCGAAGGGGTCCGTGGGGGGCATCATCAGGTCATGAGGCGCTTCTATGCCTTGCCAGCACAGCCCCTTCACTGAGGCTCTGTGGCGCCTCGCTGAGGCCATGGCAAGTTTGCTTTTTAATTGATTTTGTTCCAGCAGCTTTCGCTCCTGGGCATCAGCTGGAACTGTGAGGAAAGCAAAATGGGGGCCACTCCAGAAACCGGCGGCCCTCCAGGTGTTCCAGGCAAAGAGTCTTTCCCAGACCTCTTCGAAGATGCTAGCGGGACTGAACCTCAGGTCTCCTGCATACACGACAGAGGCTCTCCCTCTGCGCTCCAGCCCTTCCCCAATACAAGCCCTTGCTGCCACTCATCCAAAAGACCAATTCCAAAACAGGCATGATGATATATCTATATCTATATCTCTAGATAGCTTCCTGCTTGAGCGTACCTTTATCTGCCAGGGAGAGGGTGGTATTGAAGTATTGCTCTTCCACTGTCCAGGCCGTGTCGTTCATTTTGTTGGATACCCCACAGGAACCGACGCAGCTCACCTTGATAGCTGGGAGGAGAAGAAAAAAGTTATTACTCTTGTTATTGTTGTGCTTTTTGTTTATCACCTGCCCTTCACCCTGAGGTCCCAGGGCAGGTTACAACTGTTTAACATTTTGTTGTTGTTATGTGCCTTCAAGTCGCTTTTGATTTATGGCGACCCTATGAATCAGTGACCTCCAATAGCATCTGTTATAAACCACCCTGTTCAGATCTTGTAAGTTCAGCTCTGTGGCTTCCTTCACGGAATCAGTCCGTCGCTTGTTTGGCCTTCCTCTTTTTCTACTCCCTTCTGTTTTCCCCAGCATTATTGTCTTTTCTAGTAAATCATGTCTTCTCATTACGTGTCCAAAGTACGATAACCTCAGTTTCATCATTTTAGCTTCTAGTGACAGTTCTGGTTTATTTTGTTCCAACACCCAATTGTTTGTCTTTTTTTGCAGCCCATAGTATGCACAGAGAGCCAGTGTGGTGTAGTGGTTAAGGTGTTGGACTATGACCTGGGAGACCAGGGTTCGAATCCTCACGCAGCCATGAAGCTCACTGGGTGACCTTGGGCCAGTCACTGCCTCTCAGCCTTGGAGGAAGGCAATGGGAAACCACCGCTGAATACCACTTACCGTGTAAACCCTATTCATAGGGTCGCCTTAATTCAGAATCGACTTGGGCAGTCCATTTCCATTTTTCATGGTATGCACCAAGCTCACCTCCAACACCACAATTCAAATGAGTTGATTTTTCTCTAACCTGCTTTTTTCACTGTCTAACTTTCACATCCATACATAGAGATCGGGAATACCATGGTCTGAATGATCCTGCCTTTAGTGTTCAGTGATACATCTTTGCATTTGAGGACCGTTTCTAGTTCTCTCATAGCTGCCCTTCCCAGTCCAAGCCTTCTTCTGATTTCTTGACTATTGTCTCCATTTTCGTTAGTATACAACATCAAAAACAACTTGGAACTACAACCTTACAAAAAATATTGCAGAAAATAGGGGGGTCCTAAAAATATACTTCTCAGATGGCAATGGCCAGGGCAAAGTGATGCGTCTTCAGCATTCGCCGAAATCTGCACAGTGAAGTTGCCAGGTGCACCTCTGCGGGGAGGGAGTTCCACAACGTAGGGGCTGCCACAGAGGAGGCCCTCTCCTGGGCTGCCCCCCCTCCCCCAAGGTTCCAAGGGTGGCAGAACTACCAGAAATGCTCCCTCTGCTGATCTCAACAGCCGGGAAGGTCTGTTGGAAAGGAGGCGGTCTTTCAGATATTGGGGACCTAAGTCATTTGGGGCTTTAAAGATAAAATGAGCACCTTGAATTGGGCCCAGAAACAAATTGGCAATCAATGCAACTGGTTCAAAACAGAGGTTATATGAGATCTCAAGGGCGCCCCAGCCAGTAATCCGGCTGCTGCATTTTGGACCACTTGACATTTACGAGTCATCTTCAAGGGCAGCCCACGTAGAGTGCATTGCAATAATCCAGTCTGGAAGTTACCAGAGCCTGAAATACTGTGGCCAAGTCATCTCTATCCAAAAGGGGCTGAAGCTGGCAAACCAGCCAGAGCTGGAAAAAGGCACTCTTTGTTCTAGCTGCCGAGGCCACCTGAGCCTCCAGTGACAACACTGGACCCAGGAGCACTCCCAGGCTGCAGGTCTGCTCCCACCAGGGGAGGGCAACCTTGTCCAGCTACGTTCACAAGCAAAATCACCAGACTGACAATATCCACGCACACAGCCACACAGGCAGCTACCTAACGGCAAGTCAAGCCATCTGTCCATCCAGCTGAGTCCTGTCTATGCCTAGGATGGAGAACCTGTGGCCCTGTAGCAACATCTGGACTTCCAACACCCATCATGCCTGAACACTGGCCACGCCGGCTGGGGGCTCGCGAGAGTGGGAGCCCCACAACATCCAAGAGGGCCAGAGCTTCTCAGCCCTGGCCTCTGCTGCCCGGTAGCAGCTCTCAGACAGGAGTCTTTTCCCAGCCCTACTGCGAGATGCTGAAAGCCGAACCTGGAACCTTCTGCCTGCAAAAGGGATGTTCTACCACCGCAATACAGCCGCTCGTGGGAAGCAGCAGCCTTTAGATCAGAAGTGGGGGCCGCATTCCCTTCCAGGCTAGAGTCCAAGGGCCACATGACAGAGGTGGGCAGGGCCAGAGGCGCGCAGGGCCAGAGGCAAAAGTGGGCGGAGCAAATGTAAACGTTTGCCTTTGTACAGTAGGCTGGCTTCTCCACACAGCTCTCTCCATCCTTCACCCGGGCAAGCAAGAGGCACTGAGGGCCAGATAAAGACGCCGGGGCAAGACATTTGGCCCTCGGGACTCAGCTTCCCTCCTCCCAATTTAGAGACTGCTTTGGAGTGTTCCAAGAGCTCCCCATAACTCGTCGCAGCAATATTGAGAATATAGTGACATTTAAGCTGATAGCACTCTTGGGCTGAAACGTCAGAGAGAGGGGAGGAAGGCCCAAAACGTGTTCAAATATATCGTCTAGTCCTGCTCGGAATAAGACTATGCTGGATATTCAAGATGCCGGTGGCTTTGCGGAACTGTATCGTTGCACCTGGATGAAATTGGTGGTCCACAACTGGTTCAAGGCTGCGGTAGAGGCTGGATACACAATGATCACACACTACTTCCCTGAAAGATTCCTGGGAACGGTCCCTTTGATAAGGGTGCTGGGAATTGTAGTTCTGTGAAGGGTCAACTAGAGTTCCTAGGGATTATTTGGGAAAGAAAGCCATGTGCTTTAAATGGATGGTGTGTACACAGCCCCAGATATACCCAAGCATCATCTGGTGGCATGCAGTGTGTTGTTCACGGACAACAAAATGCAAGAGACGTTTTGCATCACCCACCACACACTTCTCACACCCTGTCCCATGCTATCCACACACACACTGTGCCAGAGGAGAGCTACACACCGCACTTGCAACCCAAATCTTAGAATGTGGCATTGCCTTTCTCGGTAGCAATCACCCCTTTATGATTTAGGGACGTCTCCTAGCAACGCCTTTCTCTTTTATGCTATTCTCGGCAGGAGGGTAATCAAGCAGATTCTATCACACAGGGTCATACCCAACAGTAGCGTCCTTCACACCAGCTGACAGCTCTTGCACCAATAGAAGTGGGAGATTTTTGCCACTGTCCCCGGCAGTCCCCAAAATATGCTCTAGAGGGTAGGGGTGGGGGACCCAGAACAGTCTGGGTGGGGGCATCAGGGAATTGGCAAAATACAGCCCTGGCCACATCCACGCTGCACATTTAAAGCACTATGATGCCACTTCAACAGTCATGGCTTCCCCCAAAGAATCCTGGGAAGTGTAGTTTGTTAAGGGTGCTATTACCTTCACAGGACTACAATATATACACACATACCCGCCACTCCTAGGGCAGCAAACAAAAACACTAAAACATCTTTAAAACAGATTTTAAAATATATTAAAACAAAACATCTTTTTAAAAATGCTTTAAAAACAAATTAAAAAGCAATTCCCAGCACAGATGCAGACTGGGATAAGGGTTCTACTTAAAAGGCTTGTTGAGAGGAAGGTTTTCAGCAGGCGCCAAAAAGGTAACAGAGATGGCGCCTGTCTAATATTTAAGGGGAGGGAATTCCAGAGTGTCAGTGCCACCACACTAAAGGTCCGCTTCCTATGTTGTGTGGAATGGACCTCTTGATAAGATGGTATCTGCAGGAGACCCTTACCTGCAGAGTGCAGTGATCGACTGGCTTATCAAGTCCTCTTCCCATGGATCTCTGGGAACAGTAGCTGTGGGAGAGGAATAGGGGTCTCCTAGTGGTTAGAGCAGCCTTTCCCAACCTTTGGGTCCCCAGATGTTGCTGGACTACAACTCCTATCAGCCCCAGCCAGCATGACAAATGGCCAGGAATTATGGGAACTGGAGTCCAGCAACATCTGGGGACCCAAAGGTTGAGAGTTGAGCACAGGGTTGAGAGTTGCCATCTGACCCACTTTTAACTGGCCCAAACAGTCTTGTCTCCCTGCAAATCCCCACACAGAGTACTCAGCCTTTATTTTCAAATGCCCTTGTTCTTAAGACCGCGAAGGAACCTTTGCCAACCAGATTGCCTCCAGGTATTTCAGACGATAACTCCCATCAGCCCCAACCAGGCCACCACCAGGTTGACGAAGGGTGCCATTGAGACACAAAACCCCACATTAGGCAATCGAAGGTCTGCCCCACAACAAGCGGCATTCTGCGAGCCAAGTACACGCTGCAGGTTCTTAGACTTTGCTCAATTTATGTCGCCAGCCTCCAGGAGGGGACACCAAGCTATGCCCTGAAAGCCCATTCCCAACCACTAGGAAACAAAAGTTATTCTCTAGCTTCTGAGGTTTGAGCATGCGCTGCCCGCAGTTCCTTCAGGCACATCTTTGCAGCTGTTGAGGGCTAGAAACCTGCTCTTGTTGTCAAAATAAGAGTGCCTGACCTCAGCCTAGCACAAGCAGAAAACGTTCAGAATCAGAGTCTTGGCCCACCTAGCTCAGTAGTTCGACAATGACTGGCAGTTGCTCTCCAAGGTCTCAGGCAGGGGTCTCTCCCAGCCTTACCTGGAGATGCCGGTGACTGAGCCTGGGGCCTCCTCTACCACTGAGTTTCAGCCCTTCCCCAAGCACAACCACGAACCGTGAAGTGCAGGCAACACCCTCTTCATAAGGAAGCCAACGCAGGGGGAAAAACACCACAGACAAGATTAGTTATGAGGAAACTATGCTTTTAAAAAAATCCCATCTACCACACCAAAGCCATTAAACAAAAAGGAGGATGCTTTAAAAGTTTGTTTACGATCTTTCTGTGAATCCTGCCCTTCCTTCAAATTGCCCACAGGTTATCCCGTTTGGCGGCTTCCAGCAATTGGTGTTTAGAAGCCTCCAGCCACAGAGCGCAGCCACGGTGAAGAGTAGCCGTCGACAGCCCTATCCACCCCACATTTGTCGGACCCTCTTGCGCAGCCATCCAAGCTAGTGGCCACCGCTGCCTCCTGGGGGAGTGAATTCCGTAGTTCAACATCTGTGAAGGGCTGTCACACCCATACACTGGGCGCAAGAGGTCCTGGATTCCATCCCTGGCATATCCAGCTGGTGCCATGAAAGACTCCCTGCTTGAAAGCCTGGACAGCTGTTACCAGGCAGCGTCAACAACACCAACTCGCCATAAGGTAGCTTCCTATGTTCAAAAGAGCATCCCACTTACTATGGTGCTCCCAGTCAACAGTCGCTTCTGGGAAGAAGCACGGGCCGGAATTAACTCGGTTCTGGACAAACCCCTGTTAATAGCGCACACCAACCCAGCAATTGGCTACCATCCCTACCAGGCGGGGGCTACCAGAAGGGCAAGAAGGATGGCTTCACCGCACCACGCTCAACAGCAAAACGAATCGGCCTTCGACGATGGAAAGCACGGACCACGCCAAGCACAGAAAACCCAAGACCTTGGGCAACCAGCAGCCCACAGGGAAATTCTGCTTTCTAAATTGCACAAAGAGTCAAACTTCCAAGAGATTTGGGGGAGAGAGGGAGGGAGGGATTGTATTGTTTTATTGTAATAACGTTAAAAGCCTAATACACTATACATTAAAAAAAAAAAGAGCATCTGGGCTGTGGGAACCCACAGATCTCCAACACCTGCCCTCCTCCAAGACCCTGGAAAGACATCATCGCCACATGGTGTGTGAATTTGCCTGATATTTTTAACCCAATAGGGCTTGAGTCAGCATCCTGGCAAGAAAGGAGAAGGGGAGGAAATCACTTAAAAACGCGGCAAGTGGACCCAATCCATCCCAAATCCCAAGCCTATTTGCTGCCGCTCACCACAGGGGTAGGCTGCGTGTGTGATCAAAACAGCCGGCAAACCTTAAATCCTGCAGGGTGGGTAGAGAATAAGAGGGGGGAGGTAAGTAATCTCTCACAGACACCCCACTAAGATTGGTTTTAGCCTTTTCAGAAGAAAGGACTGCCGCCATTTCTTAGCAACAGACCTTTGAAGTTCGCACCATCCCACCAGCTCGACTCCCGTCAACCCAGCGGCACAGCCGACTATGCGCAGTTCGCAAGTCGCAAGTACGAAAGGGCTCCGCTGCCTCAGAGCTGATCAAGCCGCCAACCAGACGTCTCTGGGGAGCCAGCAAAGAGAACGTGGAAAACGACAGGCCTTCCGTTCCCTGCAACTGGTATTCTGATAGCCCGTGCAAAGGATCCCTCATGGCACCACTAACGGCCCTTCGCGCCCTGGGTGCATTGGAGGGGTGGCTAGCATTCAGGGGGGACCTGCGGGCACATTTGCAAAACCGAGAAAGTGTCGTCGGCACCACAGCCAGGAATACACACTGCCGTTTAGCCCACATTCACACCATACGTTTATTCCACTGTATTGTATTCTGCCATATTTATTGTATGTACGTCGCCTAGAGTGGCCACTGGCCAGATAGGCGACACATAAATTAAATTTATTATTATTATTATTAAGGCTTTCCCCCAAAGAATCCTGGGAGCTGTAGTTCGTTAAGGGTGCTGGGAGTGGTGGCTCGGTGAGGGGGTACCCTACAGTTCCCAGGATTCTATGGGAGAGAAAAAAAACCATGTGCTTTAAATGCACGGCGCGCACGCAGCTCTCACGGACACCACAAAGGAGACTGTGCCCACTTCCCTTATTGAGTTACAGTTCCCCTAGTGGGTTAACAGACAACTCCTCTTCCCAGAGGGCTCCCAGAACGGTAGCTCTATGAGGGGAAGAGGGGGTCTCCGAACGACTCTCAGCCCTCTTCCCAGAGAACCTTTCCCCCGCCTAGGAAGAGAGGAATCTACTTTACTGCTCCAGAGTTTCAGGCAGGGAACATTCCCAGCCCTACCTAGAGACGCCAGGGATTGAACTTGGGACCTTCTGCATGCAAAGTGGATGCTCTGCCACTGAGCTACGGCCCGTACTTTGCCACATGACGCTGCCATACCCCAGGTCAGGCCATCGGTCCGTCGAGCTCAGTGTTGCCGACAAGAAGGGCCCCCAAACTACGGTCCGCAAGCTTAAAGGTTTTTAAGTGGGTTGCTATTGCTCCTTTTCTTGCTTGCTATTATATTTCACAGTTTGAACTCTACACATCATGAGAAGACCTGATTCCCTAGAAAAGACAAT
The DNA here is from genome assembly GCF_030035675.1 of Rhineura floridana. NCBI lineage: Eukaryota > Metazoa > Chordata > Lepidosauria > Squamata > Rhineuridae > Rhineura > Rhineura floridana. The sequence continues at coordinate 13,228,338 of NC_084499.1, forward strand.
CATGCTGGGAAAAACAGAAGGGAGTAGAAAAAGAGGAAGGCCAAACCAGAGATGGATTGATTCCATCAAGGAAGCCACAGACCTGAACTTACAAGATCTGAACAGGGTGATTTATAACAGGTGCTCTTGGAGGTCACTGATTCATAGGGTCGCCATAAGTCAAAATCGACTTGAAGGCACATAACAACAAAAACTCCCGTCTAGGAAGATAGGAATCTGCTTTACCTCTCCAGGGTTTCAGAGAGGAGTCCCTCCCAGCCCCATCTACAGGTGCTGGGGACTGAACCTGCGATCTTTTGCACGCAAGGCAGTTGCTCTACTACTGGGTTACGGCCCTCGCCAAACGCCTGCTGCCTGAGGGGCATCTCCAGGTAGGGTGTCAAGAGACTCCCTGCCTGAACCTCTGGAGAGCTGCTGCCAGTCAGAGTAGACAATGCTGAGCTAGGTGAACCAGTGGATCTGACTCCATATAAGGCACCTTCCCAGGTCCCTTCAACTCCCATTGTCCTCAGGCACTGATGATGCCCGCTGATGGGAACTGTAGTACAAATCTCTGGAGGGCAACAGGTTGGGGAACGGCCGTCCCAGATAACGAGCTAAGTTTTCCCATTTCCTTCTAATAGGAAACAATTTTTTTAAAAAATGCAAGAGGGGTTCCGTGAGGTTGCAGTGATCATCTGGGCAGTCAGAAGTTTAAGATCCCACACCCGCCCACTTTAAACCTCAGCAAGAGCAGCGAATGGAAGCTGAATGCAGGGACAGGAGACATAATCGCAGACAAGATCTGCTGACCAGCACTTGGCCTCTTTCGCCTAAGCTCTTTCCCCCTTTTGTATATTGTATAAAAGATTTCTGAAGAGAGAGCAAGAGAGATTAACTTCAAAAAGCAGCTCCAATTTAGCAGGAGGAGACATCACGGCTCCACCGACACAGATTTTACAGGGTTTTCCCCCGACATGACATTAGAAGTCACAGAGGTCTAAAGAGATTCCTTCTCCCCTCCACAAAATCTACTCGGTAGTTTCATTCTCGCTTCCTAACAAGAGGACAGAACAAGCTTTCTGGCTTCTCAGCCGGCCACAATTATTTCCAATAAAGCCTCCCACTTGCCTGCACAGAGGACAAGAGAGGGCTTTGTGACTGCATGTAGAAACTAGCCTGCGGAACACAAGGTAAAAAATCTACCCAAGTTGCTCCACCCATTTTTGCCTCTGGCCCCACCCACTGCTGGCATGTGGCCCCCGGAAGGTTACCCAAACAGGAAGGCAGCCCTGGGGCTGAAAAAAGTAGCCCGCTCCCAATTCAGAACCAGAGCTTGGAAAAGTTACTTTTTTGGACTACAACTCCCATCAGACCACTCCAGTGGCCATGCTGGCTGGGGCTGATGGGAGTTGTAGTTTAAAAAAGTAACTTTTCCAAGCTCTGTAATCAGAACAGATAATGGCTGCATGAGTGCGGGATGGGTGACGGGAACTGAGCAACCTTCATCAAGCAAGCTGCTGGCCGAGGCAGGGAGCCAAGAGCAGCCTCCGCTCCTAGACGGGCAATGGCCTTGGGCGAATGCAGATGCTAGGGAGCCGTGGAGCGACTTGTTGACTCAGCAGCTTTTGGAACAGCTCAGTCTCCTTTCTGCACGGGGAGTGCAAAAACAGGGATCAGCAGGCTGGCTCTGCCTCTTGCAGCACTGTCGCAGAACGTGCACATGTGCGCTTTCCAAATCAGCATGTTATGTTCTCTCTCGCTCTCTAGGACTGGAGCTGTGAATATTAACACTTGGATGGGGTGCCGAGCGAGATATTCCCCAGGGGAAGCCTGGTGTGAAGTAGCCAGAGCCGGAAAGAAGCCTGGTGGAGTCCATACAATTTTCCCACACACACTTTTTTTTTGCATGCAGCTTTTTTACCCCAAGGCTGGCATCTCTGTCCAGCTCTGTCGGATAGGCCAAGCCAGCGGCTTCAACCTGGGGGGGGGGGGAAGCGGGGGTCACAGCAGCATGGGAGTTTGAACCCCTACCCCAAAGCAGCATCCTCAGCTCATCACACCACACTGGCTAACGTGGCATCTGGTTGACTGGGGCAAGGCAACCTTGGGTATAGGAAAAAAAGTTTTGGGAAAAAATGGTAAAACATTTTTGCCACAGTATGTGCAGGGAAAACATTGGCATTGCTTTCGAAACGGCCTCTTGCACAGCCTGTGGCATTGCACCCTGCAGTCAAAACTAGGAAACAGTCAGGACCAAGTTCTAATTTTAATACTTGACCCCTTATTCCCACGGCCCATAGGGATTCCCATGGCCTTGGCTCCCTGGTAGAGTAACTGCTTTGTATGTAGAAAATCCCAGGTTCAATTCACGGCAGCTCTAGGTCATGCTGAGACAGACTCCCTGTCTGGAACAGACCAAAACAGCCACTGCCTGTCAGTGTAGACTGAAAAGTGGCCAGACAACAGATGTAAATTTCACCTTTGTAGAGTAGGCTACAGCTGGTATTGCACAGTGGGGAGGAGAGCTTGGCTGGGAGTCCAGAGTCTGCGAGTTCAAATCCCTGCTCGTGTCTCCTGGGTGTCAAAGGCCACCTAAAGATCACCCCTCAGTGAGTGGCTCAGGGGTTACGTGCCCTGCCACCTGTGCAGCTGTGGGCAAGTTGCATAGTCCCAAGGAGCCCAGTTGCCCCCCAGCTGGCAGTTGTGGGCAACAAAGGGGCTGGCTTGTGCCGCTGTGGCGAGCTGAGCAGGCCCTAGCCAGCTGGGGAGGACTAGCCTCAGAGGGACACCCCCTCTGAATACCGCTTACCATGAAATCTCTATTCATAGGGTCACCATAAGTCGGGATCGACTTGAAGGCAGTCCATTCCATTTTCAGAGTAGGCTACTTTTTTACGCACGTGCACACTCTCCTCTCCCCTCTGCCCCATGCAGACGAGCAAGAGGCATTGCCAATGTGGGCCAAGCAGAGAGGTGTGGAGGGCCACTTGTGGCCCCCAGGCTTGAGATTCCCCCACCATGCACTATCTGGAGAGCTTAGAAAGAGGATTGAGAGAGAACCCCAATACTCCAAATGCAAAGCACAGCATCCCTTAAGCTAAGGAGTCTCGGGGGGGGCAGGATCTTTATACCCACAGTACCGTTCCCAATACCACAGGGAAGAGGGATAGAAAAAGGTCCCCTCAAATGGATGCCAAGTGCAGATTTCTTCAGAAGAGTACCTTCGCTAAGCTGCGGATCTGACAAAGAAAACTGAGCAGCCGGTACTCCCGGGGAAATACTTCCAGCAACTCCGCTTACAACGCTTTGGGGTTGTTACCTTTGTAGGACAGGGAACCTGTGGGACTTCGGATGTTGTTGGACGCCCAACTCCCATCAGCCCCAAACAGCACGGTCACTGGTTGTCACATTGGAAGGATGTTTAGAAGTGGGGTCCCCTCTCCAAGAATTGGTACTGGGACCTGTGCCTTTTAACAGCAACATTTGCAGATGTTCCAGAGTTAGAGATGTGCAGCGAAGGGGCCTTGTTTGCCGATGACCCCAAATTGTTGGAGGTCGTAAGAAAAAGGGACTTCAAGGAGCTCTAGAACGGTCTCTCTTAGAAGGCCACAGGGGGTTTACAAGGGTGTGTTTATACAGCTGGGCTTGATTTCCATTCAGTGGTGCCTACATAGTGCACAAAGCGTCCGCGCGTCCATCTTAGCAGATATGAACAACTTCACACCACCAACCACAGCTGTCATGGGTAGGTCAGGTTTGTGGATGGCTGTACCTGCATATACATCTGACTCTGGTTTCATATATTTTAACCAACTGATAAAAATTGATGCGTTTTAATGATAGTTTATTTTACAACAAATTTAAAATGTTAGAATGTCTGCATTGTCAAAATGAACTTATTTGTTTGGATTGTCGTATTCTGTTTCGAAATGATTTGGCATTAGACTTAACTGTACTGATATGCCATTTTTTTTGCTCGTGCTGTGAGCAAAGCAAAGGGCACGTTTATGAGGAAAAGCGGCATACAAATTGAAAGAACGATAATAATCCCTCCAAACTGGCCGGCAAAAATAGCAAATGCAATTCAGCTTAACAAAGTGTAAAGTGATGCCCTTTGGGGCAAAAGAAATTCCTAACTGCATATACATGGATGGAGTCTGACATGGTAGAGCCTGACCAGGAGATATCTGGGGGTTGGTAACCTGATTGCCAACCCGGCGTACAGCAGCTATGAAGAAGGCAATTGCCACGTCAAGGATCATTAGGAAAAGGACCAGAAATGCAACTGCCAATATCATAATGCCGTTATACCAATTTATGGTGCGACCACACTTGGAATCCTGTGTACGGTTCTGGGCGGTGAACCTCAAGGAGGATACTGTAAGGCCAGAAAAGTTTCCAAAAAGGACAGCCAAGATAATCAATGGACTAGCACAAGTCCCATACGAGGAAAGGTTTTTAGGAGACAAGACAGAGGCGCTTAAAATTGGACATAATTAAAGTTTTTCTCCCTCTCTCATAACACCAGTACTCAGGGCCACCCAATGAGAAGATGAAGGTTGGCAGATTCAGGACAGATGGAATGAAGGACTTCACACTGTGCATAATTAAACTGGAGGGATTTCTTGCCACCAACTAAGACGGCTTTAGGAAGAGGTTCAGGGAGGAAGAGGCTATCAGCGGCTACTATTCATCATGCCTGTGTAGTGCTTCTAGTACTAGAGGCACACTAGGCCTCTGAATGCCAGCCACCCCCCCTAGGCAACCCCATACTCCTTGCTTGTTCCTCAGCTGCCACTACCGCAAACAACCCCATACAAACACTGCCACCACACAGCACACCTAGGCCGCACACAAACCTTCCACCCACCCATCCAGGCTGCCGCTGCCACAGCTGTCCTGACCTGCTGCCTAAACTCTGCTGCCACCTAGGCACCCCGGCCTCCCTCCCACATAGCCACTGCCATGTCTAGGCCACCCACTCGCCCAGGATGCTGCCACCACCTTACCTGCTTGCCACGGTGGGCAGTGTGAGCAGCATGCATACGAGGGGGAGGAAGCGGTTATGCTGCCATTCATAGCACCACCTGTCTGTGGCGCTGTGAACCGCACAACATGACACATTTTATGTATTTATTTATACACACACACTTTTTTGCTTTGAATGTTTAGCCTGGAGTGGGGAACCTTTTCCAGCCCAGGGGCCACATTCCCGAATGGGTAACCTTCTGGGGGCCGCATACCACTGGTGTGCAGGGAAAGACCCGAACATAGGCGGAGCAACGGTGTGACCAGTACCTTTTTACAATAGGTTACATTCAAGCCATGCAAAAAAAGTGAAAGGTTATTGCAAACACCACACACCTCTCCATCCTCCTGCCAGGCAAGGAGGTTCACAGGTTGAGGACGCATTCAAGCCAGGCAACAACACTCAAGGAGAGCACAGCCTGGGAAGCACCCCAAGGGCCACATAGGGGAGCCTGGAGGACTACATTTGGCCCCCAATCTAGCCTGCCGAAGAGCTCTGGAGAACTGAAAAGCTTGCTCAGGTTTTTTTTTTTTGTTTGCAACATTTTGGTCAGCCAAATAAAAGTATCCTCTCCCGCACGCGCACACATGTGGATTTTTGAATTTTCTTGTGGGCCAGCATGGCTCCCTTTGCTTTGTAGGCAGTCAAGCAATGGCTGCGAGGCACAGATTCCCTACATCTGTTGCAGGGCAAAAAACACTTTGGGGAATTCCCTTCCTTATCCAGGCTGCTCATTCAGCTCCGTTTCAACCCCTTGAGGGGAAGGCGGAACTGAGAGCTAGGAGCAACTGCAGCCTCATCTGTTGCTTTTGAAGCAACTCATCTAATCTTCTAGGCTGCATTCAGACATCTGGCGCATTGCATTATTTTCCCGATTATAACACCGGCGCTTCCGTCCCTATTTCTAACATTCCTTTGACACTGTAGTACCTGTGGCGTTATGGAACTCTGGGTTTTTTTGACCAATGTACTGCCATGTCGCTCTGCATTGCACTCACGCCAGCGGGCATGGCGCAACAGAATGATAAACGTCATCGAACCAGTCACCAGTTCACCACCCTTCCCACACATGCACACTTCTGTTCCCCCATGAAAACAACGGAAAAGAAGCGCACGCCATTATACCGCCCCAGGATTCATCACTTTAACTCCTGCAATTTTCTGAGTTAATGGGGTTGCAAACAGGTTTGTTTTTTTTCTGGAGGCAATCAACATGGAAATGAGCACTGAACTTCAGCTACATGTCCAGAACTGGCTTTTATGTTGCCCAAAAGTTCAAACAAAATGTGGAAACTGTTAGGTAAGGAAACGTCAGGGGAAATGGAATAGACTGCTATCTGAATGCAGCCCTAGGCTAGCAGTGGCCAATCTGTGGCTTTCCCAATATCGCTGGAGTGCATCTTCACAAGAAGATAAGAAGAGCCCCGCTGGATCAGGCCAGTGGCCCATCCAGGCTAGCATCCTGCTCTCCCAGTGGCCAACCAGATGCCTGTGGGATGCCTGCAAGCAGGACCTGAACAGAAGAGCACTCTCCCCTCCCACGGTTTCCAGCAACTAGTTTTGAGAAGTGTACTACCTTCAACTGTGGAGACACAGCATAACCATTATGGCTAGCAGCCACTGATAGCCGTATTCTCCATGAATTTGACTGACCCTCTTTAAAGGTGGAAGCTGCAGGAGGGGAGAGCGCTCTTGCACTCCAGTCCTGCTTGCGGGCTTCCCATGGATTTCTGGCTGGCCAATGTGAGAACACTGCTGCCCTGGGCTCCTACTGGGAGGAAGGGTGGGATATAAATCTAATAAATAAATAATAAACAAACAAACAAATAGGACTAGATGGGCCTTTGGCCAAATCCAGTAGCTAGGCTCTTCTTATGAATCAGGACCTCAATTAAAATTTCACCTCTAGCAGGGACTCACTAAGTTGTCTTAGGCAAGTCACCCACTTCCTCAGATTCACCCAACCCTGGCAGCAATATGTGGTTAATATCACCGGTCTGCTCAAAAGGGCTGTTGCGAGAATTACTGAAGATCCATGAAAATCACTTTGAACGTTCAAGAACTGCACTGTGGATGTTGGGAGTGGAGAAAATCTCAGGCCTGGGGAGGGGGGCAAATGTGGCCCTCCAGACCTCTCTATTTGGCCCCTGGGGACTGTTCCTAAGCCACGCCTTCTCCTCAGGCCACACCCCCTCTTTCCCAGGCTACACCTCTCTCCACTCCTACTCTGCACACTCCTTGACTGCTTTTGCCCAGCTAAAGAATCAAGGTTCGATATAATTTTTGTGTGGCGGGAATGTAGCTTTTTGCACAGAAGTAAGAGTCACATCTGTTGCTCCACCTCCTTTTTGCCTCTGGCCACACCCACTACTGTCATGTGGCCCTCAGCAGGTTGCACACAAGAGGAATGTGGCACTCAGCCTGAAAAAGTTTCCCCCTCCCTGATGAATACCAAGAAGTGCGTTTTATCTCCTTCGGAGAAGATGAAATGACACAAGAAGCCTTGCCTATGACTAGACAGATCCAGAGTTGAAGGAAGTCTCTTTGCAACTCCATGATCAAGTTCGCCTCACAGACAGTCAATTTACCCAACTTTCTCTGTACCCCCCCAACAATTGTCACCCAAAAAGGTTTCAACTTTTTGTTGACTAGCCTGTTTTTATCATGAGAAACTGCAGGTGGCATGCAAAGGGAATTCTTATCACAAGCAACTTTGGTCAACCATACTTCCTGGTTTCTATAAATCAATGCGACATCCATTGCCCAAAGCACCCTAGTTAAAACGAGCATAACGCAACCGTGCTACACAGCCCTGGCTTCTGTGCAAGACCTTATGGTGAGATCCAAAACAAGAGTCGTTCCTCAAAAGCGTCAAAAAGTTTATTTTCAAACATTCAGAATAACCTTTTTGCTTCAAGTTGCAAATGTTGTAAATGACAATTTAACTCTGCTGTACATGTGGCTTTTATCTGCGGGTGCTGGAAGATGCAGCCAAACTCAGCCTTTTCACATATTATGCAGACCTGCACTTGAAAATACACTTGATAGGGCACAGCAACTGACTCTGGCTCCACATGTAGCCTATGCATGGCGTAGGGCAGGGGTCGCCAACATGGTGCTCTCCAGATGTTGCTCCAGCTTCCAACAGCCCCAGCCAACATTGCCACGGGCCAGGGATGATGGTACTTGTCGTTTAAACAACACCTGGAGGGGGCACCACATTAGCTACCTCTGGCGTAACAGTGAAGAGTGATGGACTGGAGCCAGGAACACCCAAGTTCGTAAGAACATAAGAGGACCCTACTGGATCAGGCCAGTGGCCCTTCTAGTTCTCACAGTGGCCAACCAGATGCCCATGGGAAACCCGCAAGCAGGACCCGAGCACAGTTTCCAGCAACTGATGTTCAGCAGCATCCCGCCTCTGGCAGAACACAGCCTTCAGGGCTAGTAGCCATTGATAGCCTCAACCGCCATGAATTTGTTTAATCCTCTTCTAAAAGACATCCAAGTTGATGTCTCTTGCTGCCTCTTGTGGGAGCGAAATAAGCCCTTTTTGTCTGTCCTGAATCTTCCCACATTCAGCTTCGTTGGAGGTCCACGAATTCTAGTGTTGTTCTACTACAATTCTAGTGTTTTTAAATTGTTTTTACATTTTTTTTTAAATTGTGCTTTTAAATTGTCTTTTGTGTTCTAAAATTTGCATATTTGTTTTCAGTGTTTTTAATTGCTGTAACCCTCCCAGAGAGGTTCAGCTATGGGGCGGTATATAAATGTAATAAATAAATAAATAAATAGTGAGACAGGGAGAAAAAACTTTTCTCTATCCACTTTCTCCGTGCCGTGCATCATTTTATACACTTCTATCATGTCTCCTCTGACTCGCCTTTTCTCTAAACTAAAAAGCCCCCAATGCTGCAACTTTTCCTTGTAGGGGAGTCGCTCCATCCCCTTGATCATTTTGGCTGCCCTCTTCTGAACCTTTTCCAACTCCACAATATCCTTTTTGAGGTGAGGTGACCAGAACTGTACATGGATCCTGACCCAATCACAAAGCTCACCAGTCAAGCATGGGCCAGTCACGCACCTACTTCACAAGATTGGCATGAAGATACAAGTTCAAGGTATAGATGTAATGACACATCTCACCCTGACCTCTCTATATCCATGGATGCACAAGTTTGTTCGCGCTTTACATTTCAGCATGAGCAATCCTACGCACGCTTGATGATGATGGACTTGCTTTCAAGTCGATCCCGACTTATGGCTATCCTATGAATAGGGTTTTCATGGTAAGCGGTATTCAGGGGGGTTTACCATTGCCTCCCTCTGAGGCTAGTCTTCCCCAGCTGGCTAGGGCCTGCTCAGCTTGCCACAGCTGCACAAGCCAGCCCCTTCCTTGCCCACAACTGCCAGCTAGGGGGCAACTGGGCTCCTTGGGACTATGCAGCTTGCCCACAACTGCACAGGTGGCAGGGCACGTAACCCCTGAGCCACTCACTGTGGGGGTGATCTTTAGCTGGCCCTTGGCACCCAGGATACACGAGTGGGGATTTGAACTCACAGACTCTGGACTCTCCTCCCCACTCAGAAGTGAATCCCTCTATGCTCAATGGGGCTTACTCTCAGGTAAGCGTGCACAGGATCGCAACCCCAGGCAACCATCTAGAGTGATGTAAATGGCTCTTTGGTGCCAGTTTGATTTGTTCTGGCTCAGCTGATCAAACTGCCGATTCAAGCACCAGTTATGACTGCTGCCATCAGGACTCCTGAATTATAGAGGTGGGAAAACCTGTAGCCCTCTGGATGTTGCTGAACTACAACTCCCATCATCCTTCACTCCTGGCCATTGGAGTCCAATGACAGCTGGAGGGCCACCGCTTCCCCAACCTGCAGAATGCCCTCCCCTTCCAGAAGCACCACCCCCTCCCCAAATGCATACACTCCATCACTGCACTGAATAGGCTTTTTCCACCAAGAGAGCTGGGGGTGAGGTGACTGTCACTCCCCTGCTACCTGGAAGCACAGTCCATTAACTCACTGAGAGCGCGAAGCACTCTTCACATGGTCAGAGGCCTTCTCTCAATTACAATCCAGAGCAAAACACAAACAAGGGAGTTTTCCAGAGCTGGCTTTTGTCACTCAGAGTTAAGCCTCGAGGCGTTCCCTTTTGAAAGAATGCTGTAGAGTCAGCCGGACAAGGGAGGGCTTCCTGTGAGCAGCAAAGATTCATACCACCGTATCAGCCACTCTGGGCCTTTCCTCCACCGTGGGTCCACGCAAGAAATGGCAGCCTACACAACCAGGAAAGACACAGGGGGTGGTTGGGAGGCATTCACAGAACAGGGCGAAAAAGGTTTATCCCTATAGGCAGGGAGCCGAAGATGTGGATTACTCAAGTGCCAATGTGGCAGAGTGGTTAGAGTGTCGAGCTTGAACCTGGGAGACCAGGATTCAAATCCCCACTCACCCATGAAAGCTCACTGGCAATCTTGGCCCGGTCACAGTATCTCAGCCTAACCTACCTCACAAGGTTGTTGTGAGGATAAACTGGAGAGAGAAGAGAGCCATGTACGCCACCTTGAGCTCCTTGGAGGAAAGGAGGGATAGAAATGGAATAACAAATACATAAACAAACCAAGGACCCTCCCCACCCGCAAAAATCCCATCTCTACTGCCATTGCTCAAACCAAACAAAGATACAATACCACCACTGAGCATGGACAGAGGGCACATCCGTGAACTGTAATAAAACTTTTTTTCACACCCAAACTGCTTCTCTTCCTCCTCCACACGTCTTGGATTAGGAAGATGCAACAAGCAGACATCGGGAGTGCCAGGCTAACATGAGCCCCCACACCTATTTTGTAAACAGACTTTAAGCTGAGGGTTTAGGAGGGTGGGAGAGGAAGGGGCAACCTTGGCTAGAAGGTGCAGCAACAAGCCCAATGTGAGCCCCTGCACTTATTTGCAAGGAGGCTTTAAGAGCGGAAGAAAATGGTGGAAAGGTAAAGGGCTATTCAGCTGGCTGTGAAAACGGGTTGAACCCCAGCACCTCTTTGCAAGGGGACCTTAAGGGTGGAAGAAGCTGGGAAGGGCAGGTGGAAAGGTTTCCTAGAAAGCGTCCGGCTGGTTGAGAGACCAGTGTGAGCCCTGGCACCTATTTGCAAGCAGACTCCTAACAGAGGGTTAATGGGAACCGGAGACTGGGGAAGGGTAGGTAGAGCGGGCGGAGAAAGGGGCGTCTCCCTCCCCTTCCCGCCCTCCTCCCCCCCCGGCGCTCCCCTCACTCGCTCACCGCGAAACTGGAGCGCTCCAGCGAGGCGGACGGTGACGGTGCCAGCCAGCGGCTCGCCGGGGCTGTAGACGACGCGGCTCTCGCCCAGGCGGATTTCAAAAAGCTGGATCTTCCCCATCGCCGGGGCGGGCAGATGGCCGAGGCCTTGCGCTGATGCTGCTCCTGCGGCTCCGGGCTCCTCTTTTCGGCTGCTTGGGACGTTCGCTCGCGGGTGGCGCTGCCTGCTGCGCTTTTACGCGGCGCTCCTCTCTCTCTGCCTTCCCGTGCAAAACTGCGGAAGCCGCAGCTCGGCTCCTGTCGCTCGCTCGCTACCTGCTCGTTCAGGGGACGGCCTGCGCATGGCCGGCCCCTTAAAGGGACGTCTCCTTTCCCCGCCCCGTCTCCACGCCTCCTTCCTTAATCCTGGCGTTAAGGTTCAGGGACAGCCAGTCCAGGAAGGACGTTGGCTTTTTTTAGACGGCTGGGATGCATCCCCAGGAGACGGGTTGTCTCCAATGTCAGTCCCGCTCAGTGTAGACCCATTGACAGTGCCGTAACTAGGCAGGTGCAACAGGTGCACAGGCACAGGACAAAGGGGGCCCTGAAATGGATTTGCTGAAATGAAAATTATGTATAAACAATTGTTATATCGTATTTGTTTTATTATTTCCCCCCAAAAAAAATTAAGGGGCCCAAAAATAAAACCTTGCACAGGACATGTCCCCTGTGCAGTCTGTCTTCTTTTCTTCAAATCTTTCCCTCCCAGGTTTCGCCCCAAAAATTGTTGCGACAGCTAAGCTAAGGTCTTCTTAACAGGAATAATGGTTCTTGGAAGCTTGGCTTCTTTAACTCTGATTATATTTATTAATTGATACACTTGGCTTACAACAACACTAAACTCTGCTTCTGCAAACTGTGAGGAAAACGAAGGGAGATAAGAGAGCAAAAAGGCGGGAAAACTAGTTGCTTTCACTTCTCATAATATGCAATAGGGGTTACATAAAAAGATATACCTTTAGGCCTCTCCCAAACCATTCCCCTTAAAGATACAGTTTCAACAGGGCCAGATGTAGCCCTCCACGCCTCTCTGGCTGGCCTCGGGACTCTCTTCACCCCCTCCCCAGCCACAAGCACACACACACACTGGCCCTGTTTTACACCTTCCTTTCGCCTGGCTGGAATGCATCCTTGACCTCTGAACGTGCTTGTTGCTTGCCTGGAGGGGGGAATAGAGGAGAGTGTGGGAGGAAATTACCGTTTGTGGTTCTGCCCATTTTTGCTTCTGGAGTAGATCCGCAGAAACCTGCAGGAAGGTTTGGATATACTACAGTTGTTATTCTCTTACGCCTTTTACTCTCGCCACAGCCCTGTAAGGTAGGTTAGCTAAGCTGACGCATAGTGACTGACCAGCAATGCACACCCAGGAAGCTTTGTGTCTACACAGGGATGCAAGTCCAGGTCTTCATGACCATAGTCCAATACTCTAGACACTGCCTTCAAAGGGGCATAGCTTATAAAGAGGTACTACCATATAAAGCCCTAAATGGCTTGAGACCCAGGTAAGAGCGCCTTCCCCAGTATCAATCGTCTTGGACCTTACAAACAGCAGATGAGGCGGTAGTGGTGGTGCTACCACCACTGAGCGCTGCCCGGTTGGCACTGACCCCCTGACAGGGCTTTTTCAGTGGTGGCTCTCTGTTTGTGGAATGCCCTCCCCAGTGTCTCAATCACTATTATTATTATTTAAATGTATATCCTGCCCCTCCTCCCAGTGGGAGCTCAGGGCAGCAAACCAAAGCACCAAAAACACTCTAAAACTTCTTAAAAACAGACTTTAAAATATATTTACAACAAACATCTTTAAAAAAAAAAACTTTTTAAAACATCTTTAAAAGCAATTCCAGCACAGATGCACACCGGGATAAGGTCTCAACTTAAAAGGCTTGTTGAAAGAGAAAGGTCTTCAATAGGTGCGGAAAAGATGACAGAGATGGCGCCTGTCTAATATTTAAGGGGAGGGAAGTCCACAGGGTAGGTGCCGCCACACTAAAGGTCTGTTTCCTATCTTGTGCAGAACAGACCTCCTGAGAAGATGGTGTCTGCAGGAGGCCCTCATCTGCAGAGCGCAGTGATTGACTGGGTATATAAGTAATAAGGTATCCCGGTCCCAAGCTGTGAAGGGCTTTGTACACCAAAATCAGCACCTTGAACTTTCAGGAGGAAATGGAAAACATTCCCATTTAGCCAGGCATTTGCTGGCTGAAGAGGGCTGTTCCCGGCCATCTGAAGATCAGGTAATCTAAAGATAGTTTTTAACTGTGTTTTACAATATTTTTAACTGTACTTTAGAATTTTTTACCTGTAATTTTGTTTTGGGATGTTTTTAACTGTTTTTAGTATGTTTTTCTTTTTCTTGTTAAATTATTTTGTTTGTGTTTGCCACTCTGGGTAAGGCAATAACACTTTCTCAACCCAACAGGGATGGGGAACCCTTTTCAGCCTGGGGGCCACATTCTGTGGTGGGCAACCTTCTGGGGGGCCACATGCCAATGATGGGAGGGGCCAGAGGCAAAAGTGGGCGGAGCAATGGATGTGACTCTTACTTTTGTACAGTAGACTCCTCCTCCTCACACACACACTCCTTCCAAGCAAGCAAAAGGCGTTAGCACTGTTCAAAGAGACATTTCAGCCAGTCCAAAGCACTCAGGGAGGGCTGGCGTGACCTGGGAAGGGGGTGTGGCCTAGAAAGAGTCCCAAGGGCCAGATACAAGGGCCTCGAGGGCCATATTTGGCCTCTGTCCCGGAGGTTCCCCTCTCCTGTTCTACAAACCTGCCTCCTTTAGCTGAGAAGACAGTTTGGTGGCCTGTGATTTTACAATTGTAGGAATCTTTCTCCCAGCAGCCACCAGGAGCGGTGACGAAACAGGTTCCTCTATTTGCATGACAAAACACAAACAAAGGGGAGGTCCAGGAATGTGGGACTGAACCCAGCCAGTCCCCGCTCATCTTCTGGCGGATCAGTCTTTTGCCTCTGGCGTGATTTGTCAAGGGCACGCTGGCATGCCTCTCCCCTGGAGTCACCTCTGGACGCTTCAAGCGCAGAAAGTAACTGATATCATCTGACTGAATGTATGAATCAAAGGCTGCAAGTGTGGGCACACATGTGCACACACTCATACACACACACATCAAGATTACGCCTGGCCCCTGAGATCATTCCAACAGAGCAGAGAGAAGCATCACAAGCGATTGGAATGTAAGCTGGCACCACCATTATTTGGCTGGCTATCAGGGACCAATGTGTGAGAATCAATTCTACCTGTCCAAAAGCAGCAAAGGGGGTACTGCCCCACCAAAGTCAGCCTGCCCTCAGCCAGCCCGCACTTGCCTGCCTTCTTACTTACAACCAGTCCAGGGGGTGGCCCTGCCTGTCAGATACCTCCTCCTTAGTCACAATATTGCCTCTGCAGAACTCAGCAAAGAGGAAGACTGACCTACAATGAGTCACGTCTCTCTGTCATTGGCTCTGGCTCCGCCCATCATTGGCTCTGGCTCGGCCTACTGTTGGGCTTCCTGCCTTCCGCCCTGCCAATTCCAATGGGCACCAGCCTTCACTCTGCAAAAAGGAAATGCAAACGCAGGGCCCCCCAATTCATGATGGAATCATGGGGGGGGGTTGAAGATATGGGTGGGTGGACACTAACAATATGTGTAAGCAGAGCCTACTAATTCTAGGAATCTCCCCATTCTCCTCCTTGCCGAGTTCTACAAGGGGCAACAGTGTACAAGGGGCTGTAATGAAATTGCTAGGCACTTCCAGGATAAAATCTTTAGCATCCGCCAGGACTTAGACTCCAGTGTTATAGCAGGTGAATCAAGCGAGGTATCCAGAGCACAGCCTTGTCCCGATTTCTTGGAAGTTTCAGTTGGTGCAGCTTGAGGACATTGACAAGGTGCTTGGACAGGTTCGTGCAACCACTTCTGTGCTGGATCCTTGCCTTTCTTGGCTAATAAAAGCTAGCAGGGATGGAACAGCCGGCTGGGCCAGGGAAGTGATTAATGCCTCTCTGCGAGAGGGGGTGGTCCCTGGCTGCCTGAAAGAGGCGGTAGTGAGACCACTCCTGAAGAGACCCTCCCTGGACCCAGAAAATCTTAATAACTATAGACCGGTGTCAAATGTTCCATTCCTGGGCAAGGTCCTTGAACAAGTGGTGGCAGGCCAGCTCCAGACACACTTGGATGAGACTGATTATCTGGATCCATTTCAGTCGGGTTTCAGGCCTGGTTTTGGCATGGAAACAGCCTTGGTTGCCCTGTATGATGACCTCTGTCGGGAGAGAGACAGGGGGAGTGTGACTGTTGATTCTCCTTGATCTCTCAGCGGGTTTCGATACCATCGTTCTGGGAAGACTGGCTGAGTTGGGAGTGGGAGGGACTGCATGGCAGTGGTTCTGCTCCTACTTGGCAGGTCAGCTCCAGAAGATGGTGCTTGGGGAACATTGCTTGGCTCCCTGGACTCTCCAGTATGGGGTTCCGCAGGAGTCAGTTCTGTCCCCCATGCTGCCTGGCTGCGACAATGGACTGCATGAGGGCTAATAAACTGAGGCTCAGTCTAGACAAGACTGAGATGCTGCTAGTGGGTGGTTCTTCTGGCCTGATGGTGGATGTCCAACCTGTCCTGGATGGGGTTGCACTCCCTCTGAAGGAGCAGGTTCGTAGCTTGGAGGTTCTCCTAGAACCATCTCTGTCACTTGAGGCTCAGGTAGCCTCGGTGGCACGGAGTGCCTTCTACCAGCTTCGGTTGGTGGCCCAGCTACGCCCCTATCTGGACAGGGATAACCTGACTTAAGTTGTCCATGCTCTGGTAACCTCCGAGTCAGATTACTGCAATGCGCTCTACGTGGGGCTGCCTTTGAAGATGGTTCGGAAACTGCAGCTTGTGCAAAATGCAGCAGCCAGATTGGTAACAGGGACCAGACTGTTCGAACATATAAAACCGATTCTGGCCCGCTTGCATTGGCTGCCTGTATGTTTCCGAGCTCAATTCAAGGTGCTGGTTTTAACCTATAAAGCCTTACACGGCTTAGGACCACAATACCTGATGGAACGCCTCTCCCAACAAGAACCGACCCGTACACTACACTCAACATCCAAGGCCCTCCTCCAGGTGCCTACTCAGAGGGAAGCTGGGAGGCTGGCAGCAAGGGAGAGGGCCTTCTCAGTGGTGGCCCCCAAATTATGGAATGATGTTTCTGATGAGGTGTGCCTGGCACCAACACTGTTATCTTTTCGGTGCCAGGTCAAGACTTTTCCTCTTTTCCCAGGCATTTCAGCATGTGGTTTTCAATTGGTTTTTAAAAATGTGTTTTTAAATTTGTATATTTGTTTTTAATTGTTGTAAACCGCCCAGAGAGCTTCGGCTATGGGGTGGTATACAAATGCAATAAATAAATAAATAAATAAATGATAAAGACTGAGACTTGTAAGGAAGAAGCTGACAGGCAGGGCAAAGTGAGGCGGGTGGGGCAGTGCCCCATTCGCCCCCATGGACCAGCCCCCCTGCAGCTTGTGCCAAGGCACTCCTTCCTGAAGGGCATTATGGGTTCGCAAAGGACAGCCAAGCGGTCTACTGCAATGGCACAAACTGGCACTACAAATGACGTCATGGGATAGGTAACAGGGCCAGTTCCAGAGCTGGCCGGTTTGACTGCATTCATTAGAAGGAGCTCCAGAGAGTTGATGCAACGGGAACATTCTTTGCTGCAAGGAGGCGGGTCACAATGACAAAGCCATCTCCTAGCATGTCATAGCCCACAAGACTGACCCACGAGAGGCGACAGATTATGTCATCACTTCATCTGGGCAGCTGTTATCAGTGTCAGACTTGGGTCATCAGCTAGACATTTTGGTTGCCTAAAATGCTATTCCCAAATAATCAGAAAGCAGATTTGAGAGAGAGAGAGAGAGAGAGAGAGAGAATATATTATTTATGTTTTATCATTTATTATTCCCCCAGGCACCTGGTTGGCCACTGTGAGAACAGGATGCTGGACTAGATGGGCCACTGGCCTGATCCAGCAGGCTCTTCTGATGTTCTTATTTAGGATTCCAATTTGTCTGCCACTTTTCCATATAAATATGCTCAAAGCGTCTCACAACAGAACAATGCAAACCAATAACATCAATTAAAAGTATGAAATCATTTCAAAACATAACACTTCAACCAATAACTCAGCTTGGTTGTGTGAACATTATAACATGTTAAAGTTGTCGTAAAACAAACTCGCCATCATTAATCCATATCAATTAATGACAATGGCAATCGGCAGTTATCAGTTATAAGCACCACAGATGGCAAACTTAGACCATGTTAGAAGTGTTATTTCCCACCCCCGATGAGGGGAATCCCTCTTCTGTGTTGTGAGATGTACACAGATCACCATGTAATGCAGGCGGGGGGGGGGGGCTGGTGTCATCTGAGAAGAGGCATTCACTCTTCTCACACACACAGGAGAGAATGCCACACTCCCCTTTCATGCTGATTGGCTTGTAGGACACTGGAGACATAGCGACCCCCTGGGACCCTGCTCCCAAAAAAGTAAAGGGTCTAAGACCCCCTGAGACCCTGGACGACTACACGCCAGTGAATGACACATATACCACTCCAATGTGAGTCCATCATCCATAAACAAACGATGCGTCCCCCTCGCCTTTAAACCAATTATATTTTCTGACAGGCAAAAATATATTCAGGTTTAATTATTTAATCAACTGTATCTAACTAAGCTTTACTCAGAATAGAGCCCTTGAAATCAATCTGTGCCAGATTTCTCTGGGGAGGGCGCTCAACAATTCCACTGCTCTTGGGGAAAAGATCCTGTTGGTTACATCCAGTGGCAGTCCCACTCAGAGTAGACCCATTAAAATGGATGAGAACTAATGTAGGCCTATTATTTTCAATGGCTCAGTCCTGAGTAGAACTTAATTGGGTATAACCCTCAATGATTTATCAGCTAAGATTTCTCTAATTGGGGTCATTCATAACATCCATAACTGAGGCTGCAAGACCACTGTTTCAACAGACTTGCTCAAATTCTCCCTTTGCAAAGGCTGGAAGCAGTTTGAGGGAATTCTGTTTGCATGTACCTGCTTCTTGCACGTTAAGGGGACCACAGAGGTTGCAAATTCAGCATTCTGAGAGACTTGCTGTTCAAGTTTCTAGCCCTCAGGAAGGAAATGTGTCAGCAACAGCTGCTGAAATTGGTTTCAAGCAGGAGTCTTTCCCGAGACTGACCTGGAGATGTGAACTTGGGACCTTTTGCATGCAAGGCAGATGCTCTACTACTGAGCTGGGACCCTTCCACAAACTGAGTTTTATATGACACAAAATTTTAGATGAACTGGGTGCAGGCTTTTGTGTGTGAGTGTGTGTCACAGAATGCCACAGCCCTTGCTTGTGAATTGCTGCAATTGTCCTCATACGGGCAGGAATACAGCAAAATCAGGAGTGATCTCTCTTCCGTCACAGCTTTTAAATCTTATCTGTCACCTTTCGCCTTGCTAATTCCTACCTGCAGGGATGTCACTCGGGATGACGTTCGTGCTTATTGTTTAAGAAACAGAAAGATCTGTGCTGTTCTATCAGACAAGGACTCTTGCAAGCCTTTCTCTGTTTCACTGCAAAGAGTCTAGCTCTCCAGTTTGCTATGATAATCTGTTCATCACAAAATTAAAATAAAATCAAGCACGTAGGGATTCCTGCATCTCGTGTGTGTGTGCGCGTGTGTGTCATATGATGGTCCTTTCAAATCCTATGAGTCAGGAACCTGACAAGATGCCAGTGAATCAACTGTCACTCCGGATTATGAAAAAGACAAATGCCACTCTCCCCATTTCACAGGTGGGAAGAATGAGGCACAAAGAAGACACATCTCTTTCCCACAAGCCTACACAGTGATTCAAGGTGCAGAGCAGCACCTCCTGGTGTCCAGCCTCATGATCAGCTCACTGCATTGGATTCTAGTGAGGAAGGCAGGATGTAACCCTCATGATTCAACACAGGTGATCCTCTACCTTTTGGTGGCTTGTGACCTGCCCTGTCCTTGGGACACAGAAAAGACTGTTATTAGGCAGTTATGACCAGAGCTCCTTTTTTCAAAAGGGTGCTCAAAATAGATGGTGCAATTATTTTATTTATTTTTGAAGAACATCAGATGAGCCAGCTGGATCAGGCTGGTGGCGCATCTAGTCCAGCATCCTTTCTCACACTGAATCTTACCTAGCACAAATGACATCCAAGGGGAAATTGAAAAAAGAAACGTACTTTGAAGCTGCTCCAAGGAAGATCGTTTTTATATTTTGAACCTGAGCAACATGTAGAATCACTGAACACCAAAGTCAGGATCATTCAGACCCTGGTAGTCCCGATTTCTATGTATGGATGTGAAAGTTGGACAGTGAAAAAAGTGGATAAGAGAAAAATCATTTGAAATGTGTTGGAGGAGAGCTTTGCAGATACCACAGACTGCAAAAAAGACAAATAATTGGGTGTTTGAACAAATTAAACCAGAACTGTCACTAGAAGCTAAAATGATGAAACTGAGGATATCATATTGTGGACACATCATGAGAAGACATGATTCATTAGAAAAGACAATAATGCTCAGAAAGACAGAAGGGAGTAGAAAAAGAGGAAGGCAAAACAAGAGATAGATTGACTCCATAAAGGAAGCCACAGACCTGAACTTACAAGATCTGGTTCATGACAGATGCTCTTGGACGTCACTGATTCATAGGGTCGCCATAAGTTGTAATCGACTTGAAGGCGCATAACAACAACAAACATGTAAAACCTCAGGAAAAAGCATGCAGACACCTCCTTTTTTGCCACCCTAGCGCACTGCAGACAGTACATTAAAAAAACATAGCCACTGAGCTTAGCTTGGCACCTCCCCCCCCCCGTTCAGTGCCCTGGGTGACTACCCAGCTTGCCCACTTCCAAGGCCAGCCCTAGAGGAGCATCAGTGGCTACTAGCCACAACAGGTATGTTCTACTTCTTCTGGGGGAGGCAACATAACTCTGAATACCACTTGCTCAAGATCACAAGTGAAGTGAGCGCTCCTGCGCTCAGGTCCTCCTTGCAGGCTTCCCATTGGGGCATCTGGTTGGCCACTGTGAGAATGGAGCACTGGACCAGATGAGTTTTTGGCCTGATCCCACAGGGCTCAGCTTACGTCCCTGTTAAAACAATCAATTAATAGATAATTTATTAATTTCTATCCCACTTTTCCTCCTAGGAGCTCAAAGTGGTGTGCATGGCTCTCCCCCTCTCCATTTCATCCTCACAACAACCCTGAGAGGTAGGATGTCTGGCTAAGAGACGATGGCCGCTGAACCTCCTGTCCTCTGTTGGCTCCACTGTGTTGATTTTTAAAACTGTAAGCTTCTTGGAGCTGGGCTGTGTCGGCTTTGCTCTCTGGAAAGTGCTATGTACATGGATAATGCTATATACTTACTAATTTTAAGTCTGCCAATCTCTTGCCAATGAGTGTTAATTTTTGCAAGAGCAAGATGCAGAATCTGAGGGTGAAGTTAAAGGGCAGGTACAGGGGTATAGTCGTGCAGGGTCTCGGGGGAGTGTCTACACCCTTTACTTTTTGGGGAGCAGGGTCCCTATGTCTCCAGCATCCTACAAGCCAATCAGCATGAAAGGGCAGTGTGTTAGCCTCTGGGAAGAGTCTTCTGACATGCTTCCTTGTTCTTTCCTGCTAATTGGAGCCAATCAGAGTGAAAGAAGGTGAGTTAAACACCGAGAAGACTCTTCTCAGTGCTAACACTCTCTTCTTTTATGCTGATTGGCTTCTAGGCATTAACAACAATTTTATTCTCAACCCCACAGCAAAAAAGAAACACAAAACAGGGAGGGGGCATGGCTGTGATTAACATGCATTTGCTGCTACACTACTGGGCAGGTATGTTGGATTGCAGAAAAAAACTTTGCTCAAACAAATGTCCAAAAGGGGCTGCAGGAACTCAAAGACAATTTCTTTGTTCTCCCCCCCCCCCCGCATGCCTCTGGGGAAGGGGCACAGCATGGGAGCTCTGCTCCTTCCCTTCCATGGGGCCCACCTGGCAAGGAGGTAAAAAAAAAGGCACAGGCTCACATGTACTCTGTTGCAGATCCAGTTTCATTACAGAAATGTAATTCTGTGTCGAAGGGGTCAAGTTCCCTCCAGCTCCACGTCCTCTAGCAGGCCTTTCCTTCCTAGGTCTGCTTCAGTATTCCAGGGAAGGGTCTTCCCCAATGCAAGCCGGAGTCTTCTGCCTCAGTGCCCTTGGCAAACTTAACTCAAGGGCTCTGAGGCCTCCCCAGGGCTGCAGGCTGAGCTGGGACGGCACCAGCTGACAGCCAGGTTGGGCCCTGGCCAAGGGCCCTGCTAGCCCAGAGGGGCCCCTCCTTAGGGGGGAGCTCCCGTTCCATGACCGCAGCCGCCTTGGATTGTGCAGTCCAGCACAGAGGGGGGAGCTCCTAGGCACCACATCTCCTCTCCATACAGGCTTAAATAAGCCCCCGTGCCTCGCCTACCTGTCAGATGCACACATCAGTGCACACACCCCACATGCTGTACATGCCTGCCTGCCTGCCATCACCCAAGATGGCAGCAGGGGCATCCCTAAGGGGTTGATGCCCCTGCCACCATCTTGGCTGGCTGATGGCAGGCATGCACACACAGCACACAGGGTGTGCACACTGACCCAGGAGACAGGTGGGATGGGTGGACGTATAGAAGGCCCATGCCACCTGTATCAGGAGGGGGTGTTGGGGCAAACAGTGGGCGTGGGCAGGATGATGCCTAAGGGCCCACCCAAACCTAGCACCATCCTGGCTGCAGGTGTCCCTGCTCTGGCCATGCACAATAGATCTTAAGGGACCTGCCTGATGAAGGATTAAAGATCACCTTTCCCCAACTCTGGCAGAGGTCCTACTTGTGGTCTCTCCGTAAGGCTCCTTCTTTTTTCTCTAAGGCCTTTTATATCTTTCCTGACTCTCCACTGCCTAAGATCCAACAGCCGGGCTCCTTTTCCACCATCAGGCAGCTGAGGGAGAGGACCTTGCCCCTCTTCTCTCCCAGGTGGAGTCTCCCAGCAGTGTCCAAATGAGGTCTCCCCAGGAGTCACTGCCTGGGTGTTACCTTCTGGTGTGGATTGGGGCCAGGTACCAGCCTAGGGCCGGCGAGCCCTGGTGGCTGATCACACCCCCATTTGTTTCCGAGGCTTCCTGCTCATTCACAAGGGCACCACAAAAACAACATCCCTGCATGCACGTGAAATCATTCCCATGTCGAAAGAACGCGTCCAATCTATGCGCAAGCCAATCTGCACGCAGTTGTAACATTCACCATGATAAATACTATCCAGGCATTTTAGTAAGTTCTCTTTGAATATTTTGTTTTTAAAGAAATAAATACAGATGCAGGGAGTTATGTATATTGGATGTAAAAGTGTGTTGACCTCGATTCTGTGTCTTCCACAGACATCGCGTTTTTAGATGTTGCTGATTATCTTATTTGTTTTATTACTGTTATTTTTTTATTGCTGTTGCAGTGGCCATAATGGCCAGAAGCAAAAATTTTGATGTATTGGATGCATTCCCTCCCCCCAAATATTAGACAGACGCCATTTGTTATCTTTTCAGCGCCTTCTAAAGACTTTCCTTCTTCAACAAGCTTTTTAAGCAGAGACCTCAGTCTGCGCCTGTATTGGAATTGCTTTTTAAGATGTTTTTCAAGATTTTTAAAACGATGCATTGAAGGTGTTTTATTTCTGGTATATTTTAATATGTTTCTGCCTGTTTTACTAGAGGGCTCTGACAAGGCAATTACCATTCAAGCGGCCAAATTTCTGAACTTGGCCATTGTGACCAGACCCTGTAAGACTGTGAATTGTAATTAATTTTATCGTATTGTTTTGATGTCTGCCATAGCTCTGTCACCAAGTAGTCTGTTAATCTTTTTATATTGTATTGTGGTCGGTTGACTGAAATAAAATTATTCATAATTATGTTTTTAGTGTTTTCTCCTTTGTTTGCCACCCTGGGCTCATTCCGAGAGGAAGTTAAGAAACAATAAACAACTTAATTATTGCTATCTGTACTTTTTCTGCATTTCATATTCTTTGGATTTCGCTGTTTACACCTCTCCACCATTCTTCAAACAAGTGAATATGCGTGTGTGTGTATAACTGCAACTCAGCATAACCATGCATCTGATGAAGAGAATGTATGCTATTTGTTAGCCTTTAAGGTGTCACAAGATTTTGTTGATTATTGCTGCAAGAGACTCAGCACGGCACCCCTTCTGGAAGGAATCTTGTGACATCTTAAAAACTAACAGATGTGCACAGCATGAACTGAAGTGGGTGAAGCCTTTGCACATCTATTGCTTATACATAGAAAGAAATCCCCCTCCTTCCCCATCACAACTCACTTTCCTGTCTCTCAAACCCAGGTAATATTTTACTTTGCAAGGCAGGGAGAGTGGAGGAAAAAACCAGCACCACTGCCTCCCTCTTGTGGGAAGAGACAACATTGCAGCAGCTGAGTTTAAGATTTGAGTGCACTTGAACCTTGGACAACCACATATATTGAAAGATAAACTTTTGAATTAGAAGATAGATTTGAAAGATGCTCTATAAACAACCGACTGAAATCTCAAAAGGCTTTGGAATAAAGTTTCCAGTCAATCCCATCGACTTGCAAAAATTTCCAAGGAACGTAAAGAAGCTGCCTTCTACTGACTCAGGCTGCTGGTCCATCCAGTTCAGTGCCGTCTACACAGACTGGCAGCGGCTCTCCAGGTTTTTAGTCAAGGCTGAAGAAGGTTCCCCACCCCTGCGGTATAATAAAATTTGTATGCATTGCTCTGCCCACAACTTGGACTGCTTTAAAAGATTAGGCAAACTACTAGCCACAATGGCTCTTCTCTCCCTCCACTGTCAGAGGAAGTATATCTGGATACCAGTTGCTGGGAACCAAGTGGCGAGAGTGCTGCTGCACTCAGGTCCTGCTTGGGGCTTCCCACTGGAGCATCCGGCTGGTCACGGTGAGAACAGGATGCTGGACTCGATGGGCCACTACCCTGATCTAGCAGCGCTCTGCTTCTGCCCTCATGTTGTGTCTGTGTAATTGTTTTTAAAGAACTCGGTTCTTTGTTTTTATGATGCCATTTGCAGTCGAACCAGCTTGAATTCCTTTTAAAAGAGAAAGGCAAATTATACCAGTTTTAAAATAACACAGGCTCTCCTCTTTAACAGCTGGTGTGCAAACATCTTGCCATTTTTGGCGAGGCTGCCTCCTGTTCGGTTTATTTGCTGTGCTTAAGGGGGTGGTGGTGAAGCCGATCCGTGGCTCTCCTCCCATTGCAAAAGGAGCCACATGCCACGAAGGATGTCGTTGAGTAGTGCTTTCCCTTCAGCTAGGCACGCACCCACACCCACTTTGCAAAGCTCTGCCAGATCCAGGTGCGCTTCTGTTTGCTTAGGACTCAAGTGCTTTGTTTACCCTTCTGCAGAATCACACCCCAAGGTGGCCTGAGACCGTCTTCACACAGCAGTGGACAGGCGATGAACACAGGGCAAAAAGCAGCCCTTTTTTCGTTAAGGCGAGGAGGAACTTGTGAGCCCCACCCACCACGGTTAACAGCCGGGAGCGATGGGTGTTGAGAGTCCAGCCACCATCTGGAAGGCCACAAGTACCCCCATCCCAAAGTTAAAAGGTCAGCTCCTGCTGCTGGTCAAGCTGGTATCTCCTAGACAAGTTGCTAGTCCACAAGATGTATTGCTTTGTCCCCACCCCACTTTGACACTTGACAGGCATGTTTTTAGGACACACCCTATTCTAGCGACGTTTGTTGCTTTAAACTGTTTTTAGATGCTGCATTGCAAAAGCAGCCTGTTTGTGCAGCACACTTGAGCCGCTTAATGGGGCCAAATGACAAGGCATCGGCTTAAACAAAAACTAAGATGGTACGGCAGGCACTTGACTTGGGGCCGCTGGCTAGAATTAAATTCTTGGCTGTTGCAGCGATCTTATTGGTTGACTGCCGCCCATCTTTACGCAGCAGCGCAAGAGCACGGGACCCTTTCTCAGCCCAAGGGCCGCATTCCCTCCTGAGGAACCTTCCTTTTTTTTTTTTACAATAATTTTTATTCAAATTATTCAACCTTCCAAGGGCCGCATAGCAGTGGTAGGCGGAGCCAGAGGCAAAAGAGGCAGGGCAACAAATGGAAGCCTGGCTGATTCCTGCACACATTCACAGCCACCTCTCCCTATCCTTCATCCAGGCATTGAAGAGGCAGCATCAGAGCTGAGGGACACGTCCCAACCAGGCAAAAACGCTCAGGTGTGGAGCACACGCAGTGAGGGGTGCGGCCTGGGGGAAGTTCCGAGGGTCATACAGAGAGCACAGGAGGGCCACACTGGGACCCCCACGCCTGAGGTTCTCCAGCCCCACACGAGTGGGATGCAACGTTCCAAAAGATTTCGGTCGAGGATGGGCAGGTAGAAATAGATGTGATTTAAATCAACAGCGAAGACCCGGGGCTTTATTATTTCCTTGCGAGAGACAGAAAGGGTGGAGAGGAAAGTGTGCAGAATTTCTGCTGCTTTTATACAAGATCTGAGTTTCCCACTCGCCCCCAGCCACAGAGAAGTCAGATTTTTTTTTTAAAAAAAAACCAGCAACAAACACCATTTGTTTTAAACCGGGGGGAGTGAAACCTGTGGCTCTCCCAGATGTTACTGGAGTCCCAACGCCCATCAGAGCCAGCAAGTATGGTCAATGGCCTGGAATGATGGGAGTTACAGTTCAGCAACATCTGGAAGGGCAAAGGTTCCCCAACCACTTTAAACCAAGGAAGGGGAACATGTGGCTCTCCCGATATTACTGGACTACAGCTCCCAGCATCCCTGATCGCTGGCCACGCTGGCTAGGGCTGATGGGAGTTTGAGTCCAGCAACATCCAGTCCCCCACAACTTTCAGCATCTTAACTTTAAACCCCACATTATGATCTTTAAAACCAACAGGAATCCCATTAAGTCTGCTAGGAAAATAATTTTCTCTCCGAAAAAAATGTAAGATGTTCTCTACACCAAGATGTCATAGTACCAGAAGTTCAAAAGGATGTTTACTAACTGGCAGGGGACAACCTTAGGGAATAGGGAACTTAAGCTTTGAGAGATGCCGTTTGCAACTGCGCCTCGTCCGTGTATTCCTTGGGCGTGTCCCCCGTCTCGTTGAGGAGGACGGTCCTCACGATGGCCTCCGTGACGGCGTATGGGTCGCAGTTGGCAGAGGGGCGGCGGTCCTCAAAGTACCCGCACCCTTCCTGCCCGACTTGGCGGGGAATGCGGATGCTGGCCCCGCGGTTGGCGACACCAGCCGAGAACTCGAAGATGCTGGAGGTCTCGTGTTGGCCTGTCAGCCTCCGGGAGTTGTCTTGGCCCCCACGGGGATCGTACACGCGGATGTGGTACTGGTGCCGCTTGCTTAGTTTCTCTATGGCCGCTTCAATGAACCTATGAAGAGATGGCACCCGGGAGGGGGGGACATGGTGAGGAACAGCAGCAGTACCAAGAAAATAACGCATCAACAACTATTATTATTATTATTAAGCAGACATGTCATCCGAAGGTCTCCAAGTGACTAACACATCTAAAAACATGAATATAAATACGGTATAGCATAAAAATGCAACAAAACAACCCCAGTAACAGCCACAAGACGCTTTGACAGCACACTTAAGTAGCAAAACATCATCATCTCAGTCTATCGAAAGGCCTGGGGGAAAAGATAGGTCTGTACCTGGAGCCGAAAAGAGGTCAGCGAAGGAGCCAGGCAGGCCTCACTGGGAACAGCATTCCAGATGGGGAGCCACAACTGAAAAGGCCCTCTCCCTTGTCACCACCCTCTGAGCCTTCCTCAGAAGGGGGGCCCAGGGAAGGGCCTCCAAAGAAGATCTAAGGGTCCGCGCAGGTTCAATATTGGGCGCGATGGTGACAGCGGGGAGGGAGTGCATATCTGGACAGCTTTGTCTCCTGTATCAGATTTCTGAAGGAGAAACAATGGTGTATTTCCAGCACTTCTCACACGGTGAGCTGGAACAGACGGTGGGCCACAGTGTCATGGCCTGCAGGATGTCTCCTCGCTGACCTGCCCTACCTACTAGCCATGCTATAGCCCAGCCTTTCCCAACCAGTGTGCCTCCAGATGTTGTTGGACCACAATTCCCATCTTTCCTGACCATTGGCAATGCTGGCTGAGGCTGATGGGAGTTGTGGTCCAACAACACCTGGAGGCACACTGGTTGGGAAAGGCTGCTATAGCCGTTTGGTTGGACCAACGCCAGGACCACCAATTCCTAGCATGCAGTTGGTGTTGACCCATGGCAGGTCCTATTCAGTCATGGCTCACCATTTGTGGAATGCCTCCAGTGAGGTGTGTCTGTCTCCATCGCCCCAGATCAGCACATTCCACCTAAAATGGGGAGGCTGAGTCACAAGGGATGCATTCAATGATAGTTCTGCTCAAATCCGCTTGAATGATTAAAATTAGTCCTAACTTAGGCCCGCTAATTTTAATGGGTCTGCTCTGAGTGGAACTTAGTTGGATACAATCCAGTATCTCCACAGTAAACGTCTGTACGTAGTGTGAGGAGAGCTGAGCGATGGAACTCCTTGCCACAAGGTAAATGCTCCAGCAAATAATTTTAGCAAGCAAGCAAAGTGAAAGAGATGAAATGTTGACATGGTGTTTGGAGAGGCCTCCAACCTCCTGCTCCACCCACTGATCTTCACTAGCCCGTCCTCACAAATGATCAGCCAATGATCGGAGACCTCTGCCCTGGACAGGGAGCCCACTTACTTGATACCCCCTTTTTGTCTTGTTTCTTTTGTGCTGACATTTGTATGGCACCCAGCACCATTCCAGTTCCCGGTTATTGGTTTGGGATCCAAGGTGGCCACGACCCCAAAATCTTCACAGACCCGATGCAAAATGTATCTTGCTATCCACAGGTGGTCACCCATCTCGATGCCTTCGCACGGGCCTACCTGAAATTCCCACTGCAGCAAGAAAGAAACATGACTAGTGTCAAAAAGGATACAAGTTGCTAGCCCTCATGGCTGCAAAGATATGGCTGGATGTGTGTGGGGGGAATGCCTGCTGAAATATGCAGCGAAGGAACATGGCAAGCTGCTCAACACCAGGGCAAACGCTTTGCCCATACAGTGCAGTGTTGTCTACTCTACCATTATTGTTATTATTAGATTTATATCCTGCCCTTCCTCCCAGCAGGAGCCCAGGGCGGCAAACAAAAGCACCAAAAACATTAAAACATCATAAAAACAAACTTTAAAACACATTAAAACAAAATGTCTTCAAAAACGTTACTTAAAAAAAGCTTTC
Source organism: Rhineura floridana (assembly GCF_030035675.1). Classification (NCBI taxonomy): domain Eukaryota; kingdom Metazoa; phylum Chordata; class Lepidosauria; order Squamata; family Rhineuridae; genus Rhineura; species Rhineura floridana. Next base: position 13,257,087 of record NC_084499.1, read on the forward strand.
AAAATATCTAAGATTAAAAACATTTTTAAAAAGAAGGTTTAAGAACATACGAAAAAGCAATTCCAATGCAGACTGGACTGTGTGATTGGCAGTGGCTACAGACCACGTTCAACAGGTGGGCAGGGCCAGCTACCTGTCAATCATGCAATGCCACAATGATGTCACTGGGTTCCCTGGCTGGGTCTTCCCTCATCACTATCATTAATTAAATTTAAATCTCACCCTTCCTCCCAAAGGGGCTCAAGGTCTTTATAACTGCAGATTACAGGGGCTGAACCTGGAACGTTCTGAATGCAAAAAAGTAAGCTCTGCCGCTAACTTCCAGTTCCCCTCTAAAAGCAACATTAAACTGCCGCCTTACACCAGGACAAAGTATTACTCCATCTAGTCTGGAACTGTCCGCTCTGACTGGCAGCGCCTCACCACAATTACAGACAGGGGTCCCAGCCCTAGCTGGAGATGCCTCAAAATTGGGACCTTCTGCATGCAAAGACAACCCCTCCCTCAGTGAAGGACCCCCCCGTCGGTCCTCTTCCACAGGGCTTTCCCTCTGTAAATACCTGAGAAGGCATGACTTCGGCGTTAGTGCCACAGATCTCCACCCCGGCATAAATGCAGGCCCTGTAGTGGGCTTCCACAATGTCACGGCCGTTCACTTTGTCCGCCCCAACCCCACAGTAGTAAGGTCCTAGGAAAGAAAATCACATGACACGTACAATGAACACACCGCTTTGTTAAAACGATGCGTGCATTTTGACTGGCAGGGTGTGCGTGTGCGAGAGAGAAACACCTCTCCTAAAATGGAAAAACTGCAATTGGGAAGCATCCGCTCGAGAAGCCCTCCTTCCTGTACACAAGAGAATGAATGCAACCACGGCAAGTGCCATACGTTTATGTAAATGGCCTGCCTTCAAGTCGATCCCGACTTATGGCTACCTTATGAATAGGGTTTTCATGGTAAATGGTGTTCAGAGGGGGTTTACCATTGCCTCCCTCTGAGGCTAGTCCTCTCCAACTGGCTAGGGCCTGCTCAGCTTGCCACAGCTGCACAAGCCAGCCCCTTCCTTGTCTGCAACCGCCAGCTGGGGGGCAACTGGGTTCCTTGGGACTATGCAGCTTGCCCGCAGCTGCACAGATGGCAGGGCACATCACCCCTGAGCCACTCACTGAGGGGTGATCTTTAGCTGGCCCTTGGCACCCAGGAGACACGAGCGAGGATTTGAACTCACAGACTCTGGACTCCCAGCCAGGCTCTCCTCCCCACTGTGCTATACCTTTAGGGGGCTTAATACTCAAGAGCGATCTAGAAGCTGCATAAAATAAATAAGAATATTTGTTGTCTTATTGCGGATGACGAAGCACGAATTCCCGTTCTCCTTATTGCTGAAAAACATTAAACTGGTTGGCATTTTGAAAGGAAGGTGATACAAAAAGCAGAGGACGGTATAGATCTCTCCACTTCGCACCACCCTGCACTGGCTCGGTAGCTTCCAGTGGGACTGGTAGGGTGGAAGGCAAAGAGCCCAACAGTAGGTGGAGCCAGAGCCGGTGACAAGCAGATCCAGGGCCAATGACGGGGTGCCAACTCATTCTAGTTTTCTCCCCATTCTGCTCTCTACTGAGTTCTAAGGAAGAGGCAGTGGACAGACAGTCTTAACTTAAGTTAAGAAGGCAGGCAGCTGTGGACTGGCTGAGAGAACAGTGGATTTAGCGGGGCAGTGACCCACTCGCCCTACCAGAGCAGCCTTTGCTGGCTGCCCCAGTACAAAGACCTGCTTGGAAGATGCCGGAAAGGGTTTGCTTAAAGTGCTTGGCGTTCCCAGAGTTAGTAATCTGACACACTGAGGAAGGTTTTGCAACCAAACCGGTTCTCGGATGGAACCTTTTGTGCAATGCCCGCTCAGCTGCAAACAAGTGACGTCACAGAGGGAAAGGTCAGATGAGTTTGCAAGATACACACCGCACAGCTGACAACAGCAAAACTGCAGAGTTGCTGGGTGTTTTTTTTACTTGCTCGCTTGAGCATGAAAAAACTCGATCAAACCCTCTGCGAATTTGCAAACAAGGCTTCTGATGCTCCTCTCCGAGACTCAGCAGCCAGTACCCATGTATTTATGGGGGGGGGGAGAGAAGGTTTTCCAGCCTGAGGGCCGCATTCCCTCCCAGGGGCCACATGTCAGGTAGGCAGAGCCAGAAGGAAAAGTGGGTGGCGCAACAAATGGTAATTTACCCATGCACCACTTTTTATTCTGCATCCTGGCATGCAGGAAGCCAGATGGAGACCCCTTGAAGGCCACTTTCAGCCCCCGGATCTGAGGTTTCCCATCCTTGATCTGTGGGATCTCTGTAGCCACCTGTCTTGGCTTGCGGCATAACAACCGTCTACCAAACCTTTGAGGAGAAAGGCAGGCTATTTTATTCCTCTGCCAGCCACAAGGGGAGGTTCAAGTACTGATGCCCTCCCTGCAAAAAAACCACACTTGCCTCAGTGGTATTTTGGCTTCCAAACTGTCACCAGGCTTGGCACATCTCAGCAGCCTCTTTTCTCTCTCGCTCTGTCGCTTGAATTAAATTAGGCGAAGAGCCACACAAAAGTTTTCTATTTTCCTCCTCCCTCCCAAACCCGTTTCCTTTTGTGCCGCGTCTTCTGGATTGTTTAGCCTAAAGGCAGGGACTATCTTATCACTGGCATTTGTAAGCCACTCTCAGAGCCTTATAAGCCACTCTTGAGAGCCTTATTTGGATGAAGAGTTGGGCAAAAAAATGCTTTACATGAACAAAGTAGTCAGAGGACCATTTACAGTACACTACCCATCCTTGCAGTAAATATAATGTAATGTAAAACTGAAAACTAAAGAGTCTCAGGATGTGTTTGATCTGGTGCCAGAGATGACACATTCGGTATGCTGCTATCACAAGTGAATATCTCCTAGAAGTTGGGAGTAAAGCACCAACATGTGTTACAAGTGACCTGAACCAGTGGGGGGTGAGAAACAGAAAGGCAATCTATGCTTCCCTCTGCTGACTCCTCCTCTAAAGTGTTTGCTGCTTTTGCAGGCTTTGCTGCTCCTTTTCCTCCCTTCCCATCCTGACCTTCTCAGCTAGTTAATCGCGGCTCCCTGAGTAGAATCACACGGTTCCTTCAGTATGTAGTAATAAACCTTACATTTCTTTACTGGTTCAACTACCACTCTTAAACCAGTAATTTCTGCATTCTGCTGCAACACACTCTCTCTCTAATACTAGGTGTGCACATCCATTTAGGCTGAGAGTCTTATTCTTACCTTGTGGACCTGGAAACCCATTTTCGGGCCAGCCGTATGGGTGTCCATTGATGCCCAGCAAAGTGTATTCCTGCTCCATTCCAAACCAAGGACGGCTTTCTTTGGCCAAGTCCATGACCATCTTGCAGCTGTTCCTCAAATTGGTCTCTGCAATGAAGGATAGTGTTGTTGACGTGGGTTTTCAACTTGAAAAGGTTACCAGGCATCCCACAAATGGAGAGTCGAAACAAAGTGCCCCACGAATGGAGAGCTGAGATAAAGTGTCACGCCAACCCCACCACTTACGACAATCAGAGGGGACAGGATGTCCTCAGTCCCGCCCTGTTACATTCCGATGGCCCCTTAGATCCTGACCCATCTAAATACCAGATTTCAGAATGTCAGTAATGGATTTTTCAAGGTTTCCCCCACTTGTTTCTTTGAGCCCACGTGGAAAATTTGGAAGGAGAGTAGAAAGAATTCAACACACACACTTCTCAGTTTTAAAATATTCAAATAGTCACCGGCACGCACACACTCTTATACAAGGTGACTTAAAAAACAAAAAAAAAGGATTTTGAGTGCCTTTTGGGGAGAGAAGCAAGAGTTGTTCAGTTTTTAAATTTTACTTTTGGTGCTTTTTGGGTTGGAATAAAAAAGGACAGAAGTGAAAACAGAAATCCCTCTCCTTTAAAAATAATACACCCCTCCCCGAAGATTATTGCCAAGATGGAGGTCTGAATACTGGTTGGATGTGTCAAACAATCATAAAAACAATTTCTAATTGGAGGGGAGGTGGGATATTTTGGAACACAGAAAGCTGCCTTCTATCGCATCAAGTGATTTCGCTGCCTAAATCAGGGATGGAGAACCTGAGGCAAAGGGATCCAATGTGGCCCTCAGAGCTTCTCTAACTGGACCTAGGGACTCTCTGGAGGCCACTCCCCCTCTCCCCTGAGCACACCTCTCACCAACCCGGCTTTGGGGTTTTCCCCTGGCTAACAGCGTATGCACCTTCGAACTCTGCTGATGCTTCTTCCTTGACTAGATAGCGGAGGTTACAGTGGGCGGTGTGAGTAAATTAAAACCCATTGCTCCACCCAGTTGTGCTTCTGGCACCGCCCACTGCTGGGATGTGGACCCAAGAAGGCTGCCTGTTAGAGGCTGTGTACTCCTGCATACCAGCTGCTTCAAATCACAAGGGGGAAAGAGTGCTCTTGTGCCCAGGTCCTGCTTGTAGGCTTCCCGTTGAGGCATCTGGTTGGCCACTGTGAGAACAGGATGCTGGACTAGATGGGCCTTTGGCTCGATCCAGCCACAGGACACTTCTGCTGTCCTCATGGAACCTCCAGGTCCGGAGGCAGTCTACCTGGATTCCTAGGCTCTTAGGGGCATTGGGCCGTTGTGAGAACCGGATGCTGGATTTGAGGGGCAACTAGGCTCATCCAGCAGCAGCTCCCAACAGAATGCAATCCTCCGTCTGAAAAAAGGTTTCCCGCTCACAGGCAATACGATGCTTTGCCTTGCTGAGGTTTTCAAGCTGGTCATACACACATATGCACTGAGCAAGAGCCACAACTCTGCAGCGTTGAGGGGGAAGGGGGATGGAGGGAGAGAGAAAGGAGGATGAAGGCGGTGTGGTTAAACGGAGCAAACGAGACCTCACCTGCCCGCTTTCGGTTGTACTTCAGAACCTCACACATGACAAGCTTGTTGGGATCGAGGGTGAAAGGGTCTCGGAATATCTTAATGGGGATCAAGAACATATCGCTGTTGGAGCCTTCCGCCTGGCCTGTGCTGGACCCATCAAAGTTCCACTCGGGGAGATCTGCAGGAGGGATTGAAAGAAGATGTTGTAGGAATCGCTCCACGGCTGATCAGAGGCTGGACCAAAACGAGGGACTCTGGGCCTGTGAGGGGAAGGGCCATAGCACAGTGGCAGAGCATCTGCCTTGCACGCAAAAGGTCCCAGGTTCAATCTCCGGTGTCTCCAGGTAGGGCCGCGAAAGACACCCCCACCCTGCCAAACCTCCATCTGAAATCCTGGAGAGTCACTGCCAATTGCCAGCAAGAATAATGAGCTAGATGGACCAATTTAATTAATTTTAATTAATTATTAAATCAATTAATTAACTAACAAGATTTATACACCATGGTATTTCATATGAGGGGACTGTTTGCATGCATATATATATATATATATATATATGTAAAGACAGTTTTGAAAGCAACAAACAGAACTGCATCAAGCTTGCTCTGGATCCCTATAAGGATTCCGTTAATCACCTAAAAATATATATGAACATGATTAACACAACATAGGTTTTTATTGTATTAACAATACAAAATACAAGCTGAAACGTTTTGTTAATACAATAAAAACCTGTTTTGTTAATCACAATTACGTTCATATATATACACACACACATGCTTACACGAACAAACCTTCTAAGCCGTTTACATAAAACAATATATACATAAAACGAGTAGACAGAAACATTTATCAAAACAGAAATAAAACCAACAACTTTAAAACAAATATACGTAGTGATAAAATCGCGCGGCTTCCTTGGCGGGCATGCCCGATCCCCCATGAACTTTTGTAGCGGGTGCCGAAAACATTAGTCTACTCTCAATAGGTAGGGCATTCTAGAGAACAGGTGCCGCCATGCTAAAGGGTGTGATTCTTTGCAAGTGTAGACCAAACATTATGCGGCATGATGGGGTATAATGCAGATTCCTATGTTCATTTCGGACCATCAGTTCTCCTAATCTGAAGTGGCTTTTGTCATGACCTAGTCCCTACAAGATGTGGCCCACATCCTAACCTCCTGTACCCCTTGCTGGTCAAATTTGACAGCACAGCCCTGCACTGCACTTTGAAACCCAGGCAATCACTGGGACTTTGCAACGTCACACAGGGCTCTTTGCAAGGGGGCTGGAAAAGAGCCCTGAGCTGTGCTTTGAAATCCCAACTATCAGCGGTCCAGCGGTGCTTTGGAAGCCCGTGTTCGTCCAGCCCAGCTGTTTTTTTGTTTTAACATGACCACACCTAACATCATATATAATGTCTAAGTGATTGCCGGGTGAGCGTGGCTTGACCCAAATGGCCTGGTGGGCCAAGGCTCCCCACCCGATTTAATGGAAGGATTGCTCAACTCAGGGTGACTGTAAAAAAAAAGGCACTGATGATTCTCCTTCAGGCACCAAAGGGGCTATCAAAAAGGAACCCAGCCCTGCTGTCTCCACCCCCTGTAGTCACAACCTGGCAGATCCGCTCACACACCTGTCGCTGGAGTGTTGCATAGGCCAGGCGGCACCCATAACCACAGCCCATCCCAGCCTGCAATTCAGAACTCCCCAGAGGAAGTCAAACGGAGGCTTCCAAAGGTGTTGGGCAAACAAGGAAGAAGTAGAGGGTTGTTGTTGTTGTTTTAAAAAAAGACAAAGCCAGGTTCCTGGGCAGGTGCTTGTTTGTTTGCTCTGCTGTTAAAGCATCCTGCAAGTTTCTAGCTCCTAAGACCGGAGTACTACTTGGGCGTGGCAGTGCTGGAATCGACAGGTATGAACAGCTCCAAAACTGCTGCTAACAGGTCAAAAGGAAAGGTTGCAGCCCACAAAATTATACTCAGAGTAGACCCATTGGAAAACATGAATCTAAGTTACTCATATCCATTATTTTCATGGGGTCCCTCCTGAGCAGGACTAGATTCGCGACAACCCTAAGTCACGTCGTGCAAGATGTTGCACGGCTTTTAACGACAACAGAAGCCATCCAAGGGAGCGGGGCTGGGGAACCTTGGAGCCAGAGGCCAAATGCAACCCTCCAGGCCTCTTTATTTGGCCCTCAGGACTCTCCAGGCCACACCCCCTTCCCTAGCCACACCCCGACAGTGCCTCATGCCAGAGGGGTGTGTTCAGAAACAAGCCCACCGTAAAAAGGCAGTATTTACATTCGTTGGTCTGCCCACTTTTGCCTCTGGTCCCACCTAACCCCGGGAAGCGGCCCCCGCAAGGTTGCCCAGGAGGGAAGGCGGCCCTTGGGCTGAAATAAAAGCTTCCCCACCCCATGCAGGAGAGAACGAGGCAACCACTTCCCACCTTTACCTTCAATGCTCTTTGGTTCCTGGGTCAACGTTCTGGTTTTACAGCGGAGGCCTTCCCCGGTGCCATCGATCCAAATGTACGTGGCCAGCACCTTTTTCCCCTGGGGCAGCTTCATGTACTGGTCCCTGACCGCCTTGTTCAGCTTGGAACTGTGCGACACAGACATGGTGGCAACCTGGGGATGAAAGGACGAAGGATTATTTTCGATCCCGCTTTTAAAACAAGAGAGATCCTACAGGTAGCGGTGTAAGAGGAAGGGTAATGCAAGACAACACAAATCTGGGTGCTTTTTTTTTTTTTTTTTTTTACAGAGCTAGAGAGATGCCACCCACCGGAGCACCAGGATGACTGACCAGACCTTCCTCTGTCTTGTAGGTGAATGAGGTAATAACAAGGCTTTCAAGTTTTACCCTAATCTATGTAAGGTCAGGACAGTGGAATCAGAGGAGAAGAAAAGTAATCAAGCAGAGGCTGCAGATCTCTTTTCTTTTTTCTTATTCTTATTTCACGCTAGCAGTTTAAAGTGGCAACACTGCTTTGCACTTCCTTCGTGGCTCTGTGTGGACCAGTTCCTGGGAATCACAAGCGTGAGAGTGCTTCTACACTCAGGTCCTGCTTGCAGACGTCCCAGAGGCATCTGGGCGGCCACTGTGAGAACAGGATGCTGGACTAGATGGGCCACTGGCCTGACCCAGCGGTCAGGCTCTTTGTACGTTCTTAAGGCAATTTGTATGTTCTTCATCTGCACAGCGATGGCACACACCGAGAGGGTCAAAATTCCCCATCATTAGCTCAGCAGCTTTTGGCGAATTCCCATTTCTTGCTTATTTGCCGAGTCTCAAGGAGAAAAACTTTAGCCTGAAACAGAGTGTGGCTACCATCTCCCCAACCCCCAGGACGATTTAATCCAGGGATGGGGAACATATTTTTTTTATTATTAAGCGGTTTATAATTTTTTTTGAAATAAAATAAAGGCATCGCCTTTATGAACATTGGGGCCACGTTCTTGATCATAGGAGTTCTACAATGGACTGTGGCCTAGAGGAGTGGAAGTCTCCCTCACTGGAAGTCTTCCAGCAAAGGCTGGGCAGCAGTGCTGGGGACACTCTGTCTCTGGATTTCTAGAGCAAGGGTTGGACTAGATGGCCTCACAAAGTCCCTCCAATTCTGTCGATCCCATGATAACCATGAACCATGGTTGCACAGTACATGATAAGCATGAAGGATGAAGAAGAACAAGTTGAAATTAAATCCAGACAAGACAGAAATGCTCCTTGTCAGTCGCAAGGCTAACCTGGAAACGTGGAATGTACCTGTGTTAGACGGGGTTACACTCCCCCTGAAGACCCAAGTCCGCAGTTTGGGTGTGCTTCTGGACTCGGCTTTGAACCTGGAAGCACAGGTTGCTGCTGTGTCCAGGAGCGCTTTTGCCCAGCTAAGACTGGTCCGCCAACTGCGCCCGTTTTTAGAGTTATCTGATTTGACGAGGGTAACTCATGCCTTAGTTACATCCCGGCTTGACTACTGCAACGCACTCTACGTGGGGCTGCCTTTGAAGACAGTTCGGAAGCTTAAACTGGTCCAACGTGCAGCTGTAAGAATGCTAACAGGAGCCGATATTCGTGCTCACACAACTCCTCTGTTGCAACATCTGCATTGGTTGCTGATCTGCTTCCGGACTCAATTCAAGGTGCTGATGTTGACATTTAAAGCCCTTTACGGCTTGGGCCCTGTCTATCTATCTGACCGGCTGTCTTTTTATAACCCTCCCCGTTTTCTTAGGTCCTCCGATAACTCCCTGCTTAAGATACCCTCTTCCACCCAAGTTCATCTGGTACGAACCAGAGACAGGGTGTTCTCAGTTATCGCCCCGAGACTCTGGAACTCCCTGCCTATAGAGGCACAGTTAACCTCCTCACTCCCTGCATTTCGTCGCCAGGTTAAAACATATCTTTTTCGTCTTGCTTTTAACCCAGATTAAGGATTAGGAAATCTTTTACCTATGAGATGATTAGGATCATTTTATTGTATAGGGCTTACTATCTAATGTTTTAAATGGGTATTCTTAGCCGATACTGTTGTTTTTACATTGTATTTTTTATCACGGAATTGTTCGCCGCTCTGAGCTTCTTTGAAGATAGAGCGGCATAGAAATGTTTTAAATAAATAAATAAATAAATGTAACATTAATAAGACCACCATTTCCCATAAGAATGTAGGAAGAGCGTGGCTGCTACATCAGGGCCATCTAGTTTAGCAGTCTGTTCTCATAGGGGCCAACAAGACACCACAATGGGAAGCCCACAAACAGGACCTGGTCATATCCGTACCTCCCCACTTACAATTCCCAGCAACTGGTATTCAAAGGCAGGCTGCCTCCAACAGTAGAGGTAAAACATAGCCATCGATAGCTTTATCCTCCATCGATGTGTCTAACCCTCTATGCAACCCACCAACTATGCGCCTTTCCTCTGTCCTGAATCGCCCAACGTTCAGCTTCATTGGATGTCCATGAGTTCTAGTGTTATGAGAGAGGGAGGAAACCTTTTCTCTATCCCACTTTCTCTATGCCATGCATAATTTCACACATCTCTTTCATGCCTCCTGTCATTCAGCTTTTCTCCAAACCAGGGGTTCATGACCTGCGGTCCATGCATGGGCTCCTGGGAGCCTGCGAACCAGTCGCAAAAAAAAAAAAAAAAAAAAATAGTTTCCATTGCAATAAAATTAATTGTCTGTCTGTCTTTATGGGGGGTCCATAGCTTTCATCAGATGCTCAAATGGGTCAGTCACCCAAAAAAGGTTAAGAACCACTCGGGGCCGGATTTAAACTTGTTGCGGCCCTAAGCTATAACATGAGTGAGGCTCTTCCCTCCTCAACAAATAATAAAAATTTTAAATGCAAAATACGGTCTGCACAATTAAACGGAATTTGATTGTCGTGTAATATAGGTATTAAAAATGCAAGTTATACGTGTGCACATTCTTTATTTAGGAGTTTGTCAAACACGTAACACAATTAAACAATCTAAGGTTATAAGATATAAATTAGATGTCAATCCCATTAAGTACTTATCCTTTGCACATTTTCTTTGGTTTTTGTATGATGTTTTTGGTTTTCCGGTGGCAATGTTGTAAACTTCTTTCTTTCTTTCTAACCAGAGGCCCCTCTAATGTGAGGCCTTAAGCTGTAGCTTGTAGGTAAATCTGGCCGTGGAACCACTGTTCTAAAGGCCACCATCTTCTAAGCCTTGGCGAGGAGGAGGGGGAGTCTCATTCAAGACCCCAGGTGAACATGTACCTCTTTACCTTGGCCCTTGACACTATATCTATCTGTTCTCGGGATTATGAGCCGCCCCCTGTGTTTTAACCTTGTATTTCACTGAACCAAATTTATACAGCGCTTTAGCCTAAAACGAAATGACCACTGAGCAGTGTACAATCCAGTCTTAAGAAAATCATTAAGAAGTCGTCTATTATTATTATTATTATTATTATTAATGCTAAGCGGCCTTTAACAACCTTTATTAATAATATTTTGTGTTTAAGTGGCCACTGTAATGCAATAAGGCCAGGTGGGGCCCCGGAGAGAACGTCTTGCGAACAGCGCCCCTCGCGTGCTCTTACGTAAGAGGAGCCCCAGCGATTTCAATGGATCTACTCGCAAGGAAGCGCCCCCCTCCCCCAGGCTCAACATGGGGCCCACGTGGCTCCGAAGTTGGGCCGAGTCGTTCAAAAAGGGCGCGCGGTTTGCCTGGGAGAGGAAGGGTCGGGGTGAGGAAAAGTGCCTCGATGGAGAGATAGAGGGAAGCGGAGGTGAAAAAAGGGGGGGGATCCACATCAGGGGGAAGCTCGATCCTGCAGCCCAACTCCTCCGGCAACGGCGAAGGAGGAGGACGCAGGCAGGGAAGCAGGGAAACAGTCCCCCCCCAAAAAGAGACCCCCACTAGTTGATTTCTGTACCTTTATGCGTGTGCGCCCCCTAAACGCCACGCGGCCGATCGCGGCCACGCAGCTGTGTCTACTCGGGAGTAATTCCCCCCCCCTGCAAGGGATCCGCGCCAGGGGCTTGGCTTCCGTGCAAGGGCTTTTTGCGCCTTGCAGACGCGCACGGGGCGCCTGCCCGGCTGCGCGCTTACCTTCCTGGGGCAGGCGTCTTCTTGCGCGCTCGGATGGTTTCGGCAGCGCGACCCGGTCACACCTCGCGGACCAGCCACCCCTCGCCCTGCCCTCGCCGGCCTCTCTTATAGACAGCCCCCCGCCCCGCCCGTTGCTCTGAGGCCGGAGGAGGAGCGAGGGGCGGGAAGGCGGGGACTCGCGAGGAGGGGGCGGGGATTCTCGGCTGGGGGCGCTTCGAACCCGAGAGAGGTGCCGGGGCGCAAGAGCGGTGGGAGAAGCAGCCACCTTCCCTCGGATCGGAAAGCCTTTGCCCTCAAATCAGATCCGCAGTTATTTTATTTTACAAAAAATAAATAATTACATTTGTTACAGATTTTTCTCCCCCACGCCGCTACTTTTTTTTTTTTCCTCCCCTTTGGACTTTTAGGCTTGGCTACGAGCCTGCCTTCAGGGCCAGGAGAGGGGGTGTCTTGGAAATCATTCCTTTCATGGAGGATCAAGCTGGCGGTGGCTACTAGCCACGATGATTATGTTCTGTCTCCATTGTTAGAGCCAGGCTGCCTCTGAATACCAGTTGCTGGGAATCAGGGGTGTAGTCGTTCGGGGTCTCGGAAGGGGGGAGTCTTGGACCTCGTACTTTTTGGGGAGCAGGGTCCCGACAGGGTCCTTCTGTCTCCAGCATCATACGAGCCAATCAGCATGAAAGGGGCTTGTGTTAGCCACTGAGAAGAATCTTCTAACATGATCCCTTGTCCTTTCCTCCTGATTGGAGCCAATCAGAGTAAAAGGAGGTGAGTCAGCCACTGAGAAGCCACTGTCACGCATTTAAAAACCATATATATAGAATGAACATATATTGTTTTTGTATGCCTTCAAGTCAATTACAACTTATGGCAACCCTATGAATCTTTTTGGATATATTCATAGGGTTTTCATGGTAAGAGGTATTCAGAGGTGGTTTACCATTGCCTTCCTCTAAGCCTACGGCACCCGGTATTCCCAGGCGGTCTCCCATCCAAGTACAGACCAGGTCTGACCCTGCTTAGCTTCCGCAATCAGACGAGATCAGGCATGTTCAGGGTAGTATGGCCGTAGGCAGAATAAACATATAAACTTTTTTTAAAAAAGGTGTTCATCCAACAACAGAAATCAAAAGGGCAAATCCTACCCCACTCGACTACAACATGAGCACCCCAAACAGGCCATAAATCACTCTGCGGCACAACCCAACTTAAGAAGCAAACACGTGTCTTAGCCTGGCCCCTAAAACTTGACTGGCATGGCACCAGGAGGGTTTATTTGGGTAGAGCATTCCACAATCAGGGAGCCACCACTGAAAAGGCTGGTGTTCTTTCTACCACCCTCCGCACCTCCCTCGGAGGAGGCACGTTGATTATGAGTGCAGGGTCCAGGGAGGTTCATGTGGGGAGAGGCTCTCCTTGGGGTATGGGAGTCCATAAGGCTTTATGGGTTTACCCAGGGGGGAGGAATGAAGCACCCAGAGGTGACTGTACCACTCCAGAGGGCAGGTGGGGGATGTCATAGGTGGACTCTAGTCCACAAAACCTCAGGCCATGACGATTGTTGGAAGTTGCCCTATACTGAGTCAGACCCATTGGTCCATCTCCCTCAGTACTGTCTGCACTGACTGGCAGCAACTCTCTAAGGTTTCAGACTGGGGATATTCATGGCCCTAGCTGGAGATATTGGGGATTGAACCTGGGCCTTCTGAATGCAAATCAGAGGGCTCTAAACACTGAGCTACAGCCCTTAAACATAAGAGAACATAAGAAGAGCCTGCTGGATCAGGCCAGTGGCCCATCTAGTCCAGCATCCTGTTCTCACAGTGGCCAACCAGGTGCCTGGGGGAAGCCCGCAAGCAGGACCCGAGTGCAAGAACAATCTCCCCTCCTGAGGCTTCCGGCAACTGGTTTTCAGAAGCATGCTGCCTCTGACTAGGGTGGCACAGCACAGCCATCATGGCTAGTAGCCATTGATAGCCCTGTCCTCCATGAATTTGTCTAATCTTCTTTTAAAGCCATCCAAGCTGGTGGCCATTACTGCATCTTGTGGGAGCAAATTCCATAGTTTAACTATGCGCTGAGTAAAGAAGTCCTTCCTTTTGTCTGTCCTGAATCTTCCAACATTCAGCTTCTTTGAACGTCCACGAGTTCTAGTATTATGAGAGAGGGAGAAGAACTTTTCTCTATCCACTTTCTCAATGCCATGCATAATTTTATACACTTCTATCATGTCTCCTCTGACCCGCCTTTTCTCTAAACTAAAAAGCCCCAAATGCTGCAACGTTTCCTCGTAAGGGAGTCGCTCCATCCCCTTGATCATTCTGGTTGCCCTCTTCTGAACCTTTTCCAACTCTATAATATCCTTTTTGAGATGAGGCGACCAGAACTGTACACAGTATTCCAAATGCGGCCGCACCATAGATTTATACAACGGCATTATGATATCGGCTGTTTTATTTTCAATACCTTTCCTAATTATCGCTAGCATGGAATTTGCCTTTTTCACAGCTGCCGCACACTGGGTCGACATTTTCATCGTGCTGTCCACTACAACCCCGAGGTCTCTCTCCTGGTCGGTCACCGCCAGTTCAGACCCCATGAGCGTATATGTGAAATTCAGATTTTTTGCTCCAATATGCATAATTTTACACTTGTTTATATTGAATTGCATTTGCCATTTTTCCACCCATTCACTCAGTTTGGAGAGGTCTTTTTGGAGCTCTTCGCAATCCCTTTTTGTTTTAACAACCCTGAACAATTTAGTGTCGTCAGCAAACTTGGCCACTTCACTGCTCACTCCTAATTCTAGGTCATTAATGAACAAGTTGAAAAGTACAGGTCCCAATACCGATCCTTGAGGGACTCCACTTTCTACAGCCCTCCATTGGGAGAACTGTCCGTTTATTCCTACTCTCTGCTTTCTGCTTCTTAACCAATTCCTTATCCACAAGAGGACCTCTCCTCTTATTCCATGACTGCTAAGCTTCCTCAGAAGCCTTTGGTGAGGTACCTTGTCAAACGCTTTTTGAAAGTCTAAGTACACTATGTCCACTGGATCACCTCTATCTATATGCTTGTTGACACTCTCAAAGAATTCTAATAGGTTACTGAGACAGGACTTTCCCTTGCAGAAGCCATGCTGGCTCTGCTTCAGCAAGGCTTGTTCTTCTATGTGCTTGGTTAATCTAGCTTTAATAATACTTTCTACCAGTTTTCCAGGGACAGAAGTTAAGCTAACTGGCCTGTAATTTCCGGGATCCCCTCTGGATCCCTTTTTGAAGATTGGCGTTACATTTGCCACTTTCCAGTCCTCAGGCACGGAGGAGGACCCGAGGGACAAGTTACATATTTTAGTTAGCAGATCAGCCATTTCACCTTTGAGTTCTTTGAGAACTCTCGGGTGCATGCCATCCGGGCCCGGTGATTTGTCAGTTTTTATATTGTCCATTAAGCTTAGAACTTCCTCTCTCGTTACCACTATTTGTCTTAGTTCCTCAGAATCCCTTCCTGCAAATGTTAGTTCAGGTTCAGGGATCTGCCCTATATCTTCCACTGTGAAGACAGATGCAAAGAATTCCCAATTTGTTCGTCATTTAAGGCATCATAAGACTCTTGTTTCTGAAAGCAACTTCAGACGGGGCCTACCCAAGATATTTTAATGTCTGAGGTGAAGGACAAAAATCCTCTCCTCCCCCCCCAAAAAATCCACATACACATCCTGATGGGCAATAGGCCAGCCTCTCCACCTGAGAGTAGCGGGTTAGAATCGGCCCATTTATTTATTTATTTATTGCATTTGTATACCGCCCCATAGCCGAAGCTCTCTGGGTGGTTTACAACAATTAAAAACATTAAAAACAAATTTAAAACACATTTTTTAAAAAGCAGTTTAAAAACACATGCTAAAATGCCTGAGAGAAGAGGAAAGTTTTGACCTGGCGCCGAAAAGATAACAGTGTTGGCGCCAGGTGCACCTCGTCAGAGATATCATTCCATAATTTGGGGGCCACCTCTGAGAAGGCCCTCTCCCTTGTTGCCAAGGAGTTCATACGTTTAACAAGGAGTGTCAGCCTATCCTGACTCTCCGATGCATGGTCCTATAGCATGGGCAGGCAATCTGTGGCCTAATTTCATAGGGGTGCTTGGGGAGGGGGGAAGGTGGCAGGAGAAAGAAGAGGGGTGCTCCACCCACTTTTGTCTCTGTCTTTGCCCACTTTTGGCTCTGGCCCTGCCCACCACCAACATGCTGTCCCCAAAGGATAACCTCCAAGGGAATGGGTCCCTTGGGGGTAATCCTTTTAAGGATACAACTTTGTCTCGTCCACACATTACATTTCTAGTATTTCCTTCACACAGTGAACTGTAGCCAATGAACTTTTGCTCAGAGCAAACCCACTGAAACTGATCTCCCTAAGTTAGCCATGTCTATTGATTTCAGTGGATCTACTCTGGAGGAGGACTAGCATTGGATGCAACCCATTACGTTGACACTGGCCCCTGACCCATCTTTGTCTTGTTTACACATGGCATTTCTCATATTTCATCCACACGTTCTGTTTGCGCTTTCAAAACAAACACCCGACCACTGAGAGGCACAGTCTTCTACAGCAGAAACTGGTCCTCTGGGACGGAGTTGCTCTATCTCACAGCACCCCCCTGGGCCAGCTCTTCTGACCTGATCTCATGATATCCGATGAAAGCAACTGTTCCCTGTTCAACAAAGAGCAGAAAGTCAATCAACCAGGATTTAATCAGCCGCCCTCATGGTGGTTGGGTGGGGCCTCGGTGCTAGGATGAGTGCTCCTCCTGGTGTGTGGTTCAGACTGAGACAAGGAGAGGGAGGGAGAGGGAGAGGGAGGGCAGTTAAGCTGTGATGTCATAAAATGTTTAGTTCCCAACAATGGGCTCCAGAATCTACAGGCCACAGGCAGCCTGTGAAAGTACAGCCTGATCCCATTGGGGACCATTGCTGAGAGATTAAAAATAACGGTGACAGCGATCAGAAGAGCAAACAGGTCTGGAGAATCAAAGGGAGGCCTCTGCCGCCAGCCAGGGCACTTCCTGCTTATTAGAAAGAACATCATGGCAAGAGAGAGACCAACCTGGCCTTATCCCAATCAGCCAGAGACGGAGCAGCTGCTCTGCGGCTTGCTTTTCCTCTACCCTCCCCATTCCTTTTGCCTTTTGTGTTGTGAGGGTTAGGTGGTGAGCACACCGGCAGAGGGCTTAATCTTTTCATATATAAACAGCACTTAGAAAGCGGCCGGAGAAGCCTGTAAACCAGCGGTTCCCAAACCCTTTCCCCCACAGACCAATGGCTGATGATCTTGGCAGACTACTTAATGATTTTTCTGCCTGTTGTAGCAATTTTACCGTGCTGCGCCAGGTGCTGTATAATTTTTAATTGTATCTTTAGTGCTTCTTTTATTTCTTCTAATTTTTGTATCACAATTTGCATGTTGTGGAATTCAAATTGCAATACAATAAAAGACAGTATAAAAAATATCATTTATTTATTATGTATTATTTATTTATTAGATGTATATCCCACCATTCCTCCCAGTCGGAGCAAACAAAACACTAAAAACACTCTAAAACATCATAAGAACAGACTTTAAAATATATTAAAACAAAATATCTTTAAAAACATTTTTTAAAGCTTTAAAAACATCTTAACAAGCAATTCCAACACAGATGCAAACTGAGATAACATCTCTACTTAAAAGGCTTGTTGAAAGAGGAAGGTCTTTAATAGGCACCGAAAAGATAACAGAGATGGTGCCTTTGTACACCAAAACTAGAACCTTAAACTTAGTCCGGTAGCTAATATGCAGTCAGTGCAATTTTTTTTGTTACATGTTGGTGATACCCTGCCCCAGTGAGTCGCTGCATTTTGCATCAGCTGCAGGTTCTGGACCAACCTCAAGGGCAGCCCTACATAGAGCCGTAATCCAACCTGGAGGATATCAGTGCATGGACAACAGTGGTCAAACTATCCCGGTCCAGAAATGGCTGCAGCTGAAGCTAGTAAAAGACACTCCTAGCCACTGTGGTCACCTGGCCTCTGGCAACAAAAATGGCTCCAGGAGCACCCCCAGACTATGCACCTGCCCTTTCAGAGGGAGTACAACCTGATCCAGAGCAGGCAATTGACCAATTATCCAAACTTGGGAACCACCAACCCACAGTGCCTCCCACTTGCTAGGATTCAGACTTAAAATATCAATAATTTAAGATATGCAGACGATACCATACTACTAGCAGAAACCAGTAATGATTTGAAACGAATGCTGATGAAAGTTCAAGAGGAAAGCACAAAAGCAGGACTACAGCTGAACGCCAAGAAGACTAAAGTAATGACAACAGAAGATTTATGTAACTTTACAGTTGACAATGAAGACATTGAACTTGTTAAGGATTATCAATATCTCGGCACAGTCATTCACCAAAATGGAGACGATAGTCAAGAAATCAGAAGAAGGCTAGGACTGGGAAGGGCAGCTGTGAGAGAACTAGAAAAGGTCCTCAAATGCAAAGATGTATCACTGAACACTAAAGTCAGGATCATTCAGACCATGGTATTCCCAATCTCTATGTATGGATGTGAAAGTTGGACAGTGAAAAAAGCGGGTAAGAGAAAAATCAACTCATTTGAAATGTGGAGTTGGAGGAGAGCTTTGCACATACCATGGACTGCAAAAAAAGACAAATAATTGGGTGTTGGAATAAATTGAACCAGAACTACTACTAATACTACTATTATTATTATTATTATTATTATTAACTTTATTTATACCCTGCCGTTTTTCCAAATTGGAACTCACAGCGGCTTCCAGATAAAAAACAGATACAATTAAAATCTACCAAAGTTAAAAGCATATATATAATACATAAATAAATAAATATAGACAGATATAATTAAAAAATGAACTCTAATTTAAAATAGCATTAAGCTGTTTCTGATAATTAAAAACTATACTCATAAAATCAGAATAATTAAAAAATAAACAAGCAAGAACAATATAACCTCCTTTGGGGCCTATCCTTAGCTGCCTTCGGAATCAAAGGCTTGCTGGAATAAGAACGTTTTTACCTGTTGACGAAAGGACTGCAGGGAAGAGGCCATTCTTATCTCCTTAGAGAGGGAATTCCAAAGCCTAGGGGCTAGAAGCTAAAATGAGGAAACTGAGGTTATCATACTTTGGACACATCATGAGAAGACAGGATTCATTAGAAAAGATAATAATGCTGGGGAAAACTGAAAGGAGTAGAAAAAGAGGAAGGCCAAAGAAGCGATGGATTGATTCCATAAAGGAAACCACAGACCTGAACTTACAAGATCTGAACAGGGTGGCTCATGACAGGTGCTCTTGGAGGTCGCTGATTCATAGAATCGCCATAAGTCATGGTCGACTTGGAGGCACATAACAACAACAACAACAGTCCAGCCTACCACCGAGTCCAGGGAGCAGTCCAGGGCTTGCACGGCCTCTCCCAATTCAGATGTTACGGAGAAATAGAGCTGGGTGTCATAAGCAATACAAATACAGCTAGAAATCAATATGAAATTTCATGTGGACATGCCATGGATTGCCTGAATGAAGCTCTTGGACTACCAGAAGTCCATGGACCACAGTTTAGGAACCTCTGATGTGAATAATCATCCCCCGGGGGTTCTGCTTATCCATTTTAACTCTGGTTAAATCCAACATGTTCATAAAGAGAACCACAAACAGTGCAATTTCACAAAGATCTTGCAAGCCTGTTTGTCCATATCTCCCCATGTTAGTCATTGCGGCGCGTGGGTGGACTGAAAGAGAATTAAAGGCACCAGCTTGACCCCTCTGTATACAAAGGGCAATTCCAAAGAGTTGCTATTTTTCATGCAATCATGTACCAGCAAATTCTATTTTAGCTGTTGGCTGAATTTGATTGTTTTTGCCTCATTTATATATTGTTGCACTGGTTCCCAAAACATTTCCATTTGAAAACTGTTGAGGGTCTTGGTGGACCACTTAATGATTTCCACAGAATTCAAGCTGCAATGCAATATTTGATATAAACTAAGCAATAAAAAATCAGTCAGATGTCAATATGAATATTTCATGCAATGGATGTGCTATCTCCCATATTTACCCACATCTATAGACACAAAGTGAACCACTCTAATAAAGCTCACTGGCGGTCCGTGGGGTCCAATAAGGCCATCGAGTCTAACCCGCTGCTCGATGCAGGAATCCACATTAAAGCATACCTGACAGGTGGCTGTCCATCTGCCTCTTGAATGCCTCCAGTGCTAGAGAGCCCACCACCTGCCTAGGTCATTGGTTCCATTGTCGTACCGCTCTAATAGCCAGGAAGTTTTTCCTGATGTTCAGTCGAAATCTGGCTTCCTGCAACTTGAGCCCATTATTCCGTGTCCTGCACTCTGGGATGATTGAGAAGGCAATCCCAAACTGTTCTATTGTGTTCTTTGATACAATTAAGTTAATTAAGTTAATACAAAACTTTTCAAATTTTTAATGCAGCTGTTAATGTGAGCCACTTTGAGCACAAACATGATTGCTTGAAGACAAATATGAAATCAAATCAAAATCAAAATTCAGGATCTTCGATTCAAGTCGATTTGGTGATCTTGTGCAACAAACTCGCTCCCCAAAATCGGAATTTTTGTGACGAGGAACATGATGGGAAAATGACCTGAAAAGTGCAGAATAAGGTTTGCTCAGCACAGAGTGTTGTTTAAGCTCCCCACAAACAAATCATGATGAATGCTCAGTAAACAGGGGATCATTCCAGAGGCAGTCAAAAAGTTTCTCGGTGTGTGTGTGTGTGTGTGTGTGTGTGTGTGTGTCAGGCCTCTAGCTGTTTGCAAGCTGCCTCTACAATCACTTCTATAAGTTCAATCATTTCAATGGGTCTACTCTGAGTATGACTAACACATTGAATATCACCTATTTTTAGCTGCTGACTGATTCATTACAGCTGGGGTGGGAAGACTTTTTCAGTCCAAGGGCCACATTTCCTTTTGGGGGAATTTTCCAGGGGCCACATACCAGTGGTGGGCAGGACGAGAAGCAAAATTAGGCAATGAATATCAAACATACCTAGTTTTTACACCCACACACTGGCTGTGAACACACCATACTTTAAACATATATTTAAAGCACGTGGCTTCCCCCCAAGAATCCTGGGAACTGTCATTTGTAAAGGATGCTGGGAATTGTAGCTCTGTGAGGAATAGCCAAAGGCCAGAGATGATGGGAGTTGTAGTCCAACAACATGTAGTCCAACAGCACCTCTCTCATAATACTAGAACTCGCGGACATTCAAAGAAGCTGAATGTTGGAAGATTCAGGACAGACAAAAGGAAGGACTTCTTTACTCAGCGCATAGTTAAACTATGGAATTTGCTCCCACAAGATGCAGTAATGGCCACCAGCTTGGATGGCTTTAAAAGAAGATTAGACAAATTCATGGAGGACAGGGCTATCAATGGCTACTAGCTGTGATGGCTGTGCTGTGCCACCCTAGTCAGAGGCAGCATGCTTCTGAAAACCAGTTGCCGGAAGCCTCAGGAGGGGAGAGTGTTCTTGCACTCGGGTCCTGCTTGCGGGCTTCCCCCAGGCACCTGGTTGGCCACTGTGAGAACAGGATGCTGGACTAGATGGGCCACTGGCCTGATCCAGCAGGCTCTTCTTATGTTCTTAATAAATGCATGGATGAAGATTTGCACTCTAAAATACCAAAGTGGGCAAGCAGAAGGATAAGCAGAAAAAGAATTTGTCCTGCGCGGTGCTCTTGTCAGGCAGGTACGGCAAATATTATCATTGAAAGGAGAGAGTGTAGCATAGCTCAAGGCGCTGGCTTCAAGGTCGCACAGAGGGACATGATGGTGGAGCCAGAAGGAAAATATACACATTCCCTCATATTGGCAAAAGGTCGGAGAGATTAAATCTCAAAAAAGGACCTTGCCAGAAAGTTTATCTTCCCCCCTCCCTGAAAGGCCCAATTGTTGTATGCATGTCCTTTTTAGGAAAAGGGACTTCAGAACTAGGTGAGGGGTGTTCATCTGTCATCTTCTTCTGTGTCTGCCCTGCTGTTCCAATCAAAGATGAAAATGAATGAATGGTTTGTTTGTTTGGTGGGTAATGCCTGGCCTGGTTCGTGGAGACTGATGAAGAGCTTCGAAAGGGGTTTCATCTTGAGACTGAGATCTCTGAAAACCCTTTGTGGTGTCTGTGAGAGCTGTGTGCGCACCGTACATTTAAAACACATGTTTTCTCTCTCCCCCAAAGAATCCTGGGAACCGTAGGGTACTCCCTCATAGAGCCACCACTCCCAGCGGCTTAACAAACTACAGTTCCCAGGATTCTTTTTGGGGTACGTGTGTGAAATGTGCTTTAAATGTAGGATGTGTACAAGATTGTGTTAGGGTGACCAAGGTGTCCTGCTTTGCAGAGGACAGTCCTCTGTTTGAATGCAAGGATAGGGAACCGGTGGCCTTCTTGATGCTGTTGGACTACAACTCCCATCATCTCTGGCCTTTGGCTATGCTGGCTGAGGCTAATGGAAGTCGGAGACCAATCACATCTGAAGGACCACAGGCTCACTATCCCTGCTCTGTTTGAAGGGCTGTGTCTGGTCCAAGTCCAGTGTAAAGATTTTTGTAAAAAACGATCAGAAGAGAGAGTTGGAGTAGCCCATCAACCATGAGCCCTTCAACGGCAAAGCAAGCAAACGCATGCTCCTCACTCATGAATCTTCTTCGCTAGGGGGAGATGTGTTTAAAACACAGTAATGCTTTCCAAATTTGCATCTACACATAGATGCAATAGTTGTATCTATACACAGAGGGCATATATTAGCATATGCACATGTTGATGCCATCTTTTGAGGTGGGCAATGCGCATGTGGCTCTAAAGATGCAATGAGTCATAGATGCTGGACTTCTTTGTGAGCGGTAAACGACACTTCCCAGGAGTCTGGAGGGGGGGAGAGAGAAGCTGTGGGCTTTAAATGTGCATCAAATGCATGGTGTGCGCGCAGCCACAGTTTGGAGGCACCCCAAGATGTTTACTCACAAATAAATGGCATTGAGTTCAGTGAAATTTAATTTGTAGTGAACAATGACTGTCTGCAGGCACCTAAAGATATTTACACACAAATCAATGGCATTGAGTGCAGTGAGATTTACTTCCCCCTAGTAAATGTGCTGATGCTTGCGGCTTTAATGAGTAACCTCACGTGCATCAGTCACTCTGCTGACAAGCTCTCCCTGGACGTACCAGCAGTGACGAACTGGTCAGGACTGGCTATCAGTTCCTGTTGATGAAAGGGAAAAAAATCTATTGAATCACTGAACTTATCAGCCAGGACTCAGGCTTGGCCGTCTGTGCTGGGCACAGCACCCCTTTACATTGTTTTCTTTCACTGACCTGTGATCTTCTTTTGAGCCAGTCAACAGTGGGTCGATGGGTGTGCCATTCCATTGTCTAAGAAAGGGTTGGGGAACCTTTTTTCCAGCCCAAGGGCCACATTCCCTTCTGGGGAATCTTCCAAGGGCCGCTTGGCAGTGGTGGGCCGGGCCAAAGGCAACCATGGGCAGAGCAACTAATGTAAAGTTACCTTTGTACAGTAAGCTGGTTTTACACAAACACACACACACACACCCTCACTCCATCCAGGTAGAGTCATGATCAGAGTTCAAGGAACAATGCCAGCCAGGCAAAAACAGTTGAGGATGCTAAGTAGGATTGGTGAGGGGTGTGGCCCAAGGGAGAATTTCTGAGGGCCAGATAGAAAGGCTTGGAGGGCTGTATTTGGCCCCTTGGCTTAAGGTTTCCCACCCTTGATCTATGCTCATTTCATAAACCCTCCTGGGATCTTATGTGATGAAGGACATTTTCAAAATAAAAACCAAGGAGGTAAATAAATAAAAATAAAAATGAAAACACTCATCCTACGGTCTGCTGTGGTAGAGAAGTCAGGCAGGGGAGGGCCGTAGCTTAGTGGCCAAGCACAGGCTTTGCATACTGAAGGTCCCAGGTTCAGTCCTTGGCATCTCTCAGGGAAGGCCGGGAAAAACCAATCTCAGGGCGACGTTCTGTGGGCAACAGTCCAGGGTGACGCCAAGTAGGGACCAGAAGCTCTGGGAAAGCCAGTGCTGGTTAGGGATTAGTCAGTTTCAGAGATGTGTCAATTTCAGTCCTCTCTGTGTCTCATTTTTCCAGTCTTAGTTATCCACATTTCTCCAGCCATTTGTAATTAAAAAAAAAAAAAGTGCAGAAATGTGTAGGTTAGACAAAACTGCCTACAAAAATGTGTCGATCAGGAGAAAATTCTACGAAAATTACTGGAGAATTTTCCACAGATTGCTGCAGAAATGTGGAATGCTGAATCAAAGACTGGAAAAACGAGGAACAGAGAACCAGAATGGTCAGATCTTTCCATCCCTAGTTATGAGGAACCTGTGGCCCTCCACGCATTGTTGGACACCAGTTCCCATCAGAGCCATGGCCACCATGGCCAATGGCCAGAGATGGTGGGAAGTTGTAGTCCCGTGACACCTAGAGGGCCACAGATTCCCTGACAGAGACTACTAAGCTACGTCAACCAACAGAATGACTCAAAATAAGGCAACATCCTATGTCTCTGTTCTTCACACGCTGGTTGCAATCCTATGCAGTGGCGGCTGGTACCCACTGGGACTGGTGCGGCAGAAAGCAAGGAGGCTAATATTTAGTGGAGCCAACTTGTCCTGCCCAAACTCGAGGAACTCAGACTCAGACACAGCTGTAGTTTTTTTCATTTACTGAAGTAAGAGAAAGTGTCAGTTCAGTGGGCTTCATGAATCTAGCTAGGACTGACTCAGAACTCAGCATCCCTCTCTAGCTAACTAGGCATAACTTGGCGGCAATAAGACGTTGACTCAACAACTAACCCTTCCCCCTTGCCCAGCTTAAGTAGGGCTGCATGGGATCCCTGCTTGCATGTACCCCGAGTCACTTTTGGGTGCGTGTGTGTAAGTGCAGACTCCTCCTAAATTGGGATTGTTGAATCTCCTGCTGCATTCGCCTCTTGGACAGGGGCGAAGGCGGCGCCTTGGTCACTGTTCCGTCCTCTCCCTCCACATGGGGAGAGCTGTCCGCCGGCGTCATGGGCGCTGGGAGAGAAGCCTCATCTGGTGGAGGAGTGATCAGCGGGTCTGGTGATCTCTCCAGGGGGGTATCTGGAACTGCTAGAGGTGGCCCGTCAACGTCCAGAGCGGGGGCCGCTGTGGCATCACCCCTGTCATTAGGCCCTTCCCCGACTGGAACATCCCAGTCCAAGTCCTCCTCACCCCCCGCCTGCTCTCCTGTCCACCCTCTGCTAGCATGGCTCATGACACAACTAATCCTAGTTTTTTACCCTTCTCCCTCCCTGTTGAGCCCTACAATGGCAACAGATGTCACATCCACACCATTCATTTCAAGCACATTTAATGCGCTTTCAGCCTCGTTGACTCCTCCTCCTCCCATCACAATGATCTCACTGCTTGCTTTCAGACTTCACTTGCTGGCAGCAAGGAAGCCGGTGGAACTTGACACCTTCCCTACCTACTGGCTGGTGGCAGAATCAAACAGCCATAGTTTTTGCCTGAGGATAGCAATGATGGTCTGGTTCCAGTGAGAGGAGACTCATGGCTCTGATGTCAGTGGAGCTATGAATCTGCTCCGGGATTACGTCCAAACTTTTAAGGAGCTGTCCCAAGTGCTGAACATACTTTGGGAATACTTTTCATAACCTTGGACATCTCCTTGAAAGTTTGGACTAAAACCAGAAGTGGATTCACTGCCCCGCTGACATTGGGGCCACCAGATTCCACTGCATAGCTTTCCCCAAAGAAATGCTGGGAAATGTAGTCACCGCTCACAGAGCTACTATTCCCAGCACCCTTAACAATCTACAGCTCCCAGGAATCGTTGGGGGGTTGCCATGCACTTTAAATGGGTGTTCAATGTGCTCTTAGGCTAAAGTGTGGCTAATTTATTTAGAGTTATATCCCACCCTTCCTCCCAGTAGGAGCTCAGGGTGGCAAACAAAAACACTAAAAACACTTTAAAACATCATAAAAACAGGCTTTAAAATAAATTAAAGCAAAACATCTTTAAAAACATTTTTTTAAAAGTTTTAAAAGCATCTGCAAAAAAAAAGGTTTACAAACATCTTAAAAAGCAGTTCCAACACAGACTCAGACTGGGATAAAGTCTCTACTTAAAAGGCTTGTTGAAAGAGGAAGGTCTTCCTAGGTGCTGAAAAGATAACAGAGATGGTGCCTGTCTTAGACTAAGGAGGAGGCATCTGACTGCCAGGGTGACCCCCAGGACTGGTTGTAAGAGAGCGGGCAGGTGGGGGGTAGACTGTGGCTGCTGTGGCAATATTCCTTTCACCCCCTAATGGACCAGTCTGCACTGAATGTAGACTGGCTCAGAAAAAAAGTCCCAGTGAAGTCAGCTCGCCTTAACTTTCAGGTAAACATGCATAGACTTGAGCCCAGGGTATTAGGATCCTCAGTCCTTTCTGACAAAGTTATGCCCTCTAATCCTTTTATGGTATTTACACTGGCTGCGTCTTCCCCCTTTCCTGTCCTTTGACTTTTCCCTAAGCCATTTTTTAGTTGGAAGATGGAAGTTAACCCAACAGCAAAAGTTCTCCCTCTCGCATGGGGAGGGGGGGGGGAAACTAGGGCTGGGTTTGCAGGTAATTAAATGTTGCTGCTCGGGTCTTGACTGTTCCTGTGATCTGGTCCCTAATTGCTGCCTTGACTTTCTCTTAAGGGCCAAAGCCTGTGACTCAGCCAGAGGGGTTCACTCTTCTCCCTCTCTCCTTTGATGGTAAGTAACCAGTATATAAAACCTCAGATGTAAGAGAAGATTAACTGGAAGGCCAGCAGTTCCCCTCCAGCTGGCCTGAGGTTTTGTTGCAGACCCGTCTTGAAACAAGCCTGAAGCGGAACAGAAATGCATCTTTAGAGAACTGTGGTTGTCAGGCAGTAGCCGTGGGTCACCACCGCCAGTGTTTCACTGATCAGGTTTCCGGCTCATTTCTGCCAAGCAGGGCTAAAAGCATTGTTTGGGAACATAGGAAGCTGATTTATACTGAGTCAGAACATTGTCCATCTAAGTCAGTATTGTCTACACTGACTGGCAGCGGCTCTCAGTCCTATCTGGAGATGCTGGGGATTGAACCTGGGACCTTCTGCATGCAAAGCAGATGTTCTATCGCTGAGCTACGGCCCTTTCCCACATATATCAGGGGTATATAGGAAGCAGTCTTTGAACGAGTGAGACGGTTGGTCTATTTAGCTCAGTACTGGCAACACTGACTGGCAGCGGCTCTCCCGGGTATCAGGCAGGCGTCTCTCCCAGCACTACCCAGAGATGCTGAGGATTGAAACTGGGACCTTCAGCATGCAAAGCAGATGCTCTGCCACTCAGCTAAAGCCCTAGGAGGTGGTGCAGAGGGCCTGAGCCCCAGATCTTCTGGCCCTTCCTCCTTTTAATTTTTTTTTTAAATTACTGTGCTTTTAGGGTGGGTGGGCCTGCTGCAAAGCACAACACTTGTGGGACACTCACCATCTCAATGCACTCAGAGGCCTAAGGGCTCCTGCAAAGGACCTTTTTATTGAGATGTCCTCCAGATCCACATACACAAAGCTCATGGGGAGGTTAGATGATGTCCAGTCCTTCCCAATTCAGGATTTGTTCTGATTTATTTGTGGAGAGGTTTGTGGGCAACAAGCACGTGCCCTGCTTTCACGGAGGTTTGGGTGCTGTTTTGGGGTGGGATTCAATCACGTAGCAGTTGCGCACAGTAGAGTAGTGGCACATTCAGAAGTGCAGGGCCTCTTCATGTTAGTCACAGCCACCACCCCCTCTTTTTTTTTGCTGCCGGGTTGAGAATGAGATCCTTGTTAATGCCTTC
The DNA here is from genome assembly GCF_030035675.1 of Rhineura floridana. Classification (NCBI taxonomy): domain Eukaryota; kingdom Metazoa; phylum Chordata; class Lepidosauria; order Squamata; family Rhineuridae; genus Rhineura; species Rhineura floridana. Next base: position 13,284,565 of record NC_084499.1, read on the forward strand.
TTTCACAACAACAGACGTCACTAGGAGACAATAAGCATGAAAGGGGGAGAGTGTTAGCTACTGAGAAGATTCTTCTCAGTGGCTCGCTCACCTCCTTTCACCCTGATTGGCTCCAATCAGCAGGAAAGGACAAGGAAGCATGTTAGAAGATTCTTCTCAGTGGCTAACACACTCCCCTTTCATGCTGATTGGCTTGTAGGAAGCTGGAAACATAGGGACCCTGCAGGGACCCTGCTCTCTAAAGCGTAAGTGGTCTAAGACCCCCTGAGACCCTGGATGACTACACCCTTGCTTTGGGGGAGATTCAAGCACGTACTACCAAATGTAAGGAGGCTGAACAATGGAAGTTGATTTGATGCTCTTGTGCACACCAACCTACCGTCCTCCGAAGCTGGACTTTTTGCTATAAGGAAAGCAATGGAAAAATGCACCCGGAAAGTGTGGGATAACACTTGCTTGACACAACATTGTCTAACCTTACTGGAAACAAACCACAACGAATGCTCAGTAAACAGCTATCCATCATCTCATCTCCCTGCAAACCGATCAGGATCAATGCTCAATAAACAGGTTGCCTGGAAGCAGGCTTTGTGATGACATCTCTACTTTACTGAGCATTAGTTTTGATTTGTTTGTGGGGTGCTGATGTGGCAATTAGGCATTCATCTTGATTTGTTTGTGGGGTGTTTGCACATCTTCCCATTAATCATTGGTTCATCTCACATTTTTCAGTGCATTTCCTTGGCAAAACTGCCAATGAGAGATGTTGCATTAGAATATTGTGTTATCTCTTTCTCACCTATCAGTGGAGAGCTTTTGCAAGTAATTTCCCTCTCTGATGTCACTGCGGAGCAAGATTAACACCACACCTTCATTCAAATGTGGCTGAGCGCCAACAGGGCAGTTGTTGTTTTTTAAAGTGAGTTTGTGGGACAGATTTCGCCTAGAGGCTGCTGGTATTTATTTTATTATAAATATTTGTTACCCTTACAAAAAAGCCCCATGGTAGGGTACAATAAAAATAAAAATAAAACCATATCTCATTTTTTTAAAAAAAAAACACCCATAAAACACTCAACCAGATTAAAACCATTCAGCGTCAGATCTGGATGAACGGCCGTAGCTCAGTGGTTGAGCATCTGCCTTGCAGGTTCAATCCCTGGTACAGCTGGAAGAGATCCCTGTCTGAATCCCGGGAGAGCCCCTGCCTGTCTGCATAGCAATGGGGCCCAGTGGCTCCAAGTCAGTGGGGTAGTGAGGCCGCACTGGATTTTCGTCTGAACTTTCCAGGAGCTGCCCGAAGTGCTGAAATGATTTTTTTAAAAAGGTCACAGTACCTTGGATAGCTCCTTGAAAGTTCAGACTGAAACTTGGAGAGGATTCTCTGCCCCACTGACATCGGGGCCACCAGCCTCTACTGCAGTGTAAATACTGAGCTGGGTGAACTAATGGCGTAAGGTAATTTCTGATGTTCCTACCTAGAAAGGAAAACTCAGATTCAGCCATCCCTAGTAGAGTAGGTGGCTGTGGCTTTGTCAAACCAGCCTGGGGAGACCGGTGGGTTTAATTCGGCCCGTGGGCTGGAGATTCCTGCTGCTGCATTAGCCACGGCCCATGTTCCACACTGGTAATAGCACCACCCCAAGGAGCACTGCCTGATTCCTCACCCTCTCGCCAACTACATATCGCTGAAGGTTCTAGTCCATCTGATGTATGCTGCATTTGTTGACTCTGCAATACCCTGTTCTGCTCTGTTTTAAAAGCCTGCTTGCAAAGGTGTGTTTTGGCAGGCCTCCGAAAGGCAAGCAATGTAGGTGCCAGGAGCTCATCCACTACCGAGAAGGCTTTTTGAGCCTGCTGCTGTCACACCTCTCATGGGTCAGATGCTCATAGGAACATAGGAAAATGCTTGTACTCAGACATTTGACCCATCTGACTCAGGCAGTGTGCAGATGATCATACATTTAAAGCACCTCTCCTCCCCCCAGGAATCCTGGGAGCTGTAGTTTACCCCTCACAGAGCTACCATTCTCAGGACCCTTGAGAAACAACAGTTCCTAGTATTCTTGCTGGGGGGGCGGGCGAGGGAAATGTGCTTTAAATGTATGGTGCATAGAGAACTGCCTTGTCTTTTCACTGACTGGCAGCTGCTCTTGTGCTTCAGACAGGGTGCCTTTTCCCAGCTAGGCTTGGAAAAGCTGGGAATGGAACTGGGTACTTTCCCTATGCGCTACCCACTGAGCCACACAGCCCTTCAAGGGTACTCCAAGATGAGTCACACCAGCCTTGCTCAATATTAGCGGCTGTGAAAAGAAGTGGAACAGTCTTTCTTTTGTTCTCCAGTTTTCTCAAGAAAGGAACACCCAAGTGTTGCACAGGGACATTCTTTGTTAATCCTGTTTAAAACGAAAAAAGAAAATGTAGCAAAACAGCAGGACGCTGACCTTGCCTTTGAGGCTTCCCAAGGACAATGTCTCTTATCTGACTCTCTCGGAAGAGGGGTGGTGGTGGCACTTAGGAACATGCAGCAAAATGCCCTAATTATGCCCTGCGGGGATTGGGAAGAGCCTGCATATATCAGGGACCCCCTGAGGGCTGCAACACATTTCGGCAGGCACTCGGAAGTACATTCCATGGTCTTCCGCAGGGTTAGGAACATAGGAAACTGTGTTCTACTGAATCAGACCATTGGTCCATCTAGCACAGTGTTATCCACACTGACTGGTAGCGGATCTCCAGCGTTTCAGCCAAGAGCCTACCTGGAGACTCCAGGAACTGACTCCGGGATCTTTTGCGTGCAAAGTACGTCTTCTGTCACTGAGCTCTCATCCTTCGTCAAAACTTAATATAAGATTCCAGTCCTCGTGGTTCTGGATGAAGGGTTGCATTCAAGAGGAACGTAGGGAAGCTGCCTTATGTCAACCCCTTGGTCCCATCTAGCTTGGTACACTCTGAATGGACTAGCAGCAGCTCTCCAGGGCTTCAGGCCCAGGTTACCACTAGCCCTGCTTGGAGATCCTGAGGACTGAGCCTGGGGGTGTCTGCATGCCAAGAGACGGCCCTGTGCAAAGCGTCCTCTTGGGGTCTCCCTTCCTCTGTCAATGGTGGGTTTACCTAGCTCACCTTTTCATCCATCCTTTTAATTTCCCATCATGCCCCAGAAAGACAATAGGTCAGAAGCATTGCATGAAAAGAAAGCCATGGCTAGATCTAGCAATTTGGTGCTGCTTGGAGCATCAGGCCAGAAATAAATAAATAAATAATAAAACAATCAGAGTTGGCCCAGGATAAGTGCTGGGGTCCTAGCAACTGCCCAAGAATGCCAGGTTCTGGTGCCAGTCCTGAGCCAAGCAGCACTGGAAACCCCAACTGGCAGTGGTCAGGGATGATGGGAGCTGTAGTTCGGCATCTCGAGGGGCATCAGGTTCCCTGTCATTGAAATAGAAGACACCTTCAAACGGGGGCCTGTCCTTTGTAAAGCAGGACACATGGCAACTCCAAGGGTCATATGATGGAATGCAACAAAAACTCCCTGCATGTAGACAACTAGCATGCCAGGGAGAAAAGCATTCTCCTTGACATACTAGCTGTATGCATGCATGCATGCATGTGTTTATTTATTTAGAGTGTTTGTGCCCTGCTCTGCAGCCAAAAAGGCTCCCAGAGTAGCTCACACACAATCAGCTAAAAGAAGGCAATCCCTGCCCACAGGCTTACACTCTAGAGAAAAAAAAAAGACACACAAGGGCAAAGGGATGGGAAGGGAAGAGGGAAAACAAACAAATACGGGCACCAGTTCTTAAATAGCAGTTTTTATCATGCCCAGCTGGCATAGAAACAGTTCGGGGGTGGGAGGTGCTTGATGGAATTAGTCGTGCTTCTCAAATGTAGGGATTTTTTTATGAAGTCTAAAGTGGCACAGTACCAGCTAAGGATGGAGGAAGAATTTAATTCAGTTGTTATTTCAACCTGAATATATCAAATCTTCACTTTCCAAAACAATACGAGCACCAAAACACCGCCATCCTTCGACATTTCCGCTTACCTGGATTTTGCAGCGCAGTTCTCCAACCAAACAATGCTTGCAGATATTAGGAGAAACTGCTTGCGAAAAGGTGTACCTGAGTTAAAACTGCACGCACGCAAATGTGTGTATTAGAAGAAATTTGCACCAAAAAAAGGCTGAAGAATTTTCAGGAGGATTAAAAAAACACACGCAAATTGCTACAGAAATGAGAAATGAATTTAAGATTGGAAAAGGGAGAAACTGAGAGGACCCAAATAGACAGATCTTGCCATCCATAGTCTCAACAGAAACTTACTTCCTCCTTATCTGCGGCTCCTCAGAGCTCAGCTGTGTCCGTTTCACACCCGGCTGGTGAACACTTCCTGTTTCCAATTTCAACAGGGCCAGCTTCCCTTTTGCACAAAAAACTGCTGGTCATCTCATCCTCCTCCATTTCAAGCAACTTGGGTGTCACCATGGAAACGGTTACCAATTAACTGCAACCACGCTGGTAACGGCTGCCGTTATAGAGCAACTGAAAATGAGGAATTTGGGGGCCCTGGGGACCAGAGAGAAGCTGGCCATGCTTTGACAGACAGTGCACTACTGACCGTTGCCAAAGCGCCTCTCAGTTCCACATGTAAAGACCGCATGATCCACCCCACAGACTTTGGCTGGTTTAATAGTCATGCTCTCCTCCAGGGAGCCATAGTTCTGTAATGTGTTGCTTAGTTCCCAGCATCCTCAGCAAAATTCACTTCCCAGGATGCACTGGGGCAAACCTGTGACAATTATTTAGTTGTTTCTTTCTTTTGGGACAGTGGAAGCTGGTGGTCCATTAGGGCAAATGTGGCAGTGCCCCACCAATCTCAGTCTGCCTTCAGCCAGCCCCCGCCTACCCGCCTTCTTACTTACAAGCGCTCCAAGGTATAGCCCTGGCTGCCGTCTTCCTCCTCCACAGTCTCAAGGTTGCCCTTGTAGAACTAAGCAGGGAGGAGGAGGATGAAGCTAGAATTGGTTGGCTGTGCTTGTCATTGGCTGGTTCTGTCCATCGTTGGCTCTGGCTCTACCTACTGTTGGGCTCCCTGCCTTCCGTCCCACCGGTCCCGGTGGGCACCAGTCACCACTACTTTAAAATCATTTAGATCTGCTGCCTGAATAAAGACTTCTCAGATGATTAATTGTAGGCATCGATCAATCTGTTAATCCATGACATCTGCATATATTAGCATATGTAGAAATAATTCCAAATTTGTGGAATGCCCTCCCTGGAGAGGACTGCCAGGCTCTGACTTTGTTTTCTTTCAGGCATCCAGCTGGAATTCGGTTCTTTCAGAGAAAGATTGTACATATTACACTTCCTTTGTAAATTAAATTATTACTTTATTGAAGTATTATTAATTTTCTTTATTGCGGTAAAGTTTATTATTATATTACTCTATTATTACATTACTTTATTGAAGTTATTCTAGGAATGATTTCTTGTTGGCTACTGCGGAAATCAAAGATATGGAATGTAATATATTAATAAGACCTATCTCGCATCATGCACCCTTGAAATGGATTATTAATAAGGCTGGAAAAATGATAAAATGTGAAGATCAGATTAGAAAAAAAAATAAGAGGTGGTAAATTGATTATAAGAAGAAATAGCTGTTTCTTTTTAAGAAATGTGAATCCAGTGGTTAATATACTTACAGTGTGGGAGTCATTTACAGTCTTTATTAATTTATAAAAATATTTGTATACCTCTGTTTCACTAAAAACATCAAAGTGGTTTACAACACATTAAAAACAACAACCATAGAATAAAACACTAAAAAATACAATAAAAACAAAGGTCAACTGTTGCAAAAAAAGCATCTTCTTAATTGCCTGCATAAGCCTGGCGGCACAGAAAGGTTTTCAGCAGGCACTTAAAAGTTAAAACAGAAGGCGCCTGCTGAACCGCTGTTGGCAGAGCATTCCAGAGAACTGGGCCGATGACACTGAAGGCTCAATTTCATGTCGATGTCAAATGAGCCTCGGCAACTCAAACAACCAGTGTTGCTCCTGCAGATGATCTCAGTGATCGAGAGGGGATATAAGGGTTCAGGTGGTTCCCTATGGTACCTTGGACCTAAGTTTATGAGAGGACTGTTAAAAATGATGATACACTGTAATTCAGATTTTGTTGTTGTTATGTGCCTTCAAGTCAATTACAACTTATGCCGACCCTATGAATCAGTGACCTCCAATAGCATCTGTTGTAAACCACTCTGTCAGATTACTAATATAATTCAAAAGTGCATAAAGAGACGCAGGATGAAGACTTTGGGAAAATATCCAAAGGTATCAAGAACATCATAGAATAAGTAGCAATGCTAGTGCTAAGAGATCCTGGAAGACAGCTGAACTGTCAAAATGGCAATGCCCAATTTGTCACTGTGAAAATTGTGCTTTGCCAGGCCCTGCAACAGCCATTTTATGCCACCTCACTGCTGCAGCCATTTTGATGTTATGCCACACCTCCACTGCATCCATTTTCCAATATGCCATGCCCCATGGCAGCCATTATGTGCCCATGGCACTTTCTCAAAGTTCCAAATTTGCCCACTGACCCAACAAGGTTGGGGACCCCAGTTCTAGACACCCTGAGCGAGAGATGAACTCTGAAAAAGACACTGCAAGCTAGTCGTGATAGAAAAATTTGAACATCTCCCCCTCCATTTCTGATAAGATGTCCCCAAAAGGCAAAATAGGACCAGAATTTGGGACAGTGATTTATCAGAGACAAGCGGAGCATTGTTTGGGAATTCTATATCTATCTCTCTGTCTATCTGTCTATCTGTCTGTCCGTCCGTCCGTCCGTCCGTCTATCTATCTATCTAGCTAGCTAGCTATCTAATCTGTGCAGTTTTGAAATCAGTTGTTAAAACCAGAGCAGATTGGAAAGGTTCAGTCTTCCATCTTGACTCAAAATGGGATCCAATTGTATTTAAACGTAGACAGAAATATGCCCCTTCATCTCAGGAACCACCATGCCAAGTTTGGTTATGACATCTTACATTTAGTTAAAATCAATGCAGTTTTGAAAGATCCAGGGTTGTATTCAACCAAGTTCTACTCAGAGTAGACCTACTGAAATTAACATACCTGAGGGCAGATCCACACCACACATTTAAAGCACATGACTTCCCCCAAAGAATTCTGGGAACTGTGGTTTTCCCTCTCACAAAGCTTCACCCTTAGCAAAGTTTCCATGATTCTTTGCGGGGAAATCGTGTGCTTTAAATGTTAGTTGGATGTGCTTTAAAGTGCTTTAATGTATGGTGTGGACCTGCCCCAAGTTAGTCATGCCCATCAACTTCAATGAGTCTACTCTGAGTAGAACATTTTTGGATATAACCTCCAGTCCGCCATCTTGATTCAAAATGGCATCCAATTGTATCCAAACATAGACGAAAACCCGATCCTTGATCGCAGAAACCATCAGGAAACATTTGTTTCCAATATCTTAAGACTTGTCCAAATGCATAGTGAACAGACAACACCATTTTCCAAAATATATCGTGGGGGGGGGGCTGTACCTGGTAAACAGGGAGAGCTGGTATTATTACCTCTGTGCAGTCTTTCTGCCGACAGCTAAAGGCTTTTTTCTTCCGGCAGGCCTTTGGAACGGAAGGCTTTAAGGGTAGTGACTGAAGAGGATGCTGTATGTTATTGTTTTACTTGTATGCTCCTAAACTGGGTTGCAGTATTTTAAGAGTATATCTAATTGGTTTTAACATCTTAATAGTTTAATCCTGTTTTAATGCTGATTTTTATATGTTTATATGTTTTATATTTTTATAGGTTCTTAATGATGTGTGCTTGTTTTTATCTGGAAACCGCCTTGAGTTCCAGTTTGGAAAAAGGGCGGGGTATAAATAAAGATAAAGAGAATAATAATAATAATAAATACTACAGAGTATAAATAACAATAAACAACAATAGAGGCCAGTGTGGTGTAGTGGTTAAGGTGCTGGACTACGACCTGGGAGACCAGGGTTCGAATCCCCACACCGCCACGAAGCTCACTGGGTGACCTTGGGCCAGTCACTGGATTGAGCAGGGGGTTGGACTTGATGGCCTTATAGGCCCCTTCCAACTCTACTATTCTATGATTCTGTGACTGCCTTTCAGCCTCAGAGGAAGGCAATGGCAAACCCCCTCTGAATACCGCTTACCATGAAAACCCTATTCGTAGGGAAGGCGGAATCGACTGAAAGGCAGGCCATTTCCATTTTTCATAAATAATAATATATGCCCTTATTCTGCTGTCACAAGGACTCCTGTTCTTGTTTGTGACAGGATAATTTGGCCTGAAGGAGTTTCCATCCGTCGTTATCTGTCTTGTCTGTCGCTAACAGCCGGCAAACAAGTAATGCAACCTGTTGGCAGAACTTAGAAAGTCCCTTTGCAGACGCCTTTAAAATGTTTCCAAAAGAGGAAATGAAAGTCTGCGGGTTTTGGGTGCTTTTATGGTTTGCTTTGTGGTTTTGTTTGCAATCCGTTCTGCCCACCCCACCCCGCCGCCCCTAGAGACTAGTCAGTTGACCCACGAGGTCAGATCTCCTTTGCGCTAAGCATTCTGTCGCCCCAAGGAAGGTCACAGGAACAGGGCATGATTGATGGATGGATCGATTGAACTGGCTAACTAATCAGATGGTCTGCGCCACTAGCCCTTGATAAGGAGTCGTTTGTGATTCAAAGGCTCAAAAGTCATCAAGAAAGAAACATGGATTTTAAAAAAAGAAAAGTTAAAAGCACGCATAAAAAACAGCAGAAGGAGGAAAAAAGGGCTGCCAGAGTGTGGTCAAATGTGATAATAAGATACGAAGATTCAAGGGTAAAGATCTGGAAGCAATAGGTTGTCTTCAGCATTAGTCCTCCTTACAGTAGACCCATGCCTTTTCCAAGGATACAGCCGTAAGGATCAGCCCTCCTCACCCGCCAAACGGCTGGAACTTAGGCAAACCTGTGCTCTTGACTTTCGCCGTCACCCCCATATTGTTCTCCAAAGGATCAGTCCAGCCCAGAGGACGCCTCTGCTTGCATGCAGAGTCAGCTCACAGGCGTGTGAAACTTGTCTACCCTGTCGCTCCAGGGAGGAATGTTTTTTCGGCATGTGGGTGTGCTTGTCACACCCACACGGGGAAGCATGCTTCCTTGTTGCTGACCCAGATTGTCTAATGAGATAACAGGAAAAGGGTTAATGCAGAGGATGGAACAAACACAGCGGCAAATGGCCCACAACTCATTGCCAATAAGGGACATCTTTGATAGTTCAGGGGTGTAGCTGTCCAGGGCTTCAGGGGGTCTTAGACCCCCTACCGTTGGGGGAGTAGGGTCCCAGCAGGGTCTCTGTGTCTCCAGCATCCTACAAGCCAATCAGCAGGAAAGAGGAGTGTGTTAGCCACTGAGAAGAGTCTTCTAACATGCTTCTTTCCTGCTGATGGGAGCCAATCAAAGTGAAAGGAGGTGAGTCAGTCACCGAGAAGACTCTTCTCAGTAGCGAACACTCACCCCTTTCATGCTGATTGGCTCCTAGGGACGTCTGCTGTTTTGGGGGAAGACATTAACAAAGATCTCATTCCCAACCCAGCCACAAAGAAGGGGGTGTGGCTGTGACTATCATGGAACCCTGCATTTCTGAATTTGCCACTACACTACTGCTTAAGATATATTAACCTGGGGGGAGGGGAGGTTGCTTTTTCTCCCAGGAGCAGCCTAGAATCATACCTTCTTAGTGGCTGCAGTTCTCCAGGGCAAGCATATAGGAAACTGCCTGGTACCGAGTCAGAGCCTTGGTCCATTTAGCTCAGTAATGTCTCCGCCAGATGTTGTCCTCCAGGTGTTGCTGGATGCCACCTCCCATCACCCCCTGACCATTGGCCATGCTTGCTGACGTTCATGGGAGCTGGAGTCCGACAACGACTGGAAGGCAGAATACTGGCTAGCCCAGTCTGCTCTACACTGACTGGCAGCAGCTCTCCAGGGTTACAGGCAGGGAGCCTCTCCCAGCCCTACCTGGAGATGCCGGCGATTGAACCTGGGACCTTCTGCATGCAAGGCAATGCTCTGCCACTGAGCTACGGCCCTTCCCAAAGGGTGCCAGGCAGAGGGGTCTCCCCATCGCCTGCTCGGCCCCCGAAGGCGTCATGCATGTGATTCTGTATGTATACATTTCTGCACATCTGTTAAAAGGCCCAAGAGCAGATCAGCCCAGCCCTCCCCCCAACCAGTTGGCAACCCAGCCAGCATGCAAATGCAGGGGTAATGTTTGCAAGGAGCCAGCTATGAACGTCTTGATGAGGTGCTGCCAGGACATCGCCCACACAGAATCTCATAATGACCGTACAGGCCCTGACAGGGCACTGCGTAGGTGCAGGAAACTACATTGGGAAGCTGAGGCCACAGCAACAGGCGTCTCCTGACTGCAACTGTTCCTGGAATTGCCTAAATGTGGGGGAATAAGTGTCCAGATCAGTCATGACCTACTTCTATCTGCCAGCTGGTGTTCTTCCAGGAGATACCCAGCCTACTTGCTTTGAATCCTCTTCTCTCCTCTGGCCTACAGGTTGCTTTATTTCACACCTCTGCATATTCCTGGCTATGGCCAGATGCAAAGTAAAAAGACACAGCATTAGGATGGTAGTTTGTTAAGAGTGATGGGAATTGAAGCTCTGCGATGGGTAAACTACAGTTCCCAGGATTCTTTGTGGGTGCATGTGCTTTAGATGTATAGTGTTTACACAGCTAGAATCTGCTCTCTTCTCCACTCCACCCCCCTCTGTTGGTAGCTTGCAATATGAATACTTGAGAAAGGTTGCCAACTTTCCCCCCCCCGTGCTGTGCCTCTTCAACAGCTGTTCATACAGCCATGTTGGCAGTCCAACACGCAGAAGCTTAGCTAACAAATCACTTCCTGGCATGAAAGCAGAAGAGTGGGGTGGGGTGAGCTTCGACAACTAATTTTTTTGCACCCGGGCTGCTGCTATAAAGGCACAGGAACAAAGCAGGAAAAAAGTTGGCAGCCTAACTCATGAACATTCAGTAGCTTTACTCAGGAGTACAGATGGAAGGATCTGTCAAGTTTGGTTCTTTCCGTTTCTCGTATTTCCAGCCTGAAATTCAATTCTCCACGTAACTGCAGCTATTTGCATTTTTTTAAAAAAATCCTCATGAAAGTTCCTCAGCGTGTGAGTGCAAATTTCCCCTAATAAACACATTTTGTATGCAGTTTTGACTAATGTACACATTTTTGCAAGCAATTTCTCCTAATACAATGCAGTTTTGCATGTTATTCTCATAATTATATTCATTTTTAGGGACACACTTCCCTCTAATATATGCGGTTTTGTAGACATGGCTTGGTTAGAGAACTGCATTGCAAAATTTGGCTTCGTGAGGGTTTTGAAGGATGGCTGTGCTTTGGTTCCCAGATTGTTTTGGCAAGTGCAGATTTGATAGATTCAGCTTTAAGTGCAAACTGATCAAAGTTCTCCCCCTCCCCAATCAAGAGCAAGTCCCTCCAATTTCGGTATTCTTAGCGATCCTTATAGTCCTCATCTTCCTACCAATAACATAAAAAGGATGGTTTTGTGCAATTAAAATATGGTGGATTTAACAGGACATGAACTAAAGAAAGAAGAAGAGCTGTGTGGGGTGGTGCTGTGAATTTCTTTGATAATATTGTCCTAGGGCTCTTTAGGAACTATTCACAGACACAGCGTTTCCCATTCACAGCCTTCTATGGTTGCCTCACCTCAAGAAGACTATGGTTGAGTTGGAAAAGCTTCAGAAAAGTGCAAGCAGAATGATCAAGGGGCTGGAGCGACTCCCCTATGACAAAAGGTTGCAGCATTTGGGGTTTTTTAGTTCAGAGAAAAAAGGTGAGTGAGGGGAGGAGCGACATGGTAGAGATGTATAAAATTATGTGTGGCAGAGAGAAAGCGGATAGAAGATTTTTCTCCTTGTCTCATAATATTACATTTCAGAGCCAACCGATAAAGGTGAATGTTGGAAGATCAAAGATAGACAAAGGACTACTTCAAACAGGGCATAGTTACAGGAAGTCAGATTTCAGCTGAACCTCAGGAAAAACCTCCTGTTAGAGCGGGTACAACAATGGAGCCAATGACCTAGGGAGGTGGTGGGCTCTCCATCACTGGAGGCCTTCAAGAGGCAGCTGGACGGCCACCTGTCGGGGATACTTTAATTTGGATTATTGCATTGAGCAGGGGGTTGGACTCAATGGCCTCATAGGCCCCACCCAACTCTACAATTCTATGATTCTAGTTAAACTGTAGAATTTGTTCCCACGAGAAGGAGTGCTGGCTACCAACTTGGATGGCTTTAAATGAGCAATAGACAAATTCATGAAGCAGAAGGCTATCAGTGGCTACTAACCACAATGGCTATGTTGTGCCTCTATTATCAGATGCAATATATGCCTCTAAAAATGCCAGTTGCTGGGAATCACAAGTAAGGACAGCATTGTCGCACTCACGTTCTGCCTTCAGGAGTCCCAGTGGAGCATCTGTTTGGCCACTGTGAGAACAGGAAGTTGGACAATTGGGCCGTCGGCTTGATCGAACAGGGCTGTTCTGGTGTTCCGATATTCTTCTCCTGATAGGTGTTGTTGATGTTGTTTTGTTTTTACACAAGACTAGCCTTGACCTCCTTGCCTTGTTTTCCCAGACCAAGGGTAACCTTACGTGGCATGCCTGCTGCAGATGTAGGAAGCTCTAGGAAGGTGTCCATCATGCGGCTTTCTCAGAAGAATGAAACAGCTGACAAGTTTTGAGGTCCTGCCAGGTTAACACCCTAATTGGCAACTGGGGAGCTCAGCAATTTTTTTTAAAAAAATTATCATACAAAGAGCCTGCTGGATCAGGCCAATGGCCCATCTAGTCCAGCATCCTGTTCTCACAGTGGTGTAACGACCCTTAAGACCCTAGGAATCTAGACAGACTGCCTCTGGACCAGGAGGCTCCATAAGAACATCAGAAAAGTCCTGTAGCTGGATCAGGCCAGTGGCCCATGAAGTCCAGCATCCTGTTCTCAAAGTGGACAACCAGATGGGAAGCCTTCAAGCAGGACCTGAGAGCAACAGCATTCTCCTCACTTGTGATCCCCAGCAACAGGCATTCAGAAGCAGGCTGCCTCTGACCGTGGTTAGTAGCCACTGATAGTCTTGACAGTTTTGCAGGCTTGGTCAAATACAACACAGCCCCCCTGACTAGAGTTTCATTCTCTGTTCTGGGATACCTGTGAATGCAGAGGCTGGTTCCACAGAGGTCATCAATTGCGTAACGGTTTCACAGAAGGAGAAGAGCCAGTGCTGATTGGATGGACTCAGAAATCATCACGCATGCGGCTACTGCCAACTAGTTGATTGGTTGTGCCTGCAACCCCCCCTTTTGGCCCAGGAATATCTTTACCTGACTCGCATCTTTGTTTCATCATGATTTATGCAAACATTTTATTGAACCTCTCCTACAGAAACTGCCAGGACGATTGGATACATTTTATGTCTGCCATCAAAATGCAGCGACTTCTTTCAAATTCTGTGCTGCAGCATGCAAAATCCGTCAAGAATTAATTTTTGGCCATCTTATGTTTTTCCCTTTTGGAGTTTGTGATACGATCATAATTCCTGGAATATTTCCGTTCAAACACTTATATTTTATGTTATTCCCTGTCATGTTCTCTTATTCTGTTCTATTTATTTTACTTTCTTGGATAATTTGTTTCATGCTGTTTTCGAATGCTTCCTATGCCGGTCATTGGCCATAATAAAGACTGATTGATTGATTGATTGATGTCAGGGGTAGGGGAGGTGGGTGTGGCTTGGCCAAAAAGCCCTCGGGGGCCAATTAGGCCCGTGAGCCAAAGGTTCCCCACCACTGAATTAGTCTAGCCATCTTTTCAAGCTGTCCAAGTTGGTGACTGCAAGCAGCCAGCTTCTTTTGGAGGAGGCGATCCAAGGAATGGGGCTTAGGATTTCGATTCAGTTCGCCTTTCAAGCAGAATTGATCAAATTCACAGTTTCCGAAACAATTTGAGAACCAAAACACAGCCGTCCTTCAAAATTCGCTTTTATTAGAACTTTGGGATGCAGTTTGCCAACTAAACAACATTTACAAAGATGCGTATATTAGCGGAAAGCGTGCATAAAAATGAATACGGGAGTGAAAATAACATGCCAAAAGGCATGAAATGATGAAAAATGGCTGACAAAAATGTGTTTATTTGGAGAAATTTGCACTAAAATGCCGGAGAATTTTCATGAAGATTTTTAAAAAAAATTAATGTAGAAATGTAGATAACTGAACAACGTTGGAAAAATGAGAAACAGAGAGAACCGAAACGGACAGACCTTTCCATCCCTACTTAGGGCACAACTCTCTGCTGCAGTCATACCAGCTGAGTAGCCTTAGGAAGCAACATACAGTAAGCACAGGCGACCCTTGGTTTATCATCGCTGCAGGCGCACGTTCCCTTTTTGCAAGGCACCTTCCTCTAATTACAGGGGCAACACCAATGATTGCAAATGTCTGGTGCCTCCCATTGGGAACTGAAGGCTCTGGCTTTGGTCCACGAGAGAAAAATTAAAATGCTCACAGCCCAGCCCAGGAGATGGAGGAAATATCTCATGCCATCAGCGGGGAACTCCTTCGGCTGACGAGTTTTTAAGCGTCTCGTGCGGCACTGGAATCAGCTCCTGGCTTCGTGTCACTACTGTTTACCACAGAAGAGAAGGAGGATAATTATTCCCTATTGCCTCTGAGGAAGGAAGATGTAGGTCAAATATGAGCAAGATACAGCTGTGTGAGAACAGCTCAGTAGCAAAGAGGGGTCGCAGGAGATTCTGTAGTATTTCTAGCTTCAGAAACACACTTTTTTTTTTAACCTGATGATCTCTGATCATCCCCGAGCCTTGTCTGCGCTGGCTGGGGCTGATGGGATGTACAGTCCAACAGCATCTGGAGGAGGGCTGTGCAGGCTCCCCATCCTTGGTCCTCATAGTAAGAGAAATTTGATAATGGAGCCAAGTACTAAGAAGGTGGGCTCTTTCCCACTGGAGATCTTCTTGAAGTGGAGTCTGGACAGCCACCTGTTGGGGATGCTCAAGCTCTGGATTTCCTGCATGGACAAAGGGGGTTGGACTACATGTCCTTATGAGTCCCCTCCAACCCTAGGAATCTATTTTATTCTAGAGGAAAGCTCAGGCTTGTCAGCCTCCCGTGCCTCAAGTTTCTTAACTGGGTCTCCTGCCTACTGCCATCTGGAACATTGTCTATATTCAGGTCACTACAGGGATTATCTTGACCTGGATTGCCACCCCAGATCTCCATGTTGCAGGCTTCCCTAATGTTTAATTGGAGTTCATCAATGGTAATTAGGAACGTAGGAAGCTGCCTTCCACTGAATCAGACCTTTGGCCCATCTAGCTCAGTATTGTGCAGAGCTTGGAAAAGTTACTTTTTGAACTACAATTCCCATCAGCCCCAGCCAGCATGCCCACTGGGTTGGGCTGATAGGAGTTATAGTTTAAAAAAGTAACTTTTCCAAGCTCAGTATTGTCTGCACTGACTGGCAGCAGCTCTCCATAGTTTCAGGTGGGGGATCTTTCCTAGCCCTGTCTGGAGACGCCAGGGATTGAACCTGGCACCTTCTACATGCAAAGCAGATGCTCCAGCCACTGAGCTACAGCCCCTTCCCCAAGATAGGGAAGGGGTATATAGAAAGTTGCCTTCTACTGAGTCAGACCATTGCTCATGGTCCCAGGCTATGGTCTGAAGGCACGTAAGGCCAGCTCCCTGCTGAAGCTAAGCAGGGTCAGGTCTGCTCAGTGCCTGGATGGGAGACCATCTGGGAACTGTATGTAAGCCGCCTTGGGTTTCTATCATGAAAAGAAAGGCAGGGCATAAATCTAATAAATAAATAAATAAATAAATAACTCTAGCTCAGTACTGTCTACACCGACTGGTAACAGTTTTCCAGGGCCTCAGGCTACCTCCCTTCCCCAATTGTGGATGGACTGCCTGCAAGTCGAGAATAACTTATGGTGACCCTATGAATAGGGTTTTCATGGTAAGCAGCATTCAGAGGAGGTTTACCACTGCCTCCCTCTGAGGCTAAGAGGGGCAGTGACTGGCCCAAGGTCACCCAGTGAGCTTCATGGCTGTGTGGGGATTCGAACCCTGGTCTCTCAGGTTGTAATCCAACACCTTAACCACTACACCACACTGGCTCCCATTAGACTGATACTTTGGTGATTTTTTTATTTTGTTTTTGGCAGAGAGGCGAAGAGCCATTGAGGACTACAGATGAGATCCCGACGTTCCTAGGGCCATTCTAGCTCAGTATTATGTCTCCAATGCAGTGAGCAGCCAGCGGTGCCTCTAGAACTTTGGTCTTCAGCTGGGAAACCGGGACCCATTACCAGGGGGTCATGGCCTGATCTAAGGTGAGTCGTGACGGCAGCACTACCACCATACCAGTATATGCTTCCGAAATGCATGTTTGCAGTGCAGGCTGGTCTGTTAGGGCAAATGGGGGGCTGACCAACAAACCTCGGTGTGTCCTTAGCCAGCCCTCACCGACCTGCCTTCATATTTACTTACAGCCAGTCCTGGGGGTGGCCCTGGCTGCCGGCTTCCTCCTCCTCAGCCTCAACCTTGCCTCTGCAGAACTCATCAGGGAGGAGGATGGGATCAAAACTAGAATGAATTGGCTCTGCCTCTCCTTGGCTCCAGAGCCACCTCCTGTTTGGTCTGTTCTTGTACATGTACATTTCAAAGTGTATGCAGAGATGTACATAAACTAGACCAGGGCAACCTATGGACGTTGGTGAACGACATCGCCCTTGATCACTGGCCGCGCGGGCTGCGGCCAAAGGATTTTGGAGTTGGAAGACCTCTGGAGGGCCAGGGTTTCCTCACCCCGACATAAACATTTACTCCCTGGAGCTCCCCTCAAGTCCACTTCGAGACGTCGTTTAACCGTGAGCATCACCTTGTGGCCAAGTTCATATTTCCGACAAAACGCAGAAGGCTTTGCCTGTCACTTTATGAACACCACATGCAACGTTGCTGGATCCAGAGGCCCTCCTGCAAGGAAAGTCTTCCTGTTTTGAGGGAGACATTGCTTTTCCCCCAGCATTCAAACAATGGGCCTGTTGTGAGGGAGGCAGGGCTGGGAAAGGCTCTTGCCAGAAACCCTGGAGAGTGTAAACAGATGATACCAAACTAAATGGGCCAATGGTATGAGACAGCTTCCTAAAATAATACAAATAGTCATAATCTGCAGAATTTATGCAGATTGCAGTGTTGAGGTGGTGATGGTGTTTTCCCCCCTGGGTGCAAATTATGTTGGAACAGAATGTCTGTGCTTGTACCTCAGCGTGAATAGACATTTTCCAAACTGGAGATGGATATTTATTATTATTTATTCATTATTTGATTTATATCCCGCCCTTTCTCCCAGCAGGAGCCCAGGGCGGCAAACAAAAGCACTAAAAACACGTTAAAACATCATAAACACAGACCTTAAAATACATTAAAACAAAACAACTTTAAAAACATTTTTTTAAAAACCTTTAAAGACATCTTTTTAAAAAGGGTTAAAAAACATTGGTTTTTTTTAAAAAAAGGTTTTAAAAATATATATTAAAAAGCAATTCCAACACAGATGTAGACTGGGATAGGTCTCAACTTAAAAGGCTTGTTGAAAGAGAAAAGTCTTCAAAAGGCCCCGAAAAGGTAACAAAGATGGTGCCTGTCTAATATTTAAGGGGAGGGAGTTCCACAGGGTAGGTGCCACCACAATAAAGTTCCATTTCTTATGTTGTACAGAACGGACCTCCAGATAAGATGTTATCTGCAGGAGGCCTTTACCTGCAGAGCGCAGTGATCGACTGGGTATATTGACTGGGATAAGATGGTCTTTCAGGTATCCTGGTCTCGAGCTGTATAGGGCTTTGTACACCAAAACTAGAACCTTGAACTTGGCCTTGAACTTGGATATGGAAGTCCAGTGGCCAAAACAAAAGGGTAGAAGAGCCAAACCAGTCCAGGATTCAACACCAGAGATTCTTGCCTTTATCTTAGCCTTGCCTTGATGCTTGACTGAGCGTTGCTCCTCGTGGTG
The DNA here is from genome assembly GCF_030035675.1 of Rhineura floridana. NCBI lineage: Eukaryota > Metazoa > Chordata > Lepidosauria > Squamata > Rhineuridae > Rhineura > Rhineura floridana. Next base: position 13,302,752 of record NC_084499.1, read on the forward strand.
TTTAGTCTCTCCTCCTTGGGACATCTTTTTTTACCCTTGGAGAACAGCAATCTTGTTAGGGAATTTGAAAAGGACTTGTGAAATTTCTCATTGGCAAAGTTGTAGATGAAGGGATCCAGGCAACAGCTGGCCATGCTGAAGACCAAAGAGACATAATATGCAATTTCCACACAGTACCGAAGCGTACAGGATGTCCAGTAATATCTCACAATCACACCCACTGTCTGGCAGATGTGGAGAGGAGCAAAGCAGACAGTGAAGATGACCATGGTGATGGTGATCATCTGCCTAGACTTGGTCTTCATCACCCTGCCTCGGAGATTGGCTTGACTGATTTGGGCAATGTAGGCCCCCAACATCGCGTAGGACGTCAAGCAGATGCCAAAGGGGATGAGGAAGCAGACGACCCCCAGGAACACTCTATAGGCTAGATAGAGATAGGCCAGCTTCGACTGGTAGATGCTCAAGCACTTGATCGACTTATCGATGACTGCCGTCCTGAGAAAGAAGAAGAGCGGGAGCCCTTGCAGAATGAGGAAAGCCCAGAAGACCAAGACCAGCTTTTTCAAGAAGGACTTCTGCCTCCAAAGAGACTTGGCATTGTAGTGGACAACAACTTGGTATCTGTGGATACTGATGAGCATCAGGAAGTAGATGCTCCCATACAGGTGGGTGCTGAGCAGGAAGACTTGAAACTGGCAGATGAACTGCCCGAAGGGCCAGTGGTTACCCAAGCTGAAATAGGTCACCATCAGCGGCGTGACCGGCAGGACGATGACGTCCACCAAGGCAAGGTTGAACTGCAGCATGATGCTGGAATTCCAGCGCTTGATGGTGAACCAGAAGATCCAGAGGCTGATGCTGTTGAAGACCAGTCCGCCCACTGACAGGATGCCCCAAAGGACTGGGATGGCAAGGTGGAGTTCCCATGGCTGGCACTGTGTCGTATTGGTGGTGTTCATTTGAGGGATGGAGACAGGAAGAAAGGGGAAGAAACAAGGTAGGCTTTCCGTCTCTCGGTTTTCTTAGAGCACCCCCAGCCACTTCATAAAGGGTTTGGTTCCATTGCAGCCCTTCTCTTGTGTAGTTGTGTTGTGCTGTGTGTCCCGCTCTTTGAACACTGTATGTGCAGGTGCACTTCCTCTTCCTCAGAGGGCTTCTTCGGAGACAACCTCAGACAGCAGAGAACAAACCCAAAAGATGGAACCTGTTATTCTTGACTTGACATTTGTGGTGCGTGCGGGAGCAACCTGTTCTTTTAACCGCTGGAGACATTTGAAAGCCTCTTTAAAAACTAGGGCGCTTTCACATGACCTGTTTATCGAGCATTTGGCCTGATTTGTTTGCAGGGCGATTAGATGACAATGGCTCTTTATTGAGGGCCCGTTTGTTTGCAAGGCGATTTGAAGACATTGGCTACTCACCGAACGTGGATTTTGTGTCAAAGCAAGTGTTATCCCACAGTTTCCAGCGCATTTCAGATTGCTTTCCTTATCGCAAAAAGTCCAGTTTTGGGGTGGGGAGCGGGTTTGTTGCTCAAGAGCTCTCAGTCAACTCTCTGTCAGCTCTCAGCTAACTGGGCTCCTGCCGGGAGGAAGGGCGGGATATAAATCAAATAATAAATAAATAAACAAACAAACAAACCCTAATTTGCACAACCTGAATTTGGTAGTGTATGATTGAATCCCAAGTGAAAATAGTGACGGTCTGGAAGTACCCCCCAAAAGAAGTCTTAATCATTGATTAAAACACACACACACACACACACACACACAGATTGTTTCCATTAAGGAAGAAGGAGCATATGTCAAAGCATTGTAGGAGACAGCCCCTCATTCAGTGGTGGCTGATGCCCACTGGGGCTGGTGGGGCGGAAGGCAGGGAGCCCAACAGTAGGTGGAGCCACAGCCAATGACAGGTAGAGCCAATTTAAGTCTAGTTTTGTCCCCATCCTCCTCCCTGCTAAGTTCTACAAGGAGTAATACTGAGACTAAGGAGGAGGAGGAGGCTGGCAACCAGTGCCTCCCCCTGGACTGCATGTAAATAAGAAGGGAGGCAGGTGGGGGCTGGCTGAGGGCATAGTGAGGTTGGTGGGGCAGTGTCCCATTTGCCCTAATGGACCATCCTCCATTGCCCCTGCACAGTAGGGCCCCGCTTTGCGGCGCTCTGCTTCGCAGCGTTCCACCAATACAGAGGTTGCCAATTGCAGAAAGGCCCTCTCCTAAGGCACTTGTTCCGGTTTTACGGCGTTTTTCGGGCACCAGGCACCATTTTAGACAATGTTAGTCAATGCATTCCGCTTTACAGAGGATTTTGCTTTACAACGGCAGTTCGGAACGGAACCCGCCGTTTGAGCGGGGCCCTACTGTACAAGACCGGAATTAATCAATTCAGTTATGAAAACAGACACATTGATACTGATCTCCACTGATCTGAATGATACTGTTGCGTGCACTCTAATCTTTGAGTGGTGAGAGTGAGCTTGGAAAAGTTACTCTTTTGAACTACAACTCCTATCAGCCCAATCCAGTGGCCATGCTGGCTGGGGCTGATGGGAGTTGTAGTTCAAAAAATAACTTTTCCAAGCTCAGGTGAGAGACTTGCAGGGGTTCCAGTGCTTACCCTGGGTTTGGTTCCCTTGGAATGAAGGTCAGCAGAGACTTTAGGATATATGGTTTTATTTTCACATATATACAACCTGAGCATAAGGTGGAAGCATTCTCAGCATTAACACTTCAGCAGATGTTGCTTCCCCATTAGGCTTCTAAGGGAGGTGTCCCAAAGCCATAGCTTGGGATTTAGCGCAGAGATCAAGGCAAGCCTCTCTGCTTCCAGCTTCACAGCAGACTAAAATACACACAGGCTACTTCTTGGCCCCAGGATGGGGAGGGGGGTTCTCCCCTCCTCAAGGAGCATCCCTGGCCATTTGTTCTGATGGCAACACATCTCTGGACCAAGTGTTTAGACATGTAGATTGCATACTTGACAGACCCATTCACCTAACAAAGGAACTGATTTGATCAGCTCAACAGATTCCTCTGCTACAACTCCATCTTTATAGATTCAAAATCACAGGCTGGAAGGGGACCCTAGACATCATCCAGACTAATCCTATAACAATACAAATCAGCTTCCAAAGACAGAAGGCTGGATTTTGGACTTTTGTTCTTTTCCTCTTTTTTAAAAGCTCTTTATTCTACCATGTTGTTGTTACGTGCCTTCAAGTCGATTATAATCTATGAATCAGTGACCTCCAATAGCATCTGTTATAAACCACCAGATACTGTAAATTCAGGTTTGTGACTTGCTTTATGGAATTAATCCATCTCTTGTTTGGCCTTCCTCTTTTTCTACTCCCTTCTGTTTTTCCCAGCATTATTGTCTTTTCTAGTGAATCATGTCTTCTCAGTATGTGTCCAAAGTATGATAACCTCAGTTTCATCATTTTAGCTTCTAATGATAGTTCTGGTTTAATTTGTTCTAACATCCAATTATTTGTATTTTTCGTGGTCCATGGTATCTGCAAAGCTCTCCTCCAACACCACATTTCAAATGAGTTGATTTTTCTCTTATCTGCTTTTTTCACTGCCCAACTTTAACATCCATACATAGAGATCAGGAATACCATGGTCTCTATGATCCTGACTTTAGTGTTCAGTTGTACACCTTTGCATTTGAGGACCTTTTCTAGTTCTCTCATAGCTGCCTTCCCCAGTCTTAGCCTTCATCTACCCTGCACTTTGAACACATCAGGGCTGCAATCCAATGCACACTTACCTGGGAATAAGCCCCACTGAATCCAACGGAGCGTACTTCTGAGTAGACATGTATTGGATTGCAACCTAGCTCCATGAGGGGTAAACTACAGTCTCCAGGATTCTTTGGGGAAAGTCATGGGCTTTAATTGGATGGTGAATAAGCAGCCCACATCAACCTGAATTTGTGGGGTGTGATTGAATCCCACCTCCCACGCAGCGATGGTCTGGAAGCAGCTTCTGTCCAATGCACTTCCCTGGTTCTCTGTGGGGATACTATATTTTTTTCCTGAAGGTGGAGGAGAAGAGGTGGTTGAGCCTGACGTTTGACACAAGACCAAGACCACCTGTGTTGCTTTAACTCCATTTCAGTCAGTGGTGCCATCAACTTTAGGGCAGATGTCAGAAGGGCCCCCCGATGCAGCATAGCTGGCTTACCAGATTTTGAAATATGTGAAACAGCATCCTTTCTCCCCCTAAGATCATTTAGACCAGCCTCCAAAGTTACCTGCCTGCATCACTGATTTCGGTTCTCTAATTCTAACCTCCTGGGTTTCCGATTTCCAGACTCCATTTCCTCTGTGAAGGATGCTGCTACAGGGCAAGACGGAAGCGAGTCACCTGAGAGGAATATGGGACTCCTGAAATGACGTGCCCACCTCTGAGCAGAAATAAAGCTGCCCTTCAGCCAACTAGAACAGAAGGGGGGACCCTTTGCCCCCCCGGATGTTGGCGGGGCCAACTGCCAGGAAAGATGGGAGCGGAGTTCCCACCTGGAGGGCCAAAGGTTCCCCGCGCTTATTTATTTAATTTCTCAAAATATTTGTATACCGCTGTTTCGTTAAAGACATCAGAGTGGTTTAAAGGTAAAGGTCTCCCCGCACTTGTAGTGCGAGTCATTTCCGACTCTTAGGGTGTCGTCTTGCGACGTTTACTAGGCAGACCGTATATATGGGGTGGGTTACTAGGCAGACCGTATATATGGGGTGGGATTGCCAGTTCCGTCCCCGGCCTTTCTTTACCCCCCAGCGTATGCCGGGTACTCGTTTTACCAACCACGGATGGATGGAAGGCTGAGTGGACCTCGACCCCTTTTACCGGAGATTCGACTTCCTCCTTCTGTTGGAATCAAACTCCGGCTGTGAGCAGAGCTTCGGCTGTGTTACTGCCGCTTACCACTCTGCACCACGGAGGGTCTTCACGGAGTGGTTTACAACATGTTCAAAATAACAACCACCGTAGAGGAAAAACATTAAAAGTATGGTAAAAACAAAAAGCAGCTTGAACTAGAGATTTGACCTTCCCCGGTTGCTTTCAGACCTCCCTAGATTTCTGTGGTTTGTGGGGGCTGGGGTGAGGGGGGGGGTCCCCTCTGCCTGCTTTTGCATCTGGTCCCACCCTCCACTGGCATGTGCCACCCCCCAGATGTTTGTCCAGAAGGGAATGTGGCCCTCAGGCTGAAAAAGTCTCCCTACCTCTGGTAAACCGTAGCTTGCCATTGCATCCAAATGCAGCAGATGTTGGTTTGAGCACCCTAAAAGCAGAGCCTTCGAATCGCCTCCATTTGTGTGTGGAGGAAGAGGAGCAGGCGACGAGGTGGTGTCACATGTCATTATGTTTGAACTGGGTCAGTAGGTCGCAAGCTGCTGTGCAGTAGCAGTGTAGTGTAGTGGCAAATTCAGAAGTGCAGGGTCCCTTCATGATAGTCAAAGCCACACAAACACACCTTTTTTTGCTGCTGGGTTGAGAATGAGATCCTTGGAATGTCTTCTCTCATAACAACAGACATCCCTAGAAGCCAATAAGCATAAGAGAGGAGAGTGTTAGCTACTGAGAAGAGCCTTCTCAGTGGCTGACTCACCTCCTTTCACTCTGATTGGCTCCAATCAGCTGGAAAGGCCAAGGATGCATGTTAGAAGACTCTTCTCAGTGGCCAACACACTCCCCTGTCATGCTGTTTAGATCATAGGCAGAAGTGTAGTGGCAAATTGAGAAGTGCAGGGTACCTTTGTGAGCCATGCCACACCTCCCACTGCCACCCCTGCTAAGGTTATACCACTGGCACTATTGGGGCCTGCATAATTGACTTGGCAAGCTACAGCAGTAAAGAATTAAACCCCATGATGTTGTATGGAAGCTTCACCCGCTCATCTCAGTCCTCATGGATGGATCCCTTCCCACGTAATTCACCAACACACATAGATTAAGCAACCCTCTTGCACACTCCTTTAGCCCCAAAATTATCCACAAGATTAGCCTTCCACAAGATAACCATCTCTCCCCACCTCAAAAACAACACTCACCAGCCAAGTACCGTGCCCTGCAAGTACTTCACAGCCTGCATTTTTGTAATGTCATATAGACAGCAAATAAAGTTTTGTCAAGTCTCTGACAAACCACCCTGCATGGCTGAGAGGCTTTTTTTGGTCCCAGACTGCTTTTGTCAGATGAGACTTTTTCAGAAGGTAACTTTTATTATTATTATTTTTTTTTGGAGACAACTCTTTCTCAGTATAATAAAAAAAGAAGTTAAGCAAGTCTAGGAAGAGAGATAGGAAGTCAGGAAACTGCTTTATACTGAATCCATCTTGCTTAGTATTGCTTGCACTGACTGGCAGCAGCTCTCCAGGGTTCCAGGCAGGAGTCTCTCCCAGCCCAACCTGGCAATGCCTGAATTCAACCCGGGATCTTCTGCATGGAAAGCAGATGCGCTGCCTCTGAGCTACAGCCCTTCCCTGTTTAAAGCCTATTTTCATCAAGGAATTTTTTAAAAAGCATCTTGTCGTTTCAGAAGCTCATTTGTTGAAAGATCCTGCCATGCTTTCTCCACCCTATGTCCCTAGAACAATACAACGACCTTAACTCACATGAATGAATCATCTTTAATGATCATTGTTCTTATCTCTAATCTTGTCATACAAGCCAGCTAAAGAAAGAAATTAACAACCGATTTTATCAAGATATATCTGCTATAATATCATGCAACCCAATCATTTGCATGTTGACTCATAAGCAAGCCCCACTGTGATCAATGAAGCTTACTCCCAAGTCAACCAAGTTAGCTTTAACATGTGGGTGTTGCTGTCTTCCTCGCTGAGAAAATTGCTTCTTGGCTCGCTCCTCCCACACCAGCACAATCCACTCCCCACAGGGTGCAGATTAAGGCTGCAATCCAGTACATGTTTACTCAGACGTAAGCTCCATTGAGTTCAATGCAACTTACTCCCAGGTAAATATTGGACTGCAGTCCAAATTTGTTAAAGAGAGAGAGAATTTTGTCTGGGCAGAGATTGACAGAGGAAGACGTTGCTTTGAATAATCTGTTGCTCATACAACCAACTGAGATAAGAAGCACCCTTTTTCCTTCTGCATCTGCAAGTTATAATCCTTTGCCTCAGGAATACTTTCAGATGCATGGGGGGGGGGAGGGAATGGAGGGGGGAGAAGGCAGGAAGATCTCACAAGCTTCTGTTGTTATGTGCCTTCAAGTCGATTACGACTTATGGAGACCCTATGAATCAGTGACCTCCAAGAGCATCTGTCGTGAACCGCCCTGTTCAGATCTTGTAAGTTGAGGTCTGTGGCTTCCTTTATGCAATCAATCCATTTCTTGTTTAGCCTTCCTCTTTTTCTACTCCCTTCTCTTTTCCCCAGCATTATGGTATTTTCTAGTGAATCATGTGTCCAAAGTATTCATCATTTTAGCTTCTAATGATAGTTCTGGTTTAATTTGTTCTAACACCCAATTCACAAACTTCTAAAGCCTGGTTTGTTTGTTTTTGAGAGAGGGCATGATTCTTTGCAACTACTGTGCCCCTCCTCCTCTTCTGAAACCTGAACTGATCCATCACCTCTGGGAGGGGGTAAAAAAAAAACCCAAGAAGCAAGCACAACATCCATTTCCTTCCTAGGCTGGGTGATGTGAAGTCAAAATAGTCATTCCTGGGGTCACAACTGCCTTCCACCCTCCCCTGTGTAAACTCCTTCATTCCATTGAGTGCAGAGTCCCTGCACGCCACCTCTCTCCCTCATATGCACACACTGTGCAGCTACAGATCTGCCCCCCCCCCGCCAGCTACCATGGAGAAGGAGGAGGCAGGACCCCCCCCCCCGCACACCCATGGAGCAGAGGCTGGAGTGCTAGCCCAGGCAGGAGAAAGAGGAAGAGCCATATTGCGGGGCAAGAGACAGGCTGTAGGCTGGGGTGGGCAAATATCTGCTTAATCCCGCCCCCCCCCACTAGAATTAAGCAGATTTTTCATCTCTTGCCCTACAGTGTTGCACCTCCTCTTCCTTTTCCTCCTATCTTACTCGGCCACGAGTGATCACCAGTGATGAACGATGATGATGTATGGTTTGGCTGGGGAGCCCCCTCCCCTCCTGTCTCCTTCTTTGCCCTGGTGTGCGTGTGTGTGTGAGAGTGGGGGGCGGCTGAGGAAGAAGTAATGGTTTCGCGCCACCTCCTCAACAATCCTAGGGATAGGAAGCCGGTGGAATTTACACTGGCTTAAGTTACGCCAGCCGTAAGTTGCCCCTATTCCAAACTCTGTTCAGGGACGGGGCTATTGTCAGATGAGCCTGCACCTGGCAGAGGGAAAGCGATCCCCTAAAAGAGCCTTTGACTTGAAGTCACCCTTTTGGCTGGCGTAAGTTCCAGCAGCTTGCTAGGCCACGTGACAGCCGAAAGGAGTTTGGAATAGGCGTCAGTCTCTCCTGGCCCTGCCTCCCCCCCAACATGCCCCCAGAATGCCCCTTTTTGGGGACTTTCTCTGGCTTAAGTCACATCACCTTAAGTTCCGACGGCTGAGCCTCAGCAGAGGCTGCTGAGCCCTCAAACCTGAACCCAAGGGATTGATGATTGACTCTCATTTTGCCGCCTGCTTGGGGTTCAGGGGCACCGTGGAGGAAAAGTGATCAATCGTAGGTAAGGATGGACTTCTTAGACTACTCTTTGAAGAAGTAAATGGGTCCCACTGCAGCTGGCTTCCTGTGGTTTGACAGCCGCAGCCCTCTAAGGTTCTTGCCTACATTTCGTCTCCTAAGCTTGGCTGCTTGAGAATGTTCAAACCCCATCAGTCACAAGGACAAAGAAAATGGCCGGGGAGGATCTCCAACAGCCTGGGCTTCTCCCCTGAGATGCTCCTTCTTTGGTGGTTGCCAGATGAAAGGCACACGTGGTCATGATCAGCATGGAGGTCTCCTAGGGGTGCAGGTGTGTCTTGAGGTCAGTTGCACTGCTGAGTCTCATTGCTGAGCTCCAATGGGGTCTTCTTCACACCCTCCTAAGGATTCGCCCCGTCTTCCGCTAGTCTTTGTACCTCTCTCCATGATGGGCAAGCCAGTGACTGAGAAAAGCCCGGGTGGTTCATCCAGGAGAAATGGCTGAAAAAAGTCAAAGGAGAACACAAGGAGAGCCCCGCTGAATCAGCCCAAGGGAGGCCCCTCTAATCCAGCATCCACACTGGCCAAAGAGATGCTTCTTCTGAAAAGTCCACAAGCTGATTGTGAAGGCAACAGTCTTCCTCTGCTGTTGCTTCCCAGCAACTGGTGTTCAGGGGGTATACTGCCTCTGAACATGGAGGTTTCATCCTCATTGGTCCTATACAGCATAGTCAATGGTCAGGGCTGCTGGGAGCTGTAGTCCAAACCATCTGGAGAGGCACAGGTTAGGAAAGGATGTTTAGAATGGAGAGCTGTGGATAGACCATTCCCTGTCTATAAGAAGAATCCTGCTGGAACAGAACAATCGGGTTAACAGAATAAACTCCAGTTACAAAAGTTGTATACAAACCACACATTTAAAGCACCCACCCCCGCCCGGAATCCTGGGAACAGTAAATTTCTCCTTCGCAGAGCTACAGGTTCCCAACACCCTTAACTAACGACACTTCCCAGGATTCTTGGGGAGGGGAGTGTGGAAACGTGCGTTAAATGTATGGTGTGTACGCAGCCGTAAATACAGTGATAGCCAGGGCCCATTGGGACTGGTAGGGCGGAAGGCAGACAGCCCAACTGTAGGTCGAGCCAGAGCCAATGACAAGACAGAGCCAGATTCTATGACAGGAGGAGCCCACAAAATTCTACTTTTGTCCCCAAACTCCTCCTTGCTACAAGGGGCAATGCTGAGACTAAGGAGGACGAAGCTGGTAGGCAGGAGCACCTTCCGGGCTGGTTGTATGAAAGAAGGCAGGCAGGTGGGGACTGGCTGAGGGTAGACTGAGACTGGTGGGGCAGTGCCCCTCTTGCCCGATAGACCAGCCTCCACTGTGTAAATACATAGAGTATGTCTACAGTGAGGAATCTTTAATGAGTATTGCATTTATCTCTGGATCATTGCCCTTTGGAGATGTCTAAATTTAGCTGGATGAGGTTTCCAGTGTTTCGTCCCCACCCCCTTTGATCAGCAAAACCAGAATGCAACAACGGAACAGCAGCAGAGCAACTGATGGAAAACACGGGAAATTATGCGACTGTACACAACGTGCAGAATTTAAGCACTTCAGGGTTCCGAAGGTGGCTGACTTTGCCCTTTTTGCAGCCAGCATACGTTGCACTTCCATAGGAATGCAGAAAAAGTGCAGGACTGGGCATAGATCCAGATACTCTTGAGAGTCTCCCCTTTCTTCGATTGCACAAAAACAAGGCAGAGCAAGCTTCTAGCCATTCCAACTGTGAACAGGCATTTGACAATGTGCGGCTCCAGTCTCAGAAGCCAAACCAGCAATTTCAGAATGCGACATCGAACAGCTGCAGAAGCACATTATGCAAAACGGGCCCGATGATGGCAGTGGACCTGATCTGCACAATCTGTGCAGGTTGCAGAACTGACGTTTGCTGGGTGCAGAAAGTGGATTAGCTTGGCACAGAAGTCAGGACTTTATTTAGCACCCTGTACTTGGCTATAAGAGCCAGTGTGGCGTAGTGGTTAAGGTGCTGGACTACGACCTGGGAGACCAGGGTTCGAATCCCCACACAGCCATGAAGCTCACTGGGTGACCTTGGGCCAGTCACTGCTTCTCAGCCTCAGAGGAAGGCAATGGTAAAACCCCCTCTGAATATCGCTTACCATGAAAACCCTATTCATAGGGTCGCCATAAGTCAGAATCGACTTGAAGGCAGTCCATCATCATCACCTGGCTATGACCCAGCAAAGACTGACATATATCTCAAACCCAAATTGGAGCTTAATAGAGGCAGCTCATGGCCAAGGAGAACTCCTCTCAGAGCCAAAGCAGGCTGGGATTCAGCACCAGCAATTCTCACTTTTTGCTCAGACTTCTAAATGTTGTTTCTCCTGGGGTTGTATCCAACTACGTTCTATTCAGAGTTGAAAAGAGACCTGCTGGATCAAGTCAAATGCCCATCTAGTCCAGCATCCTGTTCTCACAGTGGCCAACCAGAGGCCTATGGAAAGCCCACAAGAAGGATCTGAGTGCCACAGCACTCTCCCCGCTTGTGATTCCCAGCTACTAGGATTCACAGGTATACTGCCTCCAACAGTGGAGGTAGAACATAGCCATTGTGGCTGGTAGCCCGATAGCCTTATCCTCCATGAATTTGTCTAATCCTCTTTTAAAGCCACTCATGTTGGTAGCCATCACTCCCTCTTATGGGAGATGGTGATTCATCGATATTGATAGACCTAAGTGAGTCATGCGCATTAATTCAAACGGGTCTCCTCTGAGAATGACTAATCTTGAAGTGGTCTCCGCACTTCAAGAAGGATGCAGACAAACTGCAACAGGTTCAGAGGAGGGCAACAAGGATGATCAGGGGACTGGAAACAAAGCCCTATGAGGAGAGACTGAACGAACTGGGCATGTTTAGCCCGGAGAAGAGAAGACTGAGCAGAGGTATGATAGCATTCTTCAAGTACATTAAAGGTTGCCACACAGAGGAGGGCCAGGATCTCTTCTCCATCGTCCCAGAGTGCAGGACACGGAATAATGGGCTCAAGTTGCAGCAAGCCAGATTTTGACTTAACATCAGGAAAAACTTCCTAACTGTTAGAGCTGTATGACAATTGAACCAATGACCTAGGAAAGTGGTGGGCTCTCCAACACTGGTGGCATTCAAGAGGCAGCTAGACAGCCACCTGTGGGGTATGCTTTAAATTGGATTTCTGCACTGAGCAGGGGGTTGGACCTGATGGTCTTATAGGCCCCTTCCAACTCTACTATTCTATGATTCTATGGATACAACCTCAGGGTGTTTAATCTCTTACCTCTTATTTGCCAAGGCACATTTGCTCACTTAGAGAGGCACAATCTTCTTAGGGAGTTGGAAAAGAACTTGTGAAATTTCTCATTGGCAAAGTTGTAGATGAAGGGATCCAGGCAACAGTTGACCATGCTGAAGGCAACAGCAATGTAATAGGTGACTTCTGCGTGGTATAGGAGCTCACAGGACACACCATAGTATCTCACAATGGCAGCCACTGTCCCACAAACATGGAGAGGGGAGAAACAGACAGCAAAGATGACCAGGGCAACGGTGATCATCTGCCTGGACTTGGACTTCATCACTCTGCCTCGGAGATTGGCTTGACTGATTCGGGCAATGTAGGCCCCCAACATTGCGTAGGACATCAAGGAGATGACAAAGGGGATGAGGAAGCAGATGAGCCCTAGGGCAGTGCTATAGGCTAGAAAGAGATAAGTCAGCTCTGTCTGGTAGATGCTCAGACACTTGACTGAGTTCCCAATGACTGCCGTCCTGAGGAAGAAGAAGAGCGGGAGCCCTTGCAGAATGAGGAAAGCCCAGAAGACCAAGACCAGCTTTTTCAAGAAGGACTTCTGCCTCCAAAGAGACTTGGCATTGTAGTGGACCACGGCTTGGTATCTGTGGACACCGATGAGCATCAGGAAGTAGATGCTTCCATACAGGTGGGTGCTGAGCAGGAAGCCTTGAAACTGGCAGATGAACTGTCCGAAGGGCCAGTGGTTACCCAAGCTGAAATAGGTCACCATCAGCGGCGTGACCGGCAAGATGATGACGTCCACCAAGGCAAGGTTGAACTGAAGCATGATGCTGGAATTCCAGCGCTTGATAGCGAACCAGAAGATCCAGAGGCTGATGCTGTTGAAGACCAGTCCGCCCACTGACAGGATGCCAAAAAGGACTGGGATGGCAAGGTGGAGTTCCCATGGCTGGCACTGTGTCACATTGGTGGTGTTCATTGACGCAGGTGGCTTGGGAAGAGCTGTCCATGCACCTACTGGGTCAATAATAAAGGGCAGGCAAGGAGAGGGAATTATACTTGTTGGAAGTGATGTCAGCTGCTTGCTACAGGGCACATCGCTGCCCGGGCCTTTCCATTGCAGCCCTCAAGGTGTGGCTCTGGCAGGCTGCGTCTGCTCATTTCCTCCTTTTGGAAGGCTTATTCTGAGTCAGTGTTGCACCCAAACCAAAGACTGAAACTTGCTACTCTGTGTGTGTACAGAAATAGCCCGGAGCGGGCACTTCAAGCGACTGATTTGGATCTCACAGAGTTGAACACTGAATTCCAACAGTGGAGAAAAAAGGGTTTGCATTCAACTCAGCCTCCATGTGCACTATACATTTGAAGCAATATGATTCCTCCTTAAACAGTCATGGCTTCCCCCCAAAGAATCCTGGGAGCTGTAGTTTGTTCAGGGTGCTGACATTTGTTAGGAGACCCCCGCTCCCATTCCCCTCACAGAGCTATAGTTCCCAAAACGGTTTAACAATCAATCCCTCTTCCCAGGGAACTCTTAGCTGGATATGGCCTACGGCCATCAGTGGCTACTAACCACGGTGGCTGTGTTCTCCTTCCACTGTTGGAGGCAGGATGCCTGTGAATACCAGTTGCTGGGAACCAGGAGCTGGGGGAAAGTGCTTTTGCTTTCAGGGTCTGCTAGTGGGCTTCCCAGAGGCACCTGCCTGGCCGCTGGGAGAATTAGGACAAGATGAGCCATTTCGACTCATCCTTATTTCCTTATTTATTTGTTCCATTTATATCCCGCCTGTCCTCCAAGGAGCTCAAGGTGGCGTACATGGTTCTCCTCCTCCTCTGGTTCCCCCCCCCTGCAACAACCTTGTGAGGTAGCTTAGGTTGACAGGCAGTGACTGGCCCATGGTTACCCAGCAAGCTTCATGGCAGAGTGGGGATTTGAACCCTGGTCTCCCAGGTCCCAGTCCAACACTCTAACCACTACACCAACTGGCACCACACTTTGAAAGCCATCCAAGTTGGTCGCCATTGCTACCTCTTGTGCGTAGCGGATTCCATAGTTTAACTTTGTGCTTTGTGAAGAAGTGCATTCTTTTGTCTGCTCCGAAGCTTTCAATATTCAGCTTCGTTGGATGTCCATGAGTTCTAGTACCACCTACCCTCTGCTTGTGTCTGTGGTTGCTTCCGGACAACCTGTTTATTGAGCGTTCGTTCTGAATTGTTTGCACAAAGTCTGTATGGAGGAGGCTACATGACAGCAGGGGTGTAGTCGTCCAGGATCTCGGGGGGGGGGTCTTAGACCCTTTACTTTTTTTGCCAGCAGGGTCCCTACATCTCTAGCATCCGGCGAGCCAATCAGCATGAAAGGGGAGTGTGTTAGTCACTGAAAAGTGTCTCCTCACATGCTTCCTTGTCCTTTTCTGCTGATTAGAGCCAATCAGAGTGAACGGAGGTGAGTCAGCCACAGAGAAGACTCTTTTCAGTAGCTAACACTCTTCCCTTTCATGCTTACCTGCTCCGTTTGTTGTTGTGGGAGAAGGCTTTATAACAAGGATCTCATTCTCATCCCAGCAGCACAAAGGGAGGGCGTGGCATGGTTGTGATTATCATGAAGGGACGCTGCACTGCTGAATTTGTGGCTACACGACAGCATGGCAGAGTAAGTATGCGTAAGCTGCTCCTTTCCAGATGTTCAAGGTCTGCAACTCCCATCATCCCTTGCTGTTGGTCAGGCTGGTTGGGGTTGATGGGAGTTGGAACAAGGGAAGGACTCCAAGTTCCCCATCCTTGTTAAAAAAGGTCAGCTGTTTATTTCTGCAGGAGCGTAGTAGCAAATTCAGAAGTGCAGGGTCCGTTCATAACAGTCACAGCCACGCCCCCTTTTTTTGCTATGAGGTTGAGAATGAGATCCTTGTTAATGCCTTCTCTCACGACAACAGGCATCCCTAGGAGCCAATCGGCATGAAAGGGGAGAGTGTTAGCTACTGAGAAGAGTCTTCTCTGTTATTTTCACTCAAATATTCATTTTCATGCACACTTTCCCCTAATAGATGCATTTTTGTAAATGTTGTGTAGTTGGCGAACTGCATCCCAAAATTCTACTAAATGCGAATTTCAAAAAAAAAAGAAAAAAAGGCTGTGTTTCAGTTCTCATGTTGTTTCGGAAAGTGTGAATTTGATACATTCTGCTTGAAATGCGAACTGACTCGAAATGCTCGCCCTTCCCTACTCGTGAGTAAAGGGGTCCTTGTGAGTAGGGCCTTCCTCATGAGGAAGACTGATTCCAGGCGCCTCTAAGGAGCTGCAGCCGAGGCTTGGGGTGGGGTCTGGCAGCTCCTGTTCAAAAGCCTCAATGACAGGCTGAGAGAGCAGCTGGGAAAATAGGGTTGTGCCTGCTCTGGGTGTTGTTTGTTGCTGGGTTTTTGCTATCTGTTTCTCAAAACCTTGGCCTGCTTTTTGATTCTGCTGTAGCGCTTGGGCCCTGGCCTTGCCAGGGGTGGAACCCCCTTTTTTTCAGGCCAAGGGCCACATATTCTTCCGGGGGCTGCATCCTAGGGAAGGGCAGGCCCCGAAGGAGAAAAAGGGGAAGGTGTAACAAATGGGAGTTTTACTTTTTGTATGGTAGGGTAATATCTACAGTGCTCTCTATTTATCTAGGCATGCAAGAGGTATTGCTCGAGGTCAAGGGCACATCCTAGCCATGCAAAAGCACTCTAGGAGGGTGCAAATTAGGGCTAGTTGAAAGGGGTAGTTTGGGAGGAGTCCTGAAATGGTTGGGGAGTTGCATTTGGTCTCCAGGCCTGAGGTTCCCCCATTCCAGCTGTACGGCTTTGAGCATGGCATGGCCTTGTAAGGAAGTTAATGCGCTGCTGCCTGCATGTCTGACTGCCGGGGCCTGGTCGGGGTGGCCCCTCTCAGCGTGACTGTAGCACTGCTGGCTGCAACCGTTGCTGGGGGAGGGGGAAGTGCTTGCAAGACTTGCCCCCCCCAGTGATATCACTCCGCTGGGGGGTAGGGGACCCCTCAAACCTGGATCCAGGACTTTGCTTGCTTACCTCTGGGTTGTTCCCCAGGCCAGCTTGCTGGTAACTTTCTTTGGTATCTCACAGCCCTCATTTTGTCTCCAGTTCTGTCAGCACAAGGGCAGTGAGTCTGGCGTTAGAGGGAGCAACTTGTGACCTCTGGTCCCTGTTTATTTCCTTCCAACCAGCTGGAACTTTAAATTGAGGCATTAATCGGTCTGATGCGAGAGTGGCCAGATGCAAAGTTGGTTTAAGACCAGGCTGTAGTGTCTCGCATTGGTTCACACTCTCCAAAGCCAGGAAGTTGGAAACGAAGGCTAACGGTTTAACATGCCTTGTGATTAATGATGGGCGAACCTGTCAGTTTTGGTTTCTCATTTTTCCGATCTTGCATCAGTGTTTTAGTGCAACTTTGTCCCAGCGTATGTATTTTTGTAAGTGCTTTTTGCTTAACATGCACATTATTTGCAGAGCGGTTCCCCTCGATATAAGACATTTCTGTATGTTTGCACGAATATATGTGCAGTTTTACGCACACTTTACCCTAGTGTGCGCCTTTGTGCACATGTTACTTGTTTGAAGAGCGGTGTCGCAAGATCTGGAGAAGTGGGAATTTTGGAGGATGGCTGTGTTCGGTTTGGGTGTCGTTTTGGAAAGTGCAAATTGGCTAGCGTCACCTTTAGAAGTGAGCTGAATTAAATATCCCCTCCCATCCTCTGTCTGTGATTAGTAAGGTTGTGCACTGTTGCAAATTGTGCTTGCTTACAACTTACTCTTCAGGCAGCCTCACGTTGCCTTGGACTTTCAGGCCTCGATCCAGATGGGGAGGCTGAAGTGCCTGAGACCAGCAAAGAGGCTTAAGAACATAAGAACATAAGAGGAGCCTGCTGGATCAGGCCAGTGGCCCATCTAGTCCAGCATTCTGTTCTCACAGTGGCCAACCAGGTGCACTTCATGTTGCACTGGTCCTATTTTGCCTTATGAAAACCCTGAGCTTTATTGTAGGAAGCTTTATTGTAGGAAGAGTATCTTCCTTGGTCAGGCAGTCAAATTTATTCACTAAAAAACCCCACGCCATTGGTCATCACAAATATTCGGAAATGCAAGCAGCATTGAGATATGTTTTAGCAGAAGCCGTCCCTAGTACACTGGAAACTGCGTTATTATCCCATAAACATTTGTCTAATCTGTTGGGTTGCTAAGGCAGGCGTAGAAACCGTATATGTAGCGTGCTTTTTCCCATTCATCAGCAAATGACAATTGTAGCACATTTTCTCCCTGCTATTCAAGGATTCCTCTGAGAAATCTATCTCTAGGAGAATTGTGGTGGTGGTTGGCGGTCACTCGTGACCAAGTAAGATTGTCTTCCAAGATAATTTGGTTGGAAGACGCTTGTGCGTGAATATGTTTTATGCGGGGAGATCGGCGCAAGACGATCAACACACAATCTTGACAGAAAAAGGCTTTGATCCAATGGCATGGGTACCACGACGATTAGAAGTCTTTTATCTGCTGCAGCCTTCATCCGCCTTACACAGGGAGAGATACAGTACATAACTGTATTTTCTCAGTGTAAGATGAGGGCACTGGAATATTTTCCACCTTGGACGCAGATACATAAATGATAATTTCCAGCTGTTCTGGCAGATCTCCCATCTAAATATGCTGTGGGCATAGTTTGGCATCTCAAAGCTGTAAATGAATCCCTTTTTGCATCAACTGATTATTTAAAAAAGTAATCTGGAAGCAGCCTCCTGTGAGTTGACCCAGGCCTGCTGCTTATATAAGCAGTTGTACGGATGGCTTAAACTAGGAGTGGGGATCTTCAGGGTTGGAGTTGAGTGTGGCCCTCCAGGCCTCTATATCTGGCCCTTGGAACTCTCCCAAGGCTACACCCCTGACTGGCCCTACTTCACACCCTGGGTGTTTTTTCCTCGCTGAAGTGTCCTTGAACTCTGATGACACTTCTGCCTAGTCTGGATGGAAGACAGAGAGAGGGCTACTAGCCTACTATCCAAGGTGGTCCACCAGGTGTCCAATCGGCCACCTGTTTTGGCTGTTTACCTGGGAATGCCGAAACGGGGGCTGCCAAGTACTTCGAAGGTCACAAGAGATGGCTGGCGCGTTGCATTCAATGTGCAGAGGGCAGATTTAGCTCTTTGAAGCTGATGATCAGAATGGAGGGTGAGCTACGTGTTGCCAACAAGAGCAGATCTCCTACTTATAGGGTGTCGGGAGGTATCGCCTGACCCATTTGTCCTATTGCCTCAAGGAAGAATTCCAGGATAATGTGGTTAGTCTTCCTGCAGTTCCCCCAATCAACCAGAGCACAAGCTGAATCCTTGCCCCAGATCCCTTCTGTTCCCAGCTGAAGACCTGTTGTGGGTTCCAGTCCTGACAGCGACCACAAGTTGCACAGGCACAGATGTGAAGTATTTGATTTGGTAAAGAAATGAGAGCTCTCTCCTTCAAAACACTGGCAAGATTTAGAAAGTGTGCCTTCCCCATCCTCCCCCCCCCAGTTCCTCAATATCAACTTTCCCAAGTCAGACATTTCAGGTCTCTTGCCTGTTGCAGCCAAAAGGAGCAGGAGTCCTGTAGCACCACAACTGCAAACAGATTTATTGTAGCGTAACATTTTAGCTACAACTTGGCCTCTAGCTGGGGATGGGTCAATCTGTCACTTTCTCATTTGTCTAACCTTAAATTCAGTTCTCTACATTTCCACGACAGTTTGTGATTATTGTTGTTTAAAGCCCACAGCATCTTAGTGTGAATTTCTCTTCACGTACACATTTGATGTATGCAATTTAGCCTAGTATCCGCCCTTTTGCAAAGCAATTTCCCCTAATATAAATGCATTTTTAAATGTTATTTTCACTGATATTTATGTTTTTGTGCATATTTTACCCTCGTATATGCATTTTGTACTTGGCTAGAGAACTGCATTGCAAAATTCAGAGAAGTGTGAATTTCCCACGGTGGCTGTGTTTGCGTTAGCCTATTGTTTTGAGAAGTGCAAATTGGGAAGATTTGTCTGTAAATGCAAACTGAATCTAATTTCTTCCCTGTTCCTATGTCTAGCTAAGACAGGTTTACTATAAATGCATTCTCCTTTACAGTATGACAAGGCTTTCTCATTTCAGCTTTCAGAAGTGAAATGTCCAAGTGTAAGTCGGTAGATCGATATTTCGATCTTCAATGTCTTTGCAACCTTCCCCCCCCCCTTCACCTTGGAACACTTTCCTTGATTTCCACTCTTCAGGTTGAGGGTGCTGTTCCTTATGGAGCCAAAATGGCATCATCCAAACACACGATGGGAAGATATTGGCAGGCTTGGGAGAACCTCAAGGTTTGGAAAGCAGAAAAACATTTTGAGAGCAGAGCCCCCAAAACCATCAATGAAGACTGAATGACATCACTAGGCACAGGATACTGACTGCTGATTGGGGGATGGGAAATGGAAACAAGAGGCGAGGGGGAATGGAGTTAACTGGAACCCTGAACTGCGGCGCTGTATGCTGCAACATTTTGTTGTGCCTCCCCCTGGCTTCTTCCAAATGCCCTTTCAGTGTTGCCCATTACAATTAACAACCACTTCCTCAAGCTAGCCCTCAGACCTGGAACCAAAATGAGGCTGGACTGATGCTCAGTTCCCATTTTGCATCCTGTTTTGGGTACCGTGTGCATCGTGCACCTGATCTGTGGGGAAACGGGGGAAACAACTTCAGACAATTGACAGGATTGGTAGAATATTGTTGGAAAGAGTGGTAGAAACAATCATATCCCACTTCTGCCTACATTTGTTCTTGGGGGGGTGGGGTCGGTTTGCAACCCTCTGTTACTCATCTAGATTTTCTCTCCTAGGGCTTCGCTGGCTGAGAACAATCAAATTGACACTGGTCACAAGAAGAAAAGGCTGAAGCGAAAGCTCCAGCAAGTCCAGGTTGTCCATGGGACGCTTCTGCCTCGATTCCTGCAAGAAGGGAGGTACAGGCGGACAGGACCGGCATCGAAGCTTCCTGGGGGTGCAGTGCTTCTTGCAGTCAGTTGCTCTGCTGAGCCCTTGTCGGTGAGTGAAAATGAGGGTCACCTTTATACCTTTCTGAGGATTCGGCCTGGCTTCCGCCAGTCTTTGTACCTCTCTCGGCGGGGTGGGCAAGCCAGTAGCTGAGAAAAGCCTGAGTAGTTCATCCGGGAGGAACAGCTGCAAAAAAAGTCAAAGAGGAACATTATGCCGGCTTGGATTGGCTGCCTGTATGTTTCCGAGCTCGATTCAAGGTGCTGGTTTTAACCTATAAAGCCTTACACGGCTTAGGGCCACAATACCTGATGGAACGCCTCTCCCGACACAAACCCACCCATACACTACGCTCAACATCTAAGGCCCTCCTCCGGGTGCCTACTCGGAGGGAAGCTTGGAGACTGGCAACAAGGGAGAGGGCCTTCTCAGTGGTGGCCCCCAAATTATGGAATGATCTCCCTGGCTTTGTGCCAACACTGTTATCTTTCCGGTGCCAGGTCAAGACTTTTCTTCTTCTCCCCAGGCATTTTAGCATGTGAATTGTTTTTATTTATTTTTAAAATTGTGTTTTTAAATTTTTTGTGTGTTTTTTAAAATTTGTATATTTGTTTTTATTGTTTTTAATTGCTGTAAACCGCCCAGAGAGCTTCAGCTATGGGGCAGTATATATATAAATAAATAAATAAGTAAGTAAATAAGTAAGTAAGTAAATAATGTGGAATCAGCCCAAGGGAGGCGCCTCTCGTACAGTATCCTGCACCCCACACTGGCCAATCAGATGTTTTTCCTGGAAAGTCCACAAGCAGGGCACAAAGACAAGTGCCTTACCCCGCTGTTGGTATCAGCCATTGCTGCCCTGGCCTTACCGCTGCTGCACTCCAGCCCCGTCCAGGTAAACACCAGCAGTACTGGTGTAGAGAGGGCAGCTCTGCCCGATCACAAGCACCATAACTAGGGATGGGTAAATCGGTCAGTTTGGATTTCTCTCAGTTTTCCAGCCTTAAATTCAGTTTTCCACATCAGCTTGAGACTGGTTTTTTTAAAGAACTCATTTTACTGCGATGAGTTCTACTGCGAAATTCTCCAAATATATTCAAGTCTGTATGCAGTTTTGCCCAATGCACACCCTTTTGCAGAGCAGTGTTCCCTAATACAGTGCATTTTCCTGAGTTTTCAGTTATATGTGCATTTTTATGCGCTTTCTGTCCCAATATGTGTGGTTTTGTACACATTATTTGGTTGAAGCTAACTGCACTCAGTGGCGCAGAGTGGTAAGCACCGGTAACGCAGCCGAAGCTCTGCTCACGGCCGGAGTTCGATTCCAACGGAAGGAGGAAGTTGAATCTCCGGTAAAAGGGGTCGAGGTCCACTCAGCCTTCCATCCATCCGTGGTCGGTAAAATGAGTACCCGGCATACGCTGAGGGGTAAAGAAAGGCCGGGGAAAGAACTGGCAATCCCACCCCATATATACGGCCTGCCTAGTAAACGTCGCAAGATGTCACCCTAAGAGTCGGAAATGACTCGCACTACAAGTACAGGGACACCTTAACTGCACTGCAAAATTCAGAGGGTTTTGAAGGAGGGTTGGGTTTTTGGTTTGTATATTGTTCTGGAAAGTGTGGATTAGGTAGGTTTGCCTTTAAATGTGATCTGAATCAAACGTTCCCCCTAGCTGTAACTGCACCGCATACTGGGCTGTGATGATTGGTGCCCATTTGGAAATGGTGGGGCGGAAGGCAGGGAGCCCACCAGTAGCCAACCAGAGCCAATGATAGGCAAAGCCAAGTGATTCTAGTTCAGACCCATTCCTCCCCGCTGCTGAGTTCCACAAGAGTCAACACTAAGACTAAGAAGGAAGAAGCTGACAAGCAGCATCACCCCTGGACTGAATAAGAAGGCAGGCAGGCTGGGGTTAGCTGAGCTCAGGCCGACATTGGTGGGGCAGCACCCCATTCGCCCTAATGGACTACTTTCTGCTGGCACTGGGGAATCTTCTGCCAGGACTGTCTCTGGAGATAAGTGCACCACGGAGCTGTTTAAATCACCAGTCCTCTTGCAGATCACTTATCGGAACGTAGGAAGTTGGACCAATTGGTCCATCGAGCTCAGGACTGACTGGCAGCAGCTCTCCAGGGTTTCAGGTGGGGCTTTCTCCCAGCCCTACCTGAAGATGCTGAGGATTGAAGATGGGACCTTCAGCATGCAAAGCGGGTGCTTTGTCACTGAATTATTGCCCTTCGTCTAAAAGGAAAGTAAGACTCCAGTCCTCATGATTCTGAATAGGAGATGCCGGGGATTGAACCTGGGACCTTCTTTCTGCATGCAAAGCTGGCCTTCTGCCGCTGAGCTATTGCCTAATCAGATTCATTCATCACCCTGCCAGATTCAGAGCTTGATCATGCTGAATTTCTTTTTCCTTGTCACCCTTTCAGCTTGTGGTGGTAGGTTAAAGCAGGGCTTCTCTTCTGCATTAGGGTATCTCCAGACTGCCGGTGTTTTGCAGCTTGGATTATAGAGCATACTTTAGGCTTGTGTAATTGAAGTGGATTAAAGCGCTCCATTTTTAAAAACAAGCAGACCACCTTGTCCTTTTTGCAGTTAGGAAACTGACAAGGAAATGCATTGAAAAGTCTGGGATGGATGAACAAGGGCCCCTCCAGACTGGTAGGGAGCATCTTCTGCAATATATCATTGACATAATAATGCGTTAGTGGCGGATTTATACTGGACTGTCCATATATCATCCTGCTTTTTTTTTTTTTTTTAGTTTTGTGATGCTTCCTCAATGTTACTACATTATTGCCATCTGGGGGGGCGCTCTTGTGCTAGAGCGCAATAAAAGTAGAACAGAAACTAAAGCAGAATGTTTGTGGTATGAAAAGTTCCAGGATTTCAGCAGGAAGCTACAGGACATGTCGTGATTGGAAAGCAATGTTGTCTCCATCGCAAAACGTCTGCAGGTGCAACTGCATTGGAAGCAGGATTGTGTATAACTATCCTGATTCCGTCATGCACAGAAACCACCCTGAATGCACAATGAAAAGAATATCTGGAGGGGTCCGTATTAAGAGGAAGAGGTGTAAACACCCTGCGGGCTAAATCAGGTTGAATGCTCATTGTCATGTGGGTGCCCCTAAACAAATCTGAACCAATGCTCAGTGAAAACCAGACACAGTCGAGCCAAGCTTTGCGCAAGCAAATCAGGACTGAATGCTCAACATACATATAAAAATCTAACAAATAAATAAATAAATATACAGGTCACCTGAAGGAGCCCTTAGTCACTTTGGATGTCTGAACCAGGGTGAGGTGGCTTCCTCCTTACGGATTAATTAACGCGGAGTAATGCAATTGCGTGTGGGTCTGTGGCACCGATGCATGTTGGCAGTCAAAAATCCTGCCACCCAAAAAAGTCACACAGACAAGAGTGTGCATACAGAGAGCATTGGGGGAGAGAAAGGCCTTCGCTCAGTGGGAGAGCATGCACTTTGCATGCAGAGGGTCCCAGATTCTCCAGGTAGGGCCGGCAGAGTCTCCTGCCTGAAAGGCTGGACAGCAGCTGCCAGTCAGTGCTGACATTCCTGAGCTTGATCTGATTTGGTATAAGGCTGCTTCCTATGTCCCTCTTCAATGTACAGGAGTAGCTGCATTGTACACACACATGCAAACGCGCGCACACACATTTTGTTTTGCTGTGCCTGATAAATCCTCTCTTACCTTTTCAGTTAAGCATTGTTCAACTTACCTGGCTGACCAGACAGGCCCAACTTGCTTCTTGGGCTTGGTTGCCTGCTTCTGATACTCCATCCAGCCGCTCACCAGCTCGTGGATGATCATCAGGTAAAGGAGGAAGATGAGGATGGCTGGGTCCATTTGGGGCACTTCTGGATCAGGGGACATTGAGGCACAGGCGCAAGAGGTAAGGGGGGAATAATCCTTGCTGGCTCTCCCCTCTCTCGCTGGCGGCAAGGAGGGGCAAGGAGGCGAAGGCTGTGGTCACAAACAATGCTTACTGGCTTGGATGGTGCAGAGTGATTTTCCGCCGTCTGAGATGGGAGGCTGGTGCTTTCCCTGCTGCTGAGCAGCCCTGATGTGGCTTCACATGTTGTAGCCGTCTCCCCGCTCTCTTGTCTGTCTGCAGGCTGGCTCCTGTTCTCCCCTCTGGTGCAATTTACTGCATCGCTCTGCAGATGTGCGCGCAGGCAGATGCAAGAACAAAAGAGCTTCTTGCATGCTTCTTTGCGCACCCAACAAGCCGTTCTCCAGATCCATTCATTTGTAGGAGCAGGAGTGAAAAGGTGCTGCTTTAGATTCCTTCCTTGCAGTGCTGTAGAGGTGAAAAGCCTGCAGATCAGAAGGGCCTAACCTTCTACAAATGTTTGGGGTAGCCATGTCTTGCAGCAGAAAACTACAGAGTCTCTTGTCAGTGCCTTAAAGACAATCAAAGAGCCGAGTTGGTATAAGAAAGTATGGTTAGATTTCCCGATTCACCACTGGGGGAAAACATTCTCTCCTCCCCCTTTTTTAGTATGATTTCCCACAAACCACGCACTGTGAGTTTAAATCGGCCTGTGTCCACCCACCTTAGTCTTACCCTAGTCTTACTTTTGACTATCTGTTAGGGCTCGGGGAGAAATTCAATTCAGTTTTCCTTTAAAGGAAAGCCTATCTGATTTGCGCTTTCTGACACCATACAAGAATTGAAACGCACCCATCTTTCGAAACTGACACTTCTTCGAACGTTGCCATGCAGTTCTCTAGCCAGGTGATGTGTACAAGAATGGATATACTGGGAGAAAGTATACATAAAATATAAAGCCCTATACAGCTTAGGTCCAGGCTGTCAGACCGTATCTCCCTATATGAGCCTGCCTGGGCCCTGAGATCCTCAGGAAAGGCCCTTCTCTCAATACCCACATCCTCACAAGCACGACTAGTGGGGACGCAAGATAGGGCCTTTTTGGTGGCTGCCCCGAGGCTTTGGAATTCCCTTCCTAGGGAGGCAAGAATGGCCCCCTCCTTGCAGTCCTTCTGGCGGCAAGCAAAGACTTTTTTATTCCAACAAGCCTTTGGAACTGAAGGCTGTTAAGGGCAGGGCTTGAAGGGTGCTGCATTGCTATTGTCTAATTGTATTATTTTAAACTGAGTTTGAATTATTTTAACTGTATGTATGAATGGTTTTAATACTGTAAATAGTTTAATTCTATTTTAGTGTAGACTTTTGTATGTTTTTAATTATATGTGTTCTTTTATCTGGAAGCCGCTGTGAGTTCCAGTTTTGGAAAAAGGGTGGGGTAAAAATAATGATGATAAATAAATAAATAAATGTGCATGCGAGTGAGAATAACAGATAAAAATGCATTGTTAGGGGGAATTGCTTTGCAAAAATGAGTATACCAAGCAAAATTGTGTACACAAACGTGTATATGAGGAGAAATTCCACTAAAGTGCTGCTGAATTTTCATGAGGATTTTTGATCTGGAAATGAGGAGAAATCTAGAGAAACCTAAATTGACAGATTTCCCCTTCCTTACTGCCTAAACATGATTTTGCATTTATACAGATTTTTATTGTGGCCACCGTGCTCCAGAATTAGGTATGCAGGAGCAATAGTCTTTAAATGGATTTATGCATGGGATTTGGCGGTTCTGCCCGATAGAGCTTTGTCCACATTGGACCACCTCTTGTATAGAGCTGCTTGTGCATTATTATTTTTTTGAAAGCCTGACTAATTACACACAAAATTAGATGCACCCCCCACACATATTACAGATATAATGTGAATGAAAGAGTCAAGCCCCATGCTGTCATTTCTGCAGCATAATTTTACAAGTATTAATATGTAAGCATTTTTCAGTTATGTGCATTGTTGGATGCATCTGTTTATCTGCTGGTTACTTTAGGAAACCTGGAGTGTATATGCCTATGAGATCACGTGTACACTGATGCATGTAATGTGCAAGAATTGTTGATATTTTTAGTGGAAATGGAAACAAATAACTTGCTTCTTGCTGAGATCAAGGAGCAAGCCAAGGCTAGAAAAAAGTCAGCGTAAATAAACTTGACACTGAGATGTTCAAAACACTTCATCCCTACTCCAGATTCATTCTCTTGTAATCCCTACAACAGCCTTGGAAGGCTTGTTCAGTTGTTGTTAAGCCCCAGATTGGAAGAGCAGAGTTTAAAGCCACGTCTGCACTATGCATTTAAAGCATTATGATACCTCTTTAAACAGTCATTGCTTCCCCCAAAGAGAACTGGGAACTGTAGTTTAAGGGTGCTGAGAGTGGTTATGGAACCCCCTATTCCCTTCGCAGAGCTACAATTCTCAGAGTTCCCTAGGAAGAGAGTTTGATAGCTAAACCTTTCTGGGAACTATAGTTCTGGGAACAATGTCTCATGGAGTTCAATGGTGCCTGAGTTCAGCCAACTTACCTGTGACTAAGGCCCATAGAAAGCAATAGGAGTGCTGAGTAGATATGGATAGGACTGCACTGTTTTTTTTAAAAAAAAAACCTCAAAGCGGCTTGATAAAAAAAAAAATCCATCATAAAATACATTTTAAAAGTAACAAAACTGTTCAGTAACAGTAAAAAATGGTTCAACTTCCTCAGATCAATTTCATGTATAAAAGCCAAGAGCAGGATAAAATAATTTAGTATTCTAAAAAAAAGGGAGATGGAACTTTAGCCCACACTGTGAAAGGTCAGTGTAATTAAAAACAAATGGAAACAAACCCTTAGCGAGTCACCTGAAGTTTAAAAACAGTTTGGTAAATACGCGTAGATAATTTAAAATACATTGTAAAAATGTTGCCTGGTTGATTGTTTTAGCCAATCGACATGGTTTTAAAAAATGATTTGCCTAATATTATGGGCTGTATCCATTGTTACTTCTTCTCAGAGTAGATCCATTGAAAGGTATGGACATGATGACCTTGGGTCCATTAGCTTGAATGGGTCTACTGAGTAGTTTGTGCAACCCTGCGTGTTAGTTTTTAAAACTGTATGTTTTTAAAATAAATAAAAAGTAAGAAGAGCCCTGCTGGATCAGGTCGGTGACCCATCTCATCCAGCATCCTGTTCTCACAGCGACCAACTAGATGCCTCTGGGAAACCCACAAGCAAGACCTGAGTGCAAGAGCGCTCTCCCCTCCTGCAGTTTCTAGCCATTAGGATTCAGAGGCATACCTCCTAATGGAGGTAGAAGATATCCATCAGTGTCCGTAGCCACTGATAGCCTTCTCCTCCATAAAGTTGTCTAATCCTCTTTTAAAGCCACCCAAGTTGGTGGCTGTCGCTGCCTCTTGTGGGAGCAAATTTCATAGCTTAACTCTTGAAGAAGTCCTTTCTTCCAAGATTCAGATTCAGTGGTTGCCCATGAGTTCATGTGTCATGCGAAAGGAAGAAAAAAATTTATTGACTTTCTACATGCCATTTTCTATCAGCAGGATAGAGGCATTGGGTTGTGTAGCCAATGTTCAGTGCTTTTCGGAGTAGACCCATTTAATTTGATAGACATGACTGACTTGGGTCCATAACTGAAATGGAGCTACTCTGAGTAAAACTGAATTGAATACAACCTTGATTATTTCATCTGAGTACAGGAACACAAATTGACTGGAAACTGAGCACTTATACCTTCAACATTTTGTATTCCTTTTTCTGGTTCTCCTTCCCCCCCCCCCCAAAAAGGAGGAGAGTTTAAAAAAAAGAAAAGAATCAAGAACGTGTTTGACTTTCAGGGGGACCCAAATGAATGTCTGGAAGACAGCTAACTTGGAAATCCGTAGTGAAGACAGCAACGTTTAAAAACAAAGAGGACCGCTATGGAGAGATGTTAGAATCCCGTTCCCATAGCAACAGAAGCAGTTGCCAAGCTCCCGGAGAAAGGTATAACTGGCAGCATCTTCCTTGCTCCCATCTTGCAAGAAGCCCCCCTCATGGCCCAATTTTGCCCATGGCTCCTGCTACTGTTATTAAGTCTTTTTTGGGGATTCAGCGGTGAAAGTAGCAGTCTGCCTAAGGTGAGCGCGGCACGCTGTCCCAGCTCAGTCTTGTTTGTTTCCAGAAACACCTTAGAACAGGATCAATGCTTAACAACGACAACAACAAAAGGCCCCTGCTGGCCAGGCCAGTGGCCCCTCTAGTCCAGCACTCTGTCTTCACAGTGTCTAGCCAGATGCCTCTGGGAAGCCTGTAAGCTTCTCGCATTTGATTGTGTGGGAGCTCTTTCAGTGATGCAGTGAATTTTAGACACACACACACAAAGACTAAGTGGTCTTCTGATGCCTCTTCTTCTTAGATCTGGGATGGGGAACCTCAGGGGCCAAATGCAGCCCTTAAGGCCTCTCTTACTGGCCCTCTTGGACTCTCCTCAGATCGCACACCCCTAACCAGTCCTGCTATGCACTCTTTGTTTTTCCCTGGTGGCAATGTGTCTTTCAGCTCTGACGATGCCTCTCTGTCACCTGGATGGAGGCTTAGAGAGAGGTGAGTGTTTGTGAGAAACTAACCTCCTGTACAAAGGTAAAATTCACATTAGTTGCGCTGTCTGCTTTTGCCTCTGGCCCTGCCTATCGCCGGCATGTGGCCCCTGGGAGGTTGCCCAGAAGGGAATGTGGCCCTCGGGCTGAAAAAGTTGCCCACCCTTGTTTTAGAAGGTAACATGCATGACTTGACTACATACTAGCCCTGCTGAATGAGCCACTTGGACGTCTGCCCTTCACTTCTACCCTGATGGCCCTGCTGAGTTTTCCCCCCCTCGGGACACTCTTAAATATTTCTCTGGCTTCCTGCTACTCCAGTATGCCTCTCCCCATCACCTTGGCGCCCTCCGATTTTAAACTCTTCCTTCTTTTTAAATAGTGGTGGGTGAGTTCACCCACTTGCTCCATCCGCTTAGCTGGAAATGCAACTATTTCTCTGGGTGGTGTTGGCTCCCTGCCAGTGGGGCAGCAGAATCTGCTGTCTGTTGTGCTGAAACCTAGTCCTAAAATAGGTGCAGCACTTTGGACAGCTCTTTGAAAGTTTGGACCAAAACCCGGAGTGGACTTCACTTCTCGGGGGGGGGGGGACACGAGGAATTGGAGTGGCTCATTTCCAAAGGCAGTCCAGAGGGCTTGGGAAAGGAGTGGGGAACACTCCACATTGCCAAAGAACTCTTCCCTGCTCTCTCCTTGGACTTATCTTTAACTCCGGCCCATTGGCCAAGGTGCTAAGGGAATGGTGTGATTAAATAATTATAAACTCTGGCCTTAGCAGTCATAAGTAGGGGAAGGGAGCTCTGTAGATTTTATTTATTAATTAAATTTATATCCTGCCCTTCCTCGCACAAGGAGCCCAGACAAAAACACCCAAAGTGCTCTAAAACATCTTAAAAACAAAAGAATATTACAACAAAACATCTTTAAAAGCAATTCCAACACAGATGCAGATTAGGATAAGGTCTCTGCTTTAAAAGGCTTGGTAGGGTGTGCTACCTTGAAATGGGGTAAGTCATCCCTGGTGCATTTAAGGGCCCTTCATTCTCCTGAGGGGGGGTTCAGATGTCTACCCAGCTGTCCTTTCCTGATGGTGCCATGTCACCATGGAGAAAGCAGGAAGGTTTATTATTCCATTGATTTATTTGTTACATTTACATTCTACCTTTCTTCCAAGGAGCTGAAGCTGGCCTAGGTGGTTCTCCCCCCCTTTCCTGTTTTTTAACCTCACAACAATCTTGTGAGGTAGGTTAGGCTGAGGGGCAATGACTGGGCCCAGTGATCTTTCACTTCCGTGGCTGAGTCGAGGATTTGAACCCTTGTCTCCCAGACTCTAGTCCAGCACTCTTCATCACTACACCATGCTGGCTTTCATTAGACAAATTCATGGAGGAGGTCTATCCATGGCTATGAGCCATAATGGAAATATGTCTTACCCTCCCTGTCCATCATCTTGGCACATTCCAGTTGGGACTGTGGTGGGGGCAAAAGGTTCAATCCCCCCCACTTCCCCAGTGCTGTAGTTCCAGTTTCAGAGAGCAGGTGATGGAAAAGACTCTTCTCTGTTGAGTCCTGGAGAAGCTGTTGCCAATCCCCGGAATTGCCCAGAGATTATGGGGCAAGATGCAGCAATACTCTGAACTGATAAATCAGCTTTCCCATTGAGAGGATGGTGATGTTGAGATGGTAGTTGCAGGACGCTGCCAAGTGGGGTTGAGGCTAAAACCCCAAGTGGGGTTGAGGCTAAAAAGTGAAGCGCCGAAGCAGAAACATTGGTGTTAAGGTTGCCATATTGTTAAGCGTTGTTATTGACGCTGGGGAGAAATAATTGCTGGTTTGCAGTTTATAGAGCAACTGGTTTTAATGTTCAATTGTTTGTAATGGTTGAGTATTCCATTGTTGTTGTTGTTGTTATGTGCCTTCAAGTCGATTACGACTTATGGAGACCCTATGAATCAGTGACCTCCAAGAGCATCTGTCGTGAACCGCCCTGTTCAGATCTTGTAAGTTCAGGTCTGTGGCTTCCTTTATGGAATCAATCCATTGCTTGTTTGGCCTTCCTCTTTTTCTACTTCCTTCTGTTTTTCCCAGCATTATTATCTTTTCTAATGAATCATGTCTTCTCATTATGTGTCCAAAGTATCAGTTTCATTATTTTAGCTTCTAGTGACAGTTCTGGTTTAATTTGTTCTAACACCCAATTATTTGTCTTTTTTGCGGTCCATGGTATCTGCAAAGCTCTCCTCCAACACCACATTTCAAATAAGTTGATTTTTCTCTTATCCACTTTTTTCACTGTCCAACTTTCACATCCATACATAGAGATCGGGAATACCATGGTCTGAATGATCCTGACTCTAGTGTTCAGTGATACATCTTTGCATTTGAGGATCTTTTCTAGTTCTCTCACAGCTGCCCTCCCCAGTCCTAGCCTTCTTCTGATTTCTTGCCTATTGTCTCCATTTTGGTCAATGACTGTGCCAAGGTATTGATAATCTTTGACAAGTTCAGTGTCCTCATTGTCAACTTTAAAGTTACATAAATCTTCTGTAAGAGATTTTTTTTAGCCTGCACTTTTTTTTAGATTGATCTGAAAATGGGGCACAATATAGTATGTGATAAAACCAAGCCTTTAAAGGAGGAGATGTGGCCAAAAAGCGGCATGGTGGCAGCATGAAAGCGGCATATAGCTATTTGTGGAGAGGTGGAGTCACAAGACCTAGAAACATAATTATACCTGCAAGATCTACATTGCGCTTGCAGCACCATTCTCTTGTAACAGGGGTTGCCAGCCAGTGGGCACATTTGGATCTTTGAGCGAGTGCCATTGTAGACACCACCCCTCGGGTCAATTTTCTCCCCCTTCCACAGATCAGACTCCCTTCCCCCAGAAAGAGAGAAGGCATCCCCCAAATACAACTTTGCTTTTCCAAGGGATCCAAGTCAGATCCAGTAGGTTTAATCCTGAGACTTGAAAAGCACATAGAGTTGAAAAAGGAAGTGGGAAAGAGCGTCACTCTTCCAACTTCCCTCTTTGCATCTATATACTTTTCATGGGAGAAAAAAAGTAGACACCCTCCCCACCTCATGACCAAGGGGGCGGTGAGGGAGGGTTCAGAGGCTTCATGGGCACCAGGGAAAGATCTCAAGATCACAGTTGTGCCCATGGGCACCACATTGGTGAATCCTGCCTTGTTACATTCCAGTTTGGCTTCTTTCTTACTTCTTCTTCATGTCTTGTATGATATTTTGCCCTCCCGACACAGACATGCCTACCTACCTACCAGCTCCTTCACATGCTTGGGATGTTCTTCCTGTTACTAGCTTATTTTTTTCTTTCTCCTTTAAAAAAAACATTTTGTTAGTGGCCATGTCTTATTGAGTTTTCTTTTTTTGCTGTTTCCCCCCCCCCTTCCTGTATGAGAAGAACTTTAATACCGAGAACCAGCTGCATTCGAATTACTGTTGAATTGAATGTTGTCAATTTGCACTATTTTCTTTGGATCTGATGTGAGGTTTTCTGCTCTCTCTCTTTCTCTCTCTCTCTCTTTTTAATGTAGTTGCTGAATTTTAGAAGTGACTCCTTTCCACTAAGAGGAGGGGGTGGCTTTCTTTTAAGATGGTGGTCACCACCTGCAGCTTCTAAAGTAGCTGAATTTTTCTCATTTTTTAAAAAATGCTGCCTGATTACCCTGGGGCACCTTTTGAGAGTGTCAAAATATTTTTCTCCCAATCCATCTTCAGTGCAATCATGTACAGGTGGCGAGAGCGTCATCGCATTCAGATCCCGCTTGTGGGCTTACCATAATGGGCATCGGGTTGACCACTGCAAAAATGGGATGCCGGACTAGATTGGCCTTTGGCTTGATCTAGCAGCCATGCTCTTTTTGTATTCTTAATGTGTGACACCCATTCCAGGGTATGATCAGAATGTACATGAGACCCGCCCCCAGCTGAGGCTAAGTGGATCTGTGTCTGGTCAGTGTTTGGATGTATGACTGCCTGTGAGTCACATATATGCTGCCTTGGGTTCCATGATGGAATAAAAAATGGAAATGGCCTGCCTTCAAGTCAATTCCGACTTATGGCGACCCTACAAATAGGGTTTTCATGGAAAGCGGTATTCAGAGGGGGGTTACCATTGCCTTCCTCTGAGGCTGAGAGGCAGTGCCTGGCCCAAGGTCACCCAGTGAGCTTCATGGCTGTGTGGGGATTCAAACCCTGGTCTCCCCGGTCATAGTCCAACCGCTGTGCCACACTGGCTCTCAATGGAATAAAAGAGAGAGAGAAATGTAGGTGGGTGAATGAATGAATGGCTTTGTGGTGGTACAGGCCAAGGGGACAGAATGTTCATTGTTTGAAAGTTCTACCCACTCCCTAAACATTC
Source organism: Rhineura floridana (assembly GCF_030035675.1). Classification (NCBI taxonomy): domain Eukaryota; kingdom Metazoa; phylum Chordata; class Lepidosauria; order Squamata; family Rhineuridae; genus Rhineura; species Rhineura floridana. The sequence continues at coordinate 13,335,617 of NC_084499.1, forward strand.
TGGTCCCTTTGGAGGTGATTGGTCCTTTAAGAGGCCCCTTGCCAACCTCCCTGGCTACCTTTCTTTCACGTGAGCAAGTGTCTCCTCAGGTAAGCCAGCCAAACCTGTTCCACACAATGGATGCCATTCTAGAATGAGAAGAAACAGACTGTCACTCAGGAACTCTTCATTTGCTTATCAATTTGTACGTAACTAAGAGTAGAAGCATTGCAATGAATAAACCTAAGTTAATCAAGACCCATTAACTTCAATGAGTCTACTCTGAGGAGGACTAGGACTTGGCTATAACCCTTTGTAAGTATTTATTTCCATAATTAGAATACACTTCTTCAGGCGAGCCTTCACTAACCAGTTTGCGATAATGTAACGAACACAGAGATAGTTTAAAACCACTGAAGTCATGAAACAAACATTTCATAGCAGAAATCTAGCTATAATTAGAGAAGCTAAGCAACAGGAGTTAAAAATAAAACCTGGCACAGTGCTTGAGTTAAAAAAGAAACCAAATTAAAGCCAGAAGCAATGTAAAACAGTAAAGAAAACCCTATTTTTTATTTTATTAACAATTTATTTTATTGAGTGTTAATCTACTGAAGTATCAATTAAATCTGCATGTATGTGCATATGACTGAAAGCAAAAGGTTGTATTCAATATGAGTCCTACTCAGAGTAGCCCCATTGGGTGGTAATCATAGAATAGTAGCGTTGGAAGGCACCTATGTGGCCATTGAGTCCAACCAGGATTGACTCATTGAAGTTAATAGACATGACCCACTTAGGTTCAGTAATTCAATGGGTCTACTCTGAGTAGGTTGACTACAACCCCTTGAAATTAATCGACACATTCCAGCCAGACAAAGACTCTCAAGGGAAGGTATGAAGCAGGGCTTGCCTTGGGGAGAGTCCTGAGGGCCAGGTAGAGAGGCCAGGAGGGCCACCCTCGGCCTGAGATTCCTCATCCCTGTGTTAGAAACTATGGGCTAGGAACAGAGCTTGGAAAAGTTACTTTTTTGAACTACAACTCCCATCAGCCCAATCCAGTGCCCACGCTGGCTGGGGCTGATGGGAGTTGTAGTTCAAAACAAGTAACTTTTCCAAGCTCTGGTTAGGAACACAGAAAGTTGCCCTACACTGAGTGAGACCAACTTTCCATCTAGGGCAGTATTGTCTACTCTGACTGGCAGTATTGTCTACTCTGACTCTCTCTGGAGAAGCTGGCGGCTGAACCTGAGACCTTCTGCATGCAAGGGAGATGCTCTACCACTGAGCTACGACCCTTTCCCCTATTGTAGCTAATAGTAGTCCTATTCGGAGTAGGCCCATGGAAATGAATGAGCATGACTAACTTTCCACTCATTTCAATGGGTTGGTTCTGCATAGGGAATAGCTTTAGATACGACTCAATATATTTTTGCCACAGCCACCATTTGCCCTGTTGCCCTGAAATGTTTCTCTCTCTGTTGTGAGGATATTATTTTATTGTTGTATTATTATGTCCTGCTTTGCAAACAGGGCACCGGGTATCGTGATGTACGGAGGAGGACTGGCGAGACCTGCCCAGAAGGCAAAAGAGCATCCCACCATCGTGGAACGCAGCTCAGCGCAGATCATTAAGCAGCCGCAGAAGAAGAAGAAGAAGAAGAAGAAGACGCACATTCAGAGACGGCATATAAAATCCCGACGCTCTCGACGGCGGCAGGCCAAGAGCATCGCCAAGCTGAAAGTGCAAGGCAGGAGCTGCTCGGCCAAACCATTGGTTTACAACAGGTAAAAGGGTTCATTTCGGTCGCTTCTCCCCCACTCCGCAGCCGTGATCCTGGGATCAGGAATTCCAGTCGCAGATGCACCTCCAGTTCTGCGGCTGGAGTAATCATCGCTCCCAGTTATGGGAAACATAGATGATGTGTTGAACAGCTGGTATAGCACAGTGGGGAGGAGAGCCTGGCTGGGAGTCCAGAGCCTGTGAGTTCAAATCCCCGCTCGTGTCTCCAGGGTGTCAAGGGCCAGCTAAAGATCACCCCCACAGGGAGTGGCTCAGGGGTTACGTGCCCTGCCACCTGTGCAGCCGTGGGCAAGCTGCAGAGTCCCAAGGAGCCCAGTTGCCCCCCAGCTGGCACTTGCGGACAAGGAAGGGGCTGGCTTGTGCAGCTGTGGCCAGCTGAGCAGGCCCTAGCCAGCTGGGGAGGACTAGCCTCAGAGGGAGGCAATGGTAAACCCCCTTGGAACACTGCTTCCCATGAACACCCTATTCACAGGGTAGCCATCAGTCAGGATCGACCTGAAGGCCGTCCAGATGACGTGTTGCCAAGAGGTTTGCCCAAAGGTTCTATTCCCAATAAAGTTCTGTTCCAATTCCCAGGCCAGAGATCAGGAAAGAGAGACAAATGGAACGGGGAGCAATTGATCGGTGGCAGCTGAACACTTAGCATGTATTGAGCTCTTCAGAGGCTTTAAGCCATTTCATGTGTGCCACCTCAGTCATTCTCATATCAACCTTATAAGGCACTTGTGAGGAACCTCAGGCCTGGAGGCCAAATCCAGCTCTTCGGGGGCCCTTTTCTGGTCCTTGGGACTCTCCCCAGGCTACACCTCTTTATCAGCCTTGCTTCACACCCTCCTTGAGTTCTTTGCCTGTATCAAACTCCGATCATGCCTGTTAAGAACATAAGAAGAGCCTTACTGGCTCAGGCCAAAGGCCCATCTAGTCCAGCATCCTGTTCTCGCAGTGGCCCACAAGATACCCTCATGGGAAGCAGACCACAAGTAGGACCTGGACGCAACAACGCTCTCCCCTCCTGCGGCTTCCGGCTGCTGATATTCAGAAGCATCCCGCCTCCGACTCTGGACGCAGAGCCTCACCATTGGGGCTAGCTGCCTTTGATAGCCTTATCCTCCATGAATTTGTCTAAACCTCTTTTAAAGCCTTCCAGAGTCGTGGCCATCACTGCTGCCTCTGGGACTGAGTTCCAGAGCTTAACTATGCACTGCAGAAGCAGCACTGTCTTTTATCTGTCCCAGATCTTCTGGCATTCAGCTTCATGGGATGTCCCCAAGTTCTGGTGTTAGGAGGGAGAAAAGCTATCCACTTCCTCCATGCCGTGCGTAATTCTATAAACTTCTATCATGCTGTTGCTTATTTGCCTTCTCTCCAAACGGAAATGGAAAAAGAGAGCCAGTGTGGCGTAGTGCTTAGAGTGTTGGACTACAACCTGGGAGACCAGGGTTCGAATCCCCACACAGCCATGAAGCTTACTGGGTGACCTTGGGCCAGTCAAAGCCTTAAATGCTGCAACCTTTCCTCATAGGAGAGTTGCTCTGGCCAGAGCCGCCCCTAGGCACCGGGAAGCAGGGCAGTTGCCCCGGGCCCCGCGCTTTGGGGGGGGCCGCGCTTGGCAATCTGCTCACCAGCCGGCTCCTCTCTCCCTGCCTTCTTGCCTTCGCCACACCAGGCAGGGCGCAGCGCTCGCTTGCTGTCTTTCTCTCCGCCTGGGAGAATGTGTGACAGCCCACCATGCTGCCACCACCGCCGCTCCTGCTGCGGTCAGCGAGCAGTAGCCGCCCCAGGGACAGCGAGCTGGGGCAGCAGTTCCGGTACTGGCGCCTGTGCACCTACGGCGACTCGGCCAAGACCAAGATGGTGACCCAGAGCAAATGTGGGGGGCCCCCAACTATGCTTTTGCCCCAGGCCCTGCATATGCTAAGGGAAGACCTGGCTCTGGCTGTCTGCTTGGGGGACAGCGAGGGGTGTATTTGTGTAGAAACCACCCTACTGTGCAAAGGTAAAAAATTATATTCATTGCTCCACCCACTTCTGCCTCTGGCCCTGCCCACCACTGGCATGCGGCCCCCAGAATGTTGCCTAGAAGGAAAGGTGGCCCTCGGGCAGAAAAAGATTCCCCATCTCTGCTCTAAAGGTAGGTCAGTAACCAAACACACCAAAAAAGGCAGCACAGAGAGCAAGAAAACAAACCAACGTCCCAACAGTTATCTGGGGACAAATTCATAAATGCCTGCCCTATTGTAGAAATCCCAACATGTTTTGAGCAAATGAGTCTCTCTTGCAGTTTCCTGGATGACCAGCTCCAAAAGGAACCACTAGTCTACTGCTTGCTGCTAGTGGTAGCTGATTTGAGGGTTAATGGTGCCTTTTGGAACAAGTCATCAAAGAAAAGGCAGTAGATCCTCTGTACAAAGATTCACTTGCTTGAAACATGCTGGGATTTATACGACAGGCATTTGCTTGCTGCAGCTGTTGGACTTCTGTGTTATTGTCTATCTGTTGCAGATGGTCGAGGCTGAGCAATTATGGCTCACCCAAAGAAGACCATCCTGTGAGATCACAGAAGAGGTGAGATTTAGCTGGAAGGGCTGTGGTTGGTAGTTTAGGTCAGAAGTCACCAAGATTTTTAGACCCGTAGGCACATTTGGATTTTTGAGCGAGCACTGTGGGTCCCATCACCTCTGGTTGCTTCTCAACCTTCTCCCCCATAACAGTCTCCCACCCAGACAGAAAGAGAGATGAAGCGCATGCATGTACATGCCTGTCACTTTTCCAAGGGATCTGGTTGAAAGTCAGATCCAGTAGAATTGATCCGAGTCTTGCAAAGCACAGAGGGTTGTATCCAGTGCTAATCCTACTCAGAGCAGACCTAATGAAATTAATAAATGTGACTTGGGCCCATCAATTTCAATGGGTCTACTCTCTGAGTATAACCTAGTTGGATACAAACCATAGAGCTGGAAGAGGAAGTGGGAAAGAATGTCGCTCTTCTAACTTCCTCTATCAGCTCTATGTACAGAACAGGACCTTGGACAGCTCCCGCTAAGGCGTTACAAGGGAGCTGGGGTCAAGATCTCTTCAAGCCTTATGTTCAAGATCTGGGAAGTGGTAGGCTCCAGCTTCCTCTTCTTGGGGGCTACAGGGCCCTTGACTCATTTTACAGTCTTTGGCTTCTGTGAGGCTGGGGCAATGGAGATACTGCAAAGGACTCATCCTCTGAATCAGAGGTTAGTGTTAGGGCTGAGTCCTCTAGCCAAGTGGGTCCTGAATAAGGTACTACTGGTTCCCTAACTGCCTCTGCCCCCCACAATCACCAGGGGAAGCAGCCTGAACCTTGCCATGATCAGGGTCCTCTACTGTACACTGCAAGGTCTCCAGATCATGGGTCCTGAAAGATATATTGGTTGATGGATAATGCCAATGCTTCCACGGTCCTTCACTAAATAAAAGAAAATAAAACCTGAACACGTTGGTTCTCTGTGTAGAGGAAGTTTTCTAACTGTAAGGCAGAAGAGGCTGGTCCAGTAGCGCAAATGGGGCACTGCCCCACAAACCTCAATCTTCCTGAGCCAGCCCCCAACCACCTGCCTTCGAACTTGCCGCCAGTTCCTTCTTGGTAGCCCCAGGGCTGCCCTTGTAAAACTCAGCAAGGAAGAGTATGGGCACAAAACCTGAATTAGTCGGCTCTGCCTGTCGATTGGCTCTGGCTCCGCCTGCTGTCAGCCTCCCTGCCTTCCGCCCCACCAGTCTCAATGGGCAGCAGCCACCGCTATTGTGAGGGGCCCCTGAAGCACTCGGTTCACCGCCAGCAATGGCATAGCTCAGCAGGGCTCCTTCAGCTCCAGTGGTGCAATCCAGCAAGTATCCTCTGCTTGCAGTCTGGAGTGAAAGAGAGCTGTGCTGGCTTTGACCCAGTGCTAAGAGAGAGTCCAGGTTGGCTGAACTGGGACTCTCAGGCTCCTTAACCAGCCCCAGCCTCGTTAAGGCATGGGACGGCACTCTGAACAAACTGCAGAGTTCAGAAGCACTTTTCCAGGGCAGGCCACAGTCTCTCAGGAAAGTCCTCTGGGCCGCAGGCCTTGCTTGTGGAACTCTCTAGAATAGTGCATTGGTGGTGGATTTCTACTGGACTGTCCACACATTGTTCTGCTTGATGGGTGGTTCTGCAACGCTTCCCCAGCATGATTGCCATCTGGAAGGGGCATCACAGCGTAGCAAAAGAAAGGCAAAACAACAACAACCTGGGAGCGTTTACAGTGTAAAAAGTGACAGAATTTTGGCAGGAGTTTGCAGGACTGGCTGGGAAACGAAGCTGGGTGTCTGCCCTGAAATGTTTGCGGGCGCAGTCTTGACAGTGGGATCGCGTAGAACTGTCCCAGTGTCATCACTAACGCATGATGAAGTGGATGCCAGCAGGGGTCCTAGGTTCCTGTTGCAATGCCCAGAGTACAGATGACACCCGTCAGGTGTGTGCTTGTTCTTCTCTCCTTTGGCTTGCACAGGATACCACCCCAAAGCCAAGAGAGTGTGCTGACGACCTGCTGTTGCAGCTTCATGGGGGCCGTCGTCAAGCTTGTACCAGAACCCAGAGCTGGCAGCCTTCCTTCCAAGAGAATGGTAAACGGAACAAAAAATTGCGCTCATTACTTTATAGAATGTTTAGCTCAGGGTTGACCCTATGTGGTTCTCCGTCGACCCCTGGTTTAGCCTTGCAACGACCCTATGCACTAAGTCGGGCTAAGACGGAGGTGGGGAACTTGTGGTCTTGCATGAGCTGACATAGCCAAGAGTCAAGGATGATGCACAAGATATAAGACTAGAGGTAGGGTGGATGCAACAATCCATAGTGTAATGACAAATTCATAAGTGCAAGGTCTCTTCATGACAGTCCCGCCATGCCCCCTCATACCCACGTCCCCTCATTGACTTGTCATCTCCACACTCCTCAGTCCTTCCCATGTGCACCTTTTTCCAGAACAACCGATGTCCAAAGGAGCCAATCAGCATGCAAGGGAGTATGTTAGCTACTGGGAAGAGTTTTCTCAACGGCTGGCTCACCTCCTTTCACTCTGACGGGCTCCAAAAGGAAAGGACAAAGAACAATGCGAGAAGATTCTTCACAGTGGCTAACACACTCTCCTTTCATGCTGATTGGCTCGTTGGATGCTGGAGACATAGGGACCCTGCTCCCAAAAAAGTAAGGGGTCTAAGATCCCCAGAGACCCTGGACCACTACACCCCTGGCAGCAATTAATTATGGGTGGAACTATTAATTAGATGAGTTGACAAGAAGGTGGTTTAGTTTTGTGGTATGGATGTGATGTTCTGCTTCTACCCCTTGGCCTCATGCGTTGCTTTGCCTTCAAAAACACAGGAACAGTCAAACAGTGCTGGGTTGAAAGCAGAAGAGAGATCTTTGTCCAGCAAAAGAGTGAAGAGTCCTGGAAAAAACCCAAATGTTAGCAGCCTAAGAGAAACCCAACGGTAACCCTAACCCCCAGAAAAGTGCTCTGCAGGGGTGCCGAATGTGATGACCCCCAGAAATTGTTGGGCTCCAATTCCCATCATCCTTGACAAAGAACATAGGAACCTGCGTTATACTGAGGAGACCATTGATCTATCTAGCTCAGTATTGTCTACACTGACTGGCAGCAGCTCTCCAGGGTTTCAGGCAGGGGTCTCTCCCAGCCCTACCTGGAGATGCCATCGGGGATTGAACCGGAGACCTTCTGCATGCAAGGCAGATGCTCTACCGCTGAGCTGCGGCCCTTCCCCAGCCATGCTGACTGGGGCTGATGGGAGTTGTCCAACGTAATCTGGACGGCATCATGTTGGCTACCCTGGCATACAGATTTCTAAGGTCACCAGTCAGGTGCCTACAATCTGTTCTGAAACGATTAGTTGTCCTTGAAATATCCAGCCGCCTTTTCACTTTCTTCAGTGATTATTACAATCAAAAATGTGATTAGCTGGAGCAGCTCCCCCTCCTGCTCTTTTCAGTGTCATGCTGGGATCTTTGATCTCAAAAACGAATTTAAAGACTGCAGTCCTACATACCGGGGACAGAGACGGCGTCCTCCTTCAGAGCAGAGCACTGTGTGTGAGCACCCAGAGAGTATCTGCACCGTTGCCACTTCACAGCAGATTGCATTTCAAAATCTCTTTAACATTTTGTGAATCTGTCCTTCAAAAGTTATATGGACATTTGAAGGCAAGTCGCAGCAGCCCTCCACAGTTCCTCGCTCTGAGGAAGGACCCAGTGAGTTAAATAGTGGACCTGCCTTCCTGCCCCCCAGCGTGGCTAGTGACAACTTGGGGGCGATTTTGATTAGGAAAACAACAGGGGTAAGGGGTTAAGCCCCACCCTCCTCCAATGCTATCTCTGGTCAACGTTGGAGGCCTCCACAGGTGCTTTTAAGATTTTAAAAACACATTGGGAGATCGGATTATGGATCTCCTGCTTCATGTTTATCCTGCTTCTGAAAGCCATGCATTGTCTCTTGAAGCGAGACTGACTAATTCAGGCTCTGTAAAGGATTGATAATGTAGCCAGCTTATTAGAGGGGTTATATGCAGCTCTCTGACAGGGCTCTTAACACAGGCCTGCAGCAGTATGTCTCCTAGAAAGTCTATACTTATGGGCATAATGCAGATCTTATTAGGAGTGGGGGGTTATATGCAGCTCTCTGGCAGGGCTCTTAACACAGGCCTGCAGCTGTACTTAAGGGCACAGGGCATTCTTTGTGCCTGTATGCAACACAATTTGCTCCACAAAAGTGTTTTCTTCCATGCCCCCCCCCAAATAATTCTGACACATTTAACACCAAATACGATTTAAAAGTGTCAGCACCAAGAATGAATGGGTGGGCTCAACTGAATGGCTGGGGGTTAATGTGATTTCCTGCTTTAAATGGTGACCTTCCTAAAAAAAAAAATTCAGTCTTTTTCTGTCTCCCATATTGTCTGGACAAAAGGCTGGAAAAACCTGGCCCTATGGAGAAGAGGCGCTATCAGGCAGTTTCTGAATACCAATTTATATATCCAGGTAAAATCATTCATTTATGTACTAAAGTTATTGAAGTCTGCGTCTGTGTTGGAATTGCTTTTTAATATGTCCTTAAACCTTTTTTTAAAAATGTTTTTAATCTGAGATGTTTTGAAAGCTTTTTTTCAGAAACATGTTTAAAGATGTTTTGTTTTAATGTGTTTTAAAGTTTGTTTTTATGATGTTTTAAAGTTTTTTAGTGCTTTTGTTTGCCGCCCTGGGCTCCTGCTGGGAGGAAGGGCGGGATATAAATCCAATAAAGTTATACCCCGTCCTTCCTCCCAGAAGGAGCCCAGGGCAGCAAATAAGTAGCAAAACACCAACCCCCCCTATCTTCCTATATAACAAAAAGGTAAGTTGTCATGACGTCACACAGCATGACCTTGGGGGCGTGGCGGCTAAGGTGGCTCACCTGGGGAGCGGGCAGGCTATGAGATGGTGGGCAAGGCCTGGCAAAGCCAGCTGCATACCCCAGAGCTCCATGCAAGCAACCTACCCTGCTTACATTCCTGTCTGCAAAACCTGAGGGGGAGTATCATGTCTCTGGCTGATTCGCCAGCTGTGGCCCCTCCTGGGCAAGCTATGGCTACGCCACTGTACTCCACGCTCTGGCAACCTCCAGACTAGACGACTGCAATGCACACTATGTGGGGCTGCCCTAGAAGATGATTTGGAAGTGTGAACTGGTCCAAAATGCAGCAGCAGCCAGATTACTGGATGGGTTTCCACTTACAGTTTGGGTAGCCCCATCCTACAGCGGCTGTGCTGATTGCCAAGTTTCCAGGCCCAATTCAAGATGCTGACACTTAAAGCTCTTAAATGAATGAGGCTCCAAATATTTGAAAGACCAACTCCTTCCCTATAGACCACTTTGGGTGTTAAGATCAAAGAGGGCTCTCTTGGTAGTCTGCCGCCCCCCCAAAGTGTGGGGAATAGCAGCCTGGGAGAGGGTTTCTGTGGCAGCTCCTAAATTGTGGCGTTCCCCACAAAGGTGCGCCTGGCACCATCGTCATTCAAGTTCCATTATATGCTGAAGGCGCACCTCTTTACCCTGGCCTTTGACAGCTGAAGTATTTTTGTGGGAAGCTACCACCTCTTTTTTGTACAGTCCACACTGCGATGCTTTTGTTGGGAATTGTTCGAATTGCATAAACTGATTTACCTGTTTTCGATTGTATGTAGTGGTTAAGGTGTTGGACTACAGCCTGGGAGACCAGGGTTCGAATCCCCACATAGCCATGAAGCTCACTGGGTGACCTTGGGCCAGTCACTGCCTCTCAGCCTCATGAAAACCCTATTCAGAGGGTCGCCATAAGTCGGAATCGACTTGAAGGCAGTACATTTACATTATTGTGGTAAACAGCACCACTCCGTTAAGATCCAGGGCAGATAATCTTCTAATAGCTCCGTCTCCAGCCAGAATGATTGCTGCTGCTGAGAGGGTCTTGTTGGTGGCAGCCCAGTTATCAAAACCTACTGAGCAGTGCTGGCTGGTGCCCATTGGGACTGATAGGGCGGAAGGCAGGGAGGCCAACAGCAGGTGGAGCCAGAGCCAGTGACAGACAGAGTCACCTAATTCTAGTCTTGTCCCCATCTGCCTCCTTGCTGACTTCTACAATGGGCAACGCTGAGACTGAGGAAGAACCAACAGATAGTGCCACCCAGTAGTGTAGTGGCAAATTCAGAAGTGCAGGGCCCCTTCACGTTTGCTACAGCGGATTCCTCTCCCACCTTTTTTGCTGCAGGGTTGAGAATGAGATCCTTGTTAATGCCTTCTTTCACAACAACAGATGTCCCTAGGAGCCAATAAACATGAAAGAGGAGTATTGGCTACTGAGAAGAGTCTTCTCAGTGGCCGACTTGCCTTATTTCACTCTGATTGGACAAGGACGCATGTGAGAAGACTCTTCTCAGTGGCTAACACAATCCCCTTTCATGCTGATTGGCTTGTACATTGCTGGAGACAATGGGACCCTGCTCTCAAAAACGTAAAGGGTCTAAGACCCCCCCCCCAGATCCCAGATGACTACACCCCTGGTGCCACCTCCTGGACAGATTATAAGAAAGAAATCAGGCAGGTGTGTGCTGAGAGTAGACTGAGGTTAGTGGGGCAGTGCCAAAATGGGCCAGCCTCCACTGCCATGAACATCCAAAAAGGCCCCTGCCTTCTGTAAGATGATTAAGTCCAGAAAGTCTAAAAATCTGGCTAGGTGTCAGGCTGTTAACCCTTTGTGGATGGCTCCTGTCATGTTTTTAGCAATCTGAGGGACCACCCAAACCCTTATATATCCCAGCTCGATCCCTGAGATCATCTGCAGGAGCATCGTTGGTCATCCCCTGCGTTGGCGAGGCTCATTTGACAACAAGAAGAAATTGAGCCTTCAGTGTCATCGGCCCAGCCCTGTGGAATGCTCAGCCAATAGAGATTTGCAGGCATCTTCTGTTCTGACTTTTGGACGCCTGCTGAAAGCCTTTCATGGTGCCCGCGGGCAATTGCAGACATCTTTCTGCATTAGTTAGTTAACAATTTTAAAATTTTGTATGGTTTTATTGTGTATATATGTTGTTAAACTGCTTTATGAATAGCGGTGTGCAAATCCTTCTATAAATAGCCTGTCTTTCCTCCGTAGGAAGGTCCGTTTACCATTGCAGCAGGGAAAGCGCGAATCCACAGCTGCGCTCCATCTATACGGCAAACGCAAGACAATCGCCGTTTAAGCTGATCCACCCGTCAGTTCGGATCCCTCAGTGCCACCAGGAGATAAACAGGGCCCAATGGTACAGCTGCAATTAGTTCCCATAGCCTGTTGTAGCTCAGCGGTAGAGCATCTGATTGCCTGCAGAAGGTCCCAGGTTCAACCCCTGGCATCCCCTGGGAGGGCTAGCAGGGGGGAACAATCCCAGAGAGTCACTGCCAATTAGTATGGACTCAGGTGGGGAACCTTTGGCTCTCCAGATGTTGCTGAACTACAACTCCCATCAGCCCCAGCCAGCATGGCCAATGGCCAGGGGTGATGGGGGTTGAAGTTCAGCAACGTCTGGAGGGCTAAAGGTTCCTCACCCTGGTGTAGACAGCTAGATGGATCAACAGTCTTACTTAAATCAGCCCTTTATTCAGAACCATGCGGACTGGATTCTTTATTTTTAGAGGAAAGGGCCATAAATCAATGGCTAGATCATCTGCTTTGTGTGCAGACGGTACCAAGTTCAATCTCTGGGTAGGGCTGGGAAAGACCTCTGTTTGAACCCATACGGTGATGCTGCCAGTCAGTGTAGGCAATACTGAGCTAGGGGGACTGACAGTCTGACTTGGTGCAAGGTAACTTTCTACATTCTTATGTCTTTGTAAGAGCCATAGCGCAATGGCAGAGCATCTGTTGTTCATGCAGAAGGCCCCAGGTTTAATCTCTGGCATCTCTAGGGCGGGCTGGGGAGCACCCATCTGAAATGCTGGGGAGCTGCTGCTGGAAGCATAGGTAACACTGAACTACAGTAGATGGGCTGAGTCGCCGTGTATGGCAGTTTCCTATGTCTCTAAGCCAATGCATGTCAGAACTGAAATATGGGCACACTTGCCCCTGCCTCCATTTTCTCACTCCTTCCTCTGCTGCCTCCTTTGCATTGCACTTTGAATTGTAAGCTCTTTGGGGCCAGCGACCTGGCTTCACTTCTGTTTTCCAAAAGTGCCATGTGTGTCATTAGGGCGAGGTTTGTAAGGGAAGCAGTGGTGGACAGTGTCCTGGCAGGGTGTCAGGCAGGAGGCCAACAGTAGGTGACGCCAGAGCCAATGACAGGCACAACCGCAGCTAATGAGGAGCCGCACCCTCTCATTCTACTTTGGTCTCCATCTGTCTCGCTGCTGAGTTGTGTAAGGGCAACACCCAAGGCGAAGGAGGAAGCTGACAGCCATAGGCCACCTCCTGGATTCGTTTTAAACAAGAAGACGGGCAAGTGAGGGCTGGCTGAGGGCAGACTGAAGTTGGTGGGGCAGTGCCCCATTTGCCCTAATGGACCAGCTTCCTCTGGGATCATCCAATGAATACAAAGTTCTGGCCACAGATTCCATGCCCAAATGCGGCACATATCTTGGAAAAAAAAAAAAGCTGTCTGGAAGCAGTCTCTCTGTGATTTCTCCTCTTTCCTTTCATACCTAGGGAAAAACCAAGTACTGACACCAAATGCCCGGCTGGTTGCGAGTTCCTGAGAAGTATGCCCCCACGCACCTTACCCTGCGGGCTTACAAGCCTGACGTTCAGAATGGATAACTTGGTGCTTGCTGGCGAGAAGGTAGAGGCGGTCTCTGGAAATCCCCCCGCCAGCCCAGCAGTACGTCAGTCTGTTCCCCAGATGCAGCATCCGCCGCCGTCTGAAAAAGCAGTGCCCCCCGCTGAGGCCTTCCTCACATGTGCTGCGAGGAAAGGGGACAAAGGGTGGAGCACTGGTCTGGGGTACGCCTCAGACTTGTTCAGACGAGGAGGCACTAGGAACACCTTTGTGGTGCCGCCATCTCATTCTGGGAGTCCCCCGAGGCCCAGGCCTGTGTCGGCAAAGGACTACTATGCAGGATTTGCCCTGAGTCAAATGTTTGGCAGCAAAGAGGGCCAGAACAGGAAGACTTCAGAAGAAGACGATGCTGCTGGGAACTGGCCAGCCCTCAGCGCAAGCGGCAAGGCTGCCATGGCTCACGCCCGGAGCACCATTGTCATCCCAACCATTGGCCGGTACTCCTCCAGCGAAAGTGTCGACGTGGAGGGGCCTCACACTGCTCCCCCAAAATGTCCTCCAATTCCAAGCCAAGATCCAACCCTGGTATGTAAACTTTTGCCAGCCTGCAACAAAGGAGGAGAATCTGGCTGGGACTCTTGCACCCCAGTCCAGTGAGGAGAAGGGACAGGCCTACTCCTCCAAAGCTGCGGGGAACCAAAGGTACACTCTTTCAAGCATGGACACTTGGTAGGCCTGGGATGTGGGAATCCCAGTTTCACCATCAGATCAAGCTGAACGAGGACTATGTTTGGAGGGTTTCTTTTATACTTGACAGGGACTAGGCACATTGAAAGGCTCCATAGTAATAATAATAAAAGCTTATTTCACAAAATGGCTTTAAGAAATATTTGAGAATTAAAACAAAGGGTCTAGCTCAGTGTTCTTCAGCCGTGGGTCTCCAGATGTTCCTGGCCTACAACTCTCATCATCTCTGATCCACTGCCTAAGATGACTGGGGATGATGGGAGTTGTAGTCCAGGAGTATCTGGGGACCCAAGGCTTGAAGAACACTGGTGTAGCTGACAGTTAGTATATGGGTGCAGATTTTCAAAGAGTGGAAATGGCAAGGAAGCAGATTTCGGTTAGACATTAGGAGAAACCACAGTTTGAGTCGCCCCCCTAGTGCATTAACACCTTCAGTGGGGCACAAACAGAAAGGGGAAACTGCAAAAGTGAGAGATTAAGCACATGGAGGGCCTTAAAAACTTTATTTTTTTGCCCATGCTAAAAAAAGAAACGAAGGTTCACAAATAATCTCCACCCGTTAAATTAGTAGATTATTTTAATAAAAAATTGCAAACATCTAACATGACATTTAGGATTTAGAAAAGCACGTATCTCAACTTATTTTTCCTCTCTCCCCCCCCCCCATAAAACCCCATCCATACCAAATTAGCCCCAGAAAAACAACCTTGAAGCCTCGGCAGTCTTCTCGGAAGACGCAGCAAATGAGATGAAGTGGGCCGCTTCAAAAGACGGCAAAAGGCTCCTGACCACTTTGCATCTGGAATGAGGTGCGCGTCCAGGCTCCGCTGCTGGTCAGTGCAAGACACTTTGCTCCTTGGCAGGATCGGGGGGGGGGTGCAGCCTAGAGCGAGGCTGGGGTAGGCACTGTTGGTAGGGCCAGGTCCACTGATGGGGCGTCAGCTGCCTGAGCAGGGCTGGGTTTGCAGAGTTCCAGTTTCTCGCTGAGCTGGCTGTAAAGTTCCTTCACGGCTTCGCCGCTCTGCCAGAGGAGAAGATAATTTAAAGCAAAGAAACCTGAACATCTAAAGGTGTCAATCACACTTAATTCCAGTCGCTACTAGTATTTCTTTCCACACTTTCTTGTAGGGTTTCTCCCCCCCCCCAATGCACACAAACTTGGAAAGGTGACGTGTGATCCGTGATTTGTGTTTATTTGTTTAGCTGGGGGGGCGTGCAATATCATGAGTAAGGCAAACGGCAGCAATGGAGGCGGAACTGAGAAAATCACAGAGAAGAGGACTGCACGTCTGACAGGGAAAGCTCAGGGTCTGGTGCTGAGTGAATGTAAATTTTACTGCTGCATGTTAGTTTCTACGTGTGCTCCCACGCCCCTCTCTCAGGGCAGATGGTTTTGAACCCTAGGGCCTCAAAGAGGTTGTGCCATCTCCTCTTCTTCCTCGGTCACCAGCCAGGGATCCTGACACACAGAGGAGAGGCTATCCAGATCAGGAAGCCACGGGTGCTGTACACAGGCCCTGAGGCCAAGCCTGAGCTTGTCAGCCAGGAGCCACTTGAGCCTGGGATGCCAGATATGGCACCCCACTGGGAGACAATACTCCAAGGGGTCAGCCCCCTCTCCACCAAAGGTCTCACCCCTTTGGGGTATGAAGCAGGGCCAGCAGAGAGAGTTCCGGGGGCCAGATAAAAAGGCCTGGAGGGCCATATTTGGTATCTGGGCCTGAGTTTCCCCATCCTGTGTGTGTTGTATGTATATAAATATATATAAATATAAATCTAGAAAATCAAGTATGGTTTCTGGTTCGTAACCAGTAGTGTAGTGGCAAATTCAGAAGTGCAGGATCCCTCCATGTTAGTCACATCCACGCCCCCTTTTTTTGCTGCTGAGTTGAGCATGAGATCCTAGTTAATGTCTTCTTCCACAACAACAGATATCCCTAGGAGCCAATAAGCATGAAAGGGGAGACTGTAGCTGCTGAGAAGAGTCTTCTCAATGGCTGACTCGCCTCCTTGCAATCCGATTGGCTCCAATCGGCAGGAAAGGACAAGGAAGCATGTTAGAAGAGTTTTCTCAATGGCTAACGCACTCCCCTTTCATGCTGATTGTCTCATAGGCCGCTGAAGATACAGCTCCCAAAAAAGTAAAGGGTCTAAGACCCCTGAGACCTTGGACGACTACACCCCTGTTCGTAACATACCATGCACCCAATAAAACCCATCCTGGGCAGAACACATTACTTTATTAATTATTTTTTAAATGTATATCCCACCCTGCCTCCCAGGAGCCCATGCGATTCCTCCGTCTCCCCCCCCTTTACCTGTTTGGAAGGCTCCAATGACTTCTGCAGGGACTCCAGCTTGGCAGGCGCCACTTTGTGTTGCAGGTGAAGCAGCAGCCTCAGGACGTGTCTGTGCACATTCTCCTTCCTGTGAAGCGGCAGAAGGGAGGATAAGCTGTTGCACTCTCAGCCCAAAACCGGCACTTAAAACGCAGGCTGAATGGCGACTTTGAAAGGGGTAGTTCTCTCGGGTGAACCGGCACTCCTCTCCGTCAGTTCCCTCTGGGTGCATCAGGCCAGCGGAGAGCAAGAGGCTCTTGGCATAGAGCTGGTGTGGGGGACCTCTGGCCCCTACAGATGTTGCTGAACTACAACTCCCATCAGCCCCAGCAAGTGTGGCCAGTGATGATGGGAGCTGTAGTTCAGCGACATCTGGAGGGCCAAAGATTCCCCACATGTGGCGCCGACAGGGCTGGTCCCTCGGAGGACTCTGTGTCCAGGGAGTCCTAGTTAAACAAGTGGCTCTTGCTATAGCACCCCTGTGACCAGTCCTACTGGCCTTCCTGATCTGGGTCGTCACTCCTGTGTATCAGAAGTCCTGGCTACATCTTTGGTATAAGAACGTACGGAACGTGGCTGTTTTGGAAGAAAATAACCCATGATTTGAAGGCCTCTAGGGGCATGGAGAACCCTGAGAATGTTTATGATGTATGGTGGGACTTAATTTCTTATGTTACTGTCCATAATATTCTTAAGCCGCCCTGGGCTCCTACTGGGAGGAAGGGCAGGATATAAATCTAATTAACTAATTATAAATAATAAGCCCCTTCCTGCACCAATGTGCAAAGTGTGGTTGTCATGATTTTGCTTTACACAACAAATCTTTCTTTCTTACCCTGTATTAGGTTTCAGTGCTGCACCCCAAGGGCTTCTTCACTTCTGTTGTATCATTTGTTATATATACAAATATGTATACAGGGACTGCCTTCAAGTCGATCCTGACTTATGGCTACCCTATGGTTTTCATGGTATCCAGAGGGGGTTTACCATTGCCTCCCTCTGAGGCTAGTCCTCCCCAGCTGGCTAGGGCCTGCTCAGCTTGCCACAGATGCACAAGCCAGCCCCTTCCTTGTCCGCAACTGCCAGCTGGGGGGCAACTGGGCTCCTTGGGACTATGCAGCTTGCCCACGGCTGCACAGGTGGCAGGGCATGTAACCCCTGAGCCACTCACTGGGGGTGATCTTTAACTGGCCTTTACACCCAGGAGACACGAGTGGGGATTTGAACTCGCAGACTCTGGACTCCCAGCCAGGCTCTCCTCCCCACTGGGCTATACCAGCTTTGCATGTTATACATACAAACATACGTATCTATTTTTATATAATAAAAAAAAAATTGCAAATAAAGGATCCTGGCTGGTGTTTGGAGTTGGGGACGTGATGCAAGGTTGTATCCCACACTAGTTTGACTCAGCACAGACCCATTGAAAATAAAACCCATTGAAAATAATGGACATAATGAACTTAGATCCATTCATTTCAGTGGGTCTACTCGAAGCAGAACTTAGCTGGTGGCAGATTCAAAACTTAAGCTTTGGCAGAGGTGACCCTCCTGGGGCAGCAAAAGTGAACAGCTCTTTTTGGACAGCATCGCCATCGTGACAACAGAACGCGCATGTTCAAGCGTAAGGCCACCTTTCAGTGATTTGCACTGAATAAACCTAGCAGCGAAGTGAACGGGGCAGCCCTTTCTCTTACTCCACATGCTTCTACTTCATGCAGCCAGGGTGCCTTGAATGTGCTCTTTGATTTGGACAAGCGATTCCCAAGCTGTGATTTGTGGCCCAGCAGTGGTCTGTCAACTTCATTCAGACAGTCTGTGGCATGTGCGCAGTAAATACCGGAAAGTTCGTCTTACACTTTATATACCCAGTCGATCAGTGCACTCTGCAGGTAAGGGCCTCCTGCAGATACCATATTATCAGGAGGTACGTTCTTCACAACATAAGAAGCAGACCTTTAATGCTGTGGCACCGACCCTTTGGAATTCCCTCCACGTAAATGTTAGACAGGCACCATTTCTGTTGTCTTTTCAGCGCTTATTGAAAACCTTCCTCTTTCAACAAGCCTTTTAAGTAGAGACCTTATTCCAGTCTGCATGAGCACTGGAATTGGTTTTTAAGATGCTTTTAAAGCTTTTGTTAGAAAAGGTATTTTTAAAGATGTTTTGTTTTAATATGTTTTTAAAGATGTTTTAATATGTTTTAGTCTTTTGTTTTTACTATATTAGAGTGCTGTTAGTGTTTTTCTTTGCTACCCTGGGCTCCTTCCTGGAGGAAGGGCGGGAGATGAATTTTAGAAAATAAATAAGTTAGTCATGTCCATTACTGTCAATGAGTCTACTCTGAGTACGACTAGTTTTACATATAACTCAGCGCAACGAAGGCACCAGCCTAATATTGAGCTATCGCCTGCAGATTCTCACATCCAGACAAGAACGAGCGTCGTGGACACCTATAGCACAAAGAACGTTACCTTGAGCAGGTGGTGAGGAAGAAGCCGTCGAAAAGACTGGTGCAGAACTCCTCCTGGGTGAATTCATCACCGAGGAGGGTGAGGTTACCGGTGAGCAGGTGCAGGAAAATGTCGCTGAAGGCCAGATCATTGAAGGTCTCAGCTGCAGGACCAATAGACACAACAGAGAAAGCCCACATGACCTAGAGAGATGGTTCTTTCTTCCAGACAGATTTTGATCCTGCTCTTCTTTCAAGGAGATCAGGGAAGGGCCATAACACAGCGGTAATCTCCTTTGCCTGCAGACGATGCCAAGCAGGGTTCTCTCCCGAGTCCTACCCGGAGATGCCAGGGGTTGAACCTGGGATCTTCTGCATGCAAAGCAGATGCTCTAACCACTGGTCTACGGTTCCTTCCTCTAAAAATAAAGGCTATAAACATCTATAAATAATGTCACTCTTCTACACAGTTATTATTATTCAGAGCTTGGAAAAGTTACTTTTTTTGAACTACAACTCCCATCAGCCCCAGCCAGCAAGGCCACTGGATTGGGTTGATGGGAGTTGTAGTTCAAAAAAGTAACTTTCCCAAGCTCTGTTGTTATTACTACTGCTACTACCTGCCCTTCACCAGTAGGTACCAGGGGAGGTCACAACAATATAAAATGCA
The DNA here is from genome assembly GCF_030035675.1 of Rhineura floridana. Lineage (NCBI taxonomy): Eukaryota > Metazoa > Chordata > Lepidosauria > Squamata > Rhineuridae > Rhineura > Rhineura floridana. The sequence continues at coordinate 13,354,874 of NC_084499.1, forward strand.
TTATAAAAACAGTTTAAAACAAATTATATTCATAGCTGCAAGGGTCCTAAATATCTTCAGCATACGACGAAAGCTGTACAGTGAACAGACCAGATGTACCTCTGCGGGGAGGGAATTCCAGAACTTATTAAAGGTGCAGGAGCCCTCTCCTCTTTTCTGTTGTATGCACTGTTAAGTCCTACTTAGATCACACCCATTGAAATTAATGGACGTGACTAACTTCAGCCCATTCATTTCCATGGGTCTACTCTGAGTAAAAGTTAGTTGGATACAACCTTCTGATTGGTATGCATTTCGATGGGAAACGAGAGATGCTACGGTTGGCAGGTCGACTCACCGAGGGTTGGGAGAAGCCGTAGAAGAGCGTTCTTGTTCCTCTGCTTGGTGATGTGAAGCACATAGTAGAGCCCGATCTCACAGGCGATCCGATACTCCTGCAGAAATCTAGGGCACAAAGAGAGGGCCCATTACATCACGGGAGGAAAGGAATGCAAACCTCCATTGCTCTGGCTGCAACCATCTTTGTGGGGTTTTTTTTTTTTTGGGGGGGGGGGGTTGTAGCCAAGACCAGTCCTACTCAGAGTAGACCCACTGAAAACAATATACGAGACTAACGTAGATCCAGTCATTTCAATGGGTCCACTCTGAGTAGAATTGAGTTGGCTACAACCCGAAGATTCCACGGCCGCTGTGCCCACACCAGAAGCGCACCTCAGTCTGCACTGGCTGAACATGCACATAGCTGCAGTTGAGCCTCCCAGCTGCCTGCCATTGCCATGAAAAGCTGAGGAAGACTGCCAAGGCCCACTGGCAGCAGAGACCCCCAACCCTCAAGACTTCGGATTGCATCCAATGCTAGTCATACTCTGAGGAGACCCACGGAAATGAACGGACCTAAGTTAGTCATGCCCTTTACGCTGCTGCTGAAAGAATTGCACCAGCTGGAAATTAGTTACAAGGCTAGGTTCAAGGCGCTGGTTCTGGTGTATAAAGCCCTATACAGTTTGGGAACAGGTTACCGAAAAGATTGTCTAACCCCTTGTATGGCCAATCGACCACTGAGCTCTGCAGGCGAGGGCCTCCTGCAGAGAACCATCCCATCAGGTCCGTTCCGCGTAGTATAGGAACCGGACCTTTAGCGTGGTTTCCCCTACCCTTTCGATTTCCCTCCCGTTATATATCAGACAGGCACAGTTTCTGTTGCCTTTTCAGTGCCTGCTGAAAAACATCTTTTTTCAACAAGTCCTTTTAAGCAGAGATTGTTCCCAGTCTCCATCCGTATGGGAAGTGGGTTTAGATGTTTTAATTGTTTTCTTGTGCGTTTGCCACCCTGGGCTCCTTTGGGAAGAAGGGCAGGATCTAAATTTAATTAAAAAAAACAAACCATAATTCATTTCAGTGGGTCTACTGTAAGAAGGACTAGCATTGGATACAATCCTTGGTCCAGGGCCTCTTTCAGTGTGGAGCCACCCCTGTGGGTGGGACGGACCATGAGCCCCCAGCTAGAGAAACGTGGGCCCTTACTCCCACCCTGTACAGTCCTTGGCTTTCTCTCTTTGTCTGACCAGAGAGCGCCACGGAGCCCCCTTCCTCCCCTGCCTTCGCAGTGCAGCTTCCCAGCCTTGCTCGTGCATAGGACTTCACTGGCCAAACACTTCAACGCTTGATATGACTCACTTAGGAAACATTTCCGGGATGGCGCTGGGGTAAGGCGCCGGGCCCTTGTCTTCTGAAGGCAGCTTCTGATCGACGGTGAACGTGTAGTCGTCTACCACGAAGGACATCAACAGCGGCAAGAACTTGGTGATCAAGTCCACTTCCTGAGGAGCAGAGGAGGAAAGCGAGAGTCGGATGACGGGGAAGAGCCCTACCTCAGCGGCTAGAGCATCAGCCTTGCAGAAGGACCCAGGCCCAATCCCCAGCATCTCCAGGTAGGGCTGGGAATGATTCTCTGCCAAAAAACCCTGGAGAGCCACTGCAGTCAGTGTAGACAATCCTGATCTAGACGGACCAATGACCTCATTCAGTGTAAGGCACTTTCCTGGGTTCCTATGAATAGGTGGCTTATGGTTCAGGATGATGGGAGTTGTGGTCCGACAACCTCTGGAAGACCACAGCTTTCCCCATCCGTGCCCTACAGCCTGAAAACGGCCAGCTGACTTTCCAAACTAATGGGAGAGCTGCCAGGACCTATAAAGCGCTTCCTTCTAGGGCTTGTCGGCACTTGGATCCACTTGTATCATCGAGCAACTACGCAGAAGGGCCGTACAGGCCGGGGCCTAGCTCAGTGGCTGAGCATCTACTTTGCACGCAGAAGGAGCTTCAGTCCCTGGCATCTCTAGGCAGAGCTTGGGGAGACCCCGGCCTGAAACCCTGCAGGGCTGCTGCCAGTCAGCGTAGGCCAGTGTTTCTCAACTTTAGGGCTCCAGATGCTGGATGGACTCCAACTCCCATCGTTCCTGACCATTGCCCAGGCTGTCTGGGGATGATGGGAGTTGTAGTCCAACAACATCAGGAGATCCAAGGTTGAAGAACAGTGGTGTAGACCATACAGCTAGATGGACCATTGGTCTGGTTCAGGACAAGGCAGCTTTCCACATCCCTAGACTTTTCGGAAAGGGCCATAGCTCACTGGCAGAGTGTGTACTTTCATGGAAAAGGTGCTGGGTCTCATCTCCAGCAGGTAGGGCTAGGAGTGTTCACAGAATCATAGAATAGTGGAAGGGGCCTGTAAGGTCATCCAGTCCAACCCCCTGCTCAATGCAGGAATCCCTGACAATACTGAGCTAAACGGACCAATCATCTGACCTGGGATAAGGAGGCTTCCTATGCAGACTTTCCCTCTTCACCTCACCTCCAACCTGGTGCTTGACCTTCAGCCTGTTTGCAACCACGCTTTCTGCCTCTGGCCTACAAGGTCATTGCCTTACTGATGTCCGACCCAGACCCCGTGGCAGCCTGTCATAAGCTAGGCTCTAGGCCCGACAGGAGCATTCACAGCCATGCATGCCTGAAATGCTCCAGCCCTGCGGCAACTTGATACTCTCGGTGAGGTCTTAGGCATCAAAACATGGGCACCTTTACCATTTTGGGTTCCCTGAAGATCTGACTGTCGATCATGTCCCAGGCTCCCTGCCCCAGTGACAACATCCTCAGCAGAAGCAAAAGATCGGGGCTTTCCTGGAAAGTCAAGAATGGCAAAACACTGCATTATCACCCTTGTTAGTCCCCTGTGCGTTGCTACCTTAAGAACCTAAGAAGAGCCCTGGTGGATCAGGTCAAAGGCCTTATTTTGGGAAGGCCAGCTGGGGAAGGGGTGTGGCTCAGTGGCAGAGCATCTGCCTTGCATGCAAAAGGTCCCAGGTCCAATCCCTGGCATCTCCAGGTAGGACTGGGAATGTCCTTCATCTGAGATGCCGGACAGCTGCTGCCAGTCAGTGTAGGCTATGATGTGCTAAATGAATCAAAGCCCCTTAGCAACAACAACTCCTTCAACAAGGTATCATGGCAGTGGTTGTTTTTTTTTGCTTTAATGTGAGATGCAATTTAATTTAATTGGGGAAGGCCTTGGCTCAGTGGTAGAGCATCCGCCTTGCGTGCGGAAGGTCCGAGGTTCAATCCCCCGCATCTCCACATAGAGCTGGGAGAGATCCTCCCGGGCTGAAAGTCTGCAGAGCTGCTGCCAGTCAGTGTAGACAAAACTGAGCTGGATGAAGCAATGATCTGACTCTGTATAAGGCCGCTTCGCACGTTCCTGTCTCGTCCAGCATTCTGGTTCCCACAGTGGTTAACCAGGCCTGGTCCCCATTCCCAATACAGCCCAACCCTCTTCCGGGAAACCTTCAGAGGGCCACGTGCCAGTGCTGGATGGGTCCAGAGGCAAAAGGGGCAATGGATGCAAATGTTACATTGGTATGGGAGGCTACAGGCTGACACGGCCCTCTCTGCTCTCCATCCCGTTGCTGACTCTGTCTATGAGGTATCAGCTTCTCACTTACCCTGGGTAACATATCCTGTCCAATCAGTTCTTGCAGGTGGCGGATGGTGCTCAGCGCCAAGGTGTTGATAGCAAACGGATCACATAAGATCATGGATAAATCCCTGTTTTGGGGGCGGGAGGGGGGAACAGGAAGCAACAGCACGTCAAACACACTGGACCAGAATCAAAGATTTTTGGTTCATGCAGAAAAATCAGTTCTGCTCCTCTGAGAGCTGGAGAGGCTGGATTTTTTGTTGTTGTTATGTGCCTTCAAGTCGATTATGACTTATGGCGACCCTATGAATCAGTGAGCTCCAACAGCATCTGTTGTAAACCGCCCTGTACAGATCTTGTAAGTTCAGGTCTGTGGCTTCCTTTACGGAATCAATCCATCTCTTGTTTGGTCTTCCTCTTTTTCTACTCCCTTCTGTTTTTCCCAGCATTATTGTCTTTTCTAGTAAAATGTCTTCTCATTATGTGCCCAAAGTATGATAACCTCAGCTTCATCATTTTAGGTTCTAGTGATAGTTCTGGCTTAATTTGTTCTAACACCCAATTATTTGTCTTTTTTGCAGACCATGGTATGTGCAAAGCTCTCCTCCAACACCACATTTCAAATGAGTTGATTTTTCTCTTATCCGCTTTTTTCACTCTCCAGCTTTCACATCCATACATAGAGATCGGGAATACCATGGTCTGAATGATCCTGCCTTTAGTGTTCAGTGATACTGAACTGGCTGGATTTTAGTCCTTCGATATACTACAGTCTTTGAACGTATCATTTTATGAAAGCACCATCCATGTACGTGACACTTCACCAAGAACAGGTGGGGCAGATACTTGCCCCAAGGACCTTACAATCTAAAATGTGCAGCAGTGAAAAAGAGCCCTGCTGGATCAGGCCACTGGCCTGGTGCTAGCTCCTAACTGAAGGCATTTTTCCCCCTGCCCTGTCAATTTAGGGACATTCCAAACAGCAAAAGCAGCACAACTGGACTGCCTGATTTACGATGGCTCACCCCAGCACTTGCTCTTGTCCTTTCTTCACTCCGTCGAGAAACCCTTGCAGCTCTCGGGCCCTCTTGTTGTCCACAAACTTCTCTCGAATGCAGGCGTCCAAGCACCAGGTAAACTGCCAAGAAAGCACAAGATTCAACACACGCTCCATGGAAACGCATCCTTGGAGGACATACAGATTTGCTGCTTATCTAGGGAACAGGCAAGATACAGTCACGTGAAGCATGCAGTTCTTTTTGTTTATATAGGCCATGAGGTGCCAGTGTGGCATCCATGGGGACATTGGCACCCTTGAGGTCTTCCCCTGGTGCCCCTGAGCCTCCCTCCCACTCGGTGCCCCTTTGGACAGGAGGCAATGGTTACCCTCTTCTCCCTTGAAAAGAACAGAGCTGAAAGAGGAAGTTGGAAGAGTGATGCTCTTTCCCACTTCCTCTTTTGGCTGATTGCGTTGTGCGTGGCCATGTGATGTCACTGTGATGTCATTGTTCCCAACCTGATTTAGGCAAAGGCAGGCTGGCTGCCTGTCGGGCAATGATGGAGCAGTCGGTTTCCCAAGTCAAGGGGGGTTCACCTAGAGGACCTTTAGAGAACCCTCCCTTCCAACCCAGTTTCTGTGAGCTGCCCTGAGAATCTTCTTACTTTGAAGGGTGGGATATGAATTCATAAAGGAAGGAGAAACAACCCACACACCCCTTCCCAAATACACAACTAAATCAGAATTATAAGGGGGGAGGCATATAATATGAACATGTGTGCATAAGTATGCAAAATCCTATGCAGCTGAGGCTGCTCACTAGTTTTGAGTTAGCACCAGGCTAGGTATTCTGGGTAATCCATGTCTTCCACAGGAAGAAACAGCAGCTCAGTGGCGGAGCTCATACGTGGCATGCAGAAGGTCCCAAATTCAACCTCTGGTGTCTCCAGTTAAAATGGGTCAGGAAGCAGATGACGCGACAGGGGAGGCCAGCCTATTAGGGCAAATGGGGCACTGCTCCACCAACCTCATTTTGCCCTGAGCCAGCCCCTACCTGCCTGCTCTGTTACTTCCATCCAGCTCAGGGGGTGACAATGCCTGTCAGCTTAGTCTCAGCTTTGCCCCTTTTAGAACTCAGCAGGGAGAAGGATGGAGACAAAGCTAGAATGAGCTCTGCCTCCCACTGGCTCTGGCTCCACCTAAGATTGGGCACCCTGCCTTCCGCCCCATGAGTCCCAATAAGCACCAGCTGCCACTGCGATGGGGTGGGATTCTCTCCGCCCAAGACCCTGGAGAGTTCCTGCCAATTGCAGCAGACAGCACTCGCCGTTTATGTAAACCGCTTAGAGCTCTTTACCTCCAAGCGGTATATACATTCTGTTAAATAAAAACATAGGCAAGATGAACAAACAGTCTGATTTGGTCTAAGGCAGCTTCCGATGTTCCCTGACGGCAGCTGGGCACCAATCAGCTTCCAGCTGGCTCCAGCAGGATGGGGCGCAAAACTGTGCGCACACAGGAAAGCCCGCTTCGGCAGAAAGCAAGCAGGCATGGGCCACCTTCATGCAGTTTTTAAAGATGAGAAGGAGCCAAGAGGTCGCAGCTTCCAAGTGGGGTCACGTTACATCTGCGCACACCCCAGTCGTCGCCTTCGTACCTTGTGGCAGGGGTCGACAGTGCAGATCTCGCTGATATCCAGGTCATGCAGGGACATCAGGAGCTCCGCCCGCAGTGTGCAGTAGTGGACGTTGCGCGTCCGGAGGAACAAGGTCCGCAGGAACTGCAGCACCATGTCGTAGAGTTTCACGTTCTTCCCAATCATCTGGGTGAGCTTCTGGACCACCTTCGGCCGGAAGAAAGACAAGAAAACTCTGAGGTTGGGATGGCCAACGAAACATTCCAGCAGTAACACGGCAGATCAAGATTAGGGCAACAACAATGAGTCATTCATAGAATCACAGAATAGTAGAGTGGGAAGGGGCCTATAAGGTCATCAAGTCCAACCCCCTGCTCAATGCAGGAATCCAAATCAAAGCATTCCCAACAGATGGCTGTCCATGCAGATTTTCCCTGAGTGGCGAATTTGAGCCCAGGTCTCCCCATTGCTTGTCTTATACGCTAATGTCTCTATGGCTTGCTCAAAATCAGCCCATGAGCATCGGAGCACTGCACAGTTCATTTATTTAGTTTTATTTTTAACAGCCCATCTTTCTACCCCCAGGAGCTCAAGGCAGCTCACGTACTTCCCCCTCATCTGATCCCAACAATGACCCTGAGAGGCAGGGCAGACTAAGTGAGGGAATGAATGGCCCAGGTTCTCACACTAAACTTTGAGGCCAAATGGAAATTTGAACCCAGGCCTTCCAAGTCTTAGGGTTCTATCCAGTGGGCTGGATCCAATGCTAGTTTTACTCAGAGCAGACCCATTGAAATTAATGGACACAACTAACTTAGGCCAATGAATTTCAGTGGATTTGCTCTGAGTAGGATTTAGCTGGATCCCGCCCAGTGTCTGATATTAGCCAATGTACCACTGTTCTTCAGCCTTGGGTCCTTGGATGATTTTGGACTATAACTCCCATCAACCCCAGCCAACTTAGCCAATGGCCAAGGATGATGGTGACTCAAGGCTGAAGAACAGAGCACTATACCATGCTGGCTCACCAGTTATCGCAGGGATGGGGAAACCTCCAGCTTGGGGGCTGAATGCAGCTATAAAAGGTCTATCTGGCCCCCAGGACTCTTCCCAGGCCATACCCTCACTAGCCCTGTGTCTCTGAACTTTGGAAGTGCTTCCTGCTTGCTTGGATGGAAGATATTGAGGATGTGTGTGTGTGTAGAAACAAACCTATTATACAAAGGTAAAACAAACATTTGTTGCTCTGTCCATTTTGCCTCTTGCCCCGCCCAGCAGTGGCATGTGGCACTGTGGAATGCTGCCTAGAAGGGAATGTGGCCCTCGGGCTGCAAAAGGTCCCCCTGAATGCTTAGAACCTAATTTCCCACACCCAACCTCAGCGCTCAAGCCGACGCACTGCGGACTGGGCCTGTACCTCTCCTTGGCGCCTCATTTTGGGAGTAGGGCTGAAGAAGTTGTGCAGGACGGAGAGGTCGCTGCTGAACAAGGCGTTCTCCTTCTCCAGAATGTACTGCTTCAACAGCGGGGACACCTCGTCGCCAAACAGGGCCTGGTTGTCCTGCCAGATCTGACGCTTCACCTCCATGGCGCAGGCTTTGTATAGGTCCTTGTCGGCCATCACCAATTTCAGCTTCTTCTCGGGGACCTGTGGCCAGACAGCCCCGCAGGTAGGAGAAAATTGGGACGTGAGCTAATCGGAAGGCTGGCCCCGCATCGGACCCTGGCCAGAGCATCCTGCACCGTTAAGGTCCGGCATTCTCATCACAATGCTCTTTTGCCACTCCAAATTATTTATTACCATTTTTTAAGAAACTTGTGGGCTGCCTTTCAAGATATAAAGATCTCCTCAAAGTGGCATTATTATTATTATTATTATTATTATTATTATTAAATTTCCCATCCTTCCTCCCAGAAGGAGCCTGGGGTGGCAAACAAAACACTAAAAGCAGTTTAAAACTTCCTAAAAAACGAAAGACTTTAAAACATATCAAAACAAAACATCTTTAAAATCATATTAAAACAAAACATCTCGGCGTGCAGAATAAACATAAAAACATTTTAAAACAAACATTACTGCGCTGCGGCCAGTTCCAGTCCTATTCAAGTAAACCCAATGAAGTTAACAAACATGACTCAACTTTGATCCGTTAATTTTAGTGGCTCTACTCTAAACCTTAGTTGAATGCAACTCTTTGAGGCTAGGAGGGGGTTTTCCAATTCCCACAGAGCTCCCTACTCTCTCCTGACACATGAGTGTGCTTAATTTGCATAACACTTGCAGATTTCAGAATCCAGCTTTCCTTGGTACAGAATTTGGGCCTTGTCTCAGGATAACTTCCTCCACGGAGGATAGGGACGTATAGGAAGCTGCCTAATCATGAGTCAGACCATAGCTTCTCAACACTGACAGCCAGCAGCTCTGCAGGGTTTCAGGCAGGAGCCTTTCCCTGGCATTCTTGGGGATGGCAGGTATTGAACCAGGGATCTTCTCCATGCATAGTATTCTCCTAAATTGTCTGTGTAGACAGTACTGAGCTAAATGGACCAATTCCGTCTGACTCAAATATAAGATACCATCCTACGTTCCCACCACCAAGCTCCAGCCCTTTCCCAAGAGAATGCTGAATCCGAGGCTCAATACCAATTTCTACATCTGGGCTGGATACAGGCAGCCCTCATGAAGAGCTGACGGCGCCAAAGATTAATTGGCAGCGACTGGCAGCTTCTACCTTGGGCAAGTGTTTCATGACGCACATCACCACAGGTTGGACGGACGGCATCTTGACCAAGGGGAAGCTCTTCTCTAGGAGATCCTCCAGCTTCTTGTACCTGAAGCAAAAGAACCAGAGAGGCACACAAACCATTTTTAGCACCTTTGCAGACCTGACGGAAGGCACGCCCCCTCGCAGCAGTATTATTGGTAACATACCTTTCTTCGGACTTTCCTTCAGAGGCGATGGCCGACACCCTCTCCAGCAGCTTCTCCCTCAGCTCGTCGAACACGGACTGGTGGAACTCCAGCCTGGGGGTGCCGTGGAGGTCCAGGAACGGCAAGGCAGACTGAAGAGAGGGCAGCAGGATGCCATTCTCCGTCTGTTGGTGGCATACAACTCTGTGTTAAGGCAGTTTGCGGCAGACATTTTTCATAACTAAAACGGGAGCAGAGAACCACAGGAATGGGGACCAAATGCGGCCCTCCAGGCCCCTCTATCTGGCCCTTGAAATTCTCCCCAAGCCACACCCACTCTCTTCAAGCCACACCCCTCACTGGCCGGCTTCACATCTCAAGTGTTTTTGCCTGGCTGGACCGTCTGGACCAACTTCAGTCTGTCCTCAAGTCGGCCCCATTTTCTTATTTCCATCCAGTCCAGGGTGGGTGGCCCTGCCTCTTGGCTTCTTCCTCTTTAGTCCTAGTGCTGCCACTTGTAGAACTCAGCCAGGACTTGGAATAGCGACAAAACTAAAATTAGTTGGCTCTTCCTGTGATTGGCTCTGGTTCCACCAACTGTTGGGCTCTCTGCCTTCCGCCCCACCAGTCCCAATGGGGGCCAACCACCTCTGGCATGCCTGGATCCCTCTGGCTTCTCATCTACAGACAGAGAAAGTTCATTGCCCCACCTCTGTCCATTACATGGACTGACTGCGTGTTTGGGGGTCAAAGGAGCCAACATTGGTAATGAAGTGGAGAAATTGATTTACATCAGCAGCATCCTTTCAGACAAAATTAACTCTTCATTAGGAGAGGCTGCTCACAGACAATCTCTTGTACAAGTCAGACTGCTACATCTCTGATTTTTTTTAAAAAAAATCAATTTAGTTTCCTCTTTAATTCTCATTGCAAACTGAGGGCTGCAGCAAACAGTTATAATTTCTGTTCTAGTGATGGGATGTTACATTCTTGCTGTGTTATTTAAAAAGTAATGCCCCAGGATTTGGGGGGCACCTTAAAAATGAACAAACACATTGTGACACATGCTTTTTTTGCAGACTAGAATCATTTGTCAGATGCATGATCTAAATTGGTAGATCATGATCTACTGATAGATTCCTGGTTGATTTGCAGTAGATTGCCAAGGATGTCTGACTCCCAATTGTTTAACCATAGCAACAACAAAATGATTCCTGCACTAAATTATCCTGCTGAAATGAAGACTTTCCTTATTGAAAAAAGTCTGATTTTGAGGGGAAGCAAAATTTGTTGCTCAAAATGAACTTTAAGTTGTCAACCTCAGTTTGCCATTGTGTGATTTAATCCCACAGGAAAATAGCAACAGTCTGGAATCGTGTTGCAATTCTATGTGCACTGACTACTAGGAAGTAAGTCTAATTGAAGTCAATAGGCCTTACTTCTGAGTAAACATGCTCAGGACTTTGTTGACAGAAAGTGAGAGAGGGACTTTTGTTCAGTGATAGGGCACATGCTTTGCATGCAAAAGGCCGCAGAATCAGGTGATGGAAAAGGCCTCTTTTTGCCCAAGACTTTGGAGAGCTGCTGCCAGCCAGGGTAGGCAGTACTGCACTAGATGGGCTTAATACATAACTAATCAGAAGTAAGTCCCATTGACGTCAGCAGGATTTATTCCTTGGTACTTGTGTCTAAGTTTACAACCTCATTTATTTACAGTATTTATATATTGGTTTTTGGTTGTTGTTTTTTTGCTGTAAAAACAAGCTCACGAAAGTGCTTTACTTTTTTAAAAAACAAATGGACATGACTGTGTAGATGCCAGCTTCATTTGAGAGAATGGATGTACTCTGTACGCCCTCAGAGGCACTGCGGTCTCTTTGCCATTAGGCCATGCAAGAGTACCAGGAGTTGCAGAAAGGGGCGGGGCAGATGAGCTTGGAACGCGCCTGCTGCTGCCCCGGATCTCCCGAGAAAAGGCGAACTAGGGCTTGGTTGGCGCTTTAAGGGTTAAATCGCCATGGCAACGGGAAGGCGGGAGGAAGGCTCACCCACCTGGAATTGCTCGATGGCCTTAAGTGGCTCCGTGCAGTTGGTCAGCGTCTCCTTCAAATCTTCTCCATTAGCCACCCCGAGCTCCTGCAACCCGGCGAACATGGCGCGGCACCCGCCTCCTGGCTCGGGGTCTGTCCGTCCCCTAACGCCCGGGTTCCATCACCGTAAGCGGCTCCCCAGCGCGCCGCTATGTTTCCCCCCCGGAAACCGCTCCTCCACCACAAAGGGTTCCGTTTGGGGCTAAGAGACTGAAAATGAGAAAGAGACTGAAGTGGTCTAATAATCCAACCCTCCAAAACTTGTAAAGGGGTTTCTGGGCAAGGCCTGGGAATCGTTTACAACCACCATGATGATGTTTGTTTGTTTGTTTCATTTGTGTACAGCCCATCCTACTAAGTTCTCTGGCAAGGTTACATGAACAATGAAACACAACTCAGGATAAAAACAATACATAATCATTAATCATCTGATCTTAAAAACACACAGACTTAATATTTGTAAGCTGCCTGAAGATTGGGCAAACAATGCTTCAAATACGTGTGTGTGTGTGTGTGTGCTTGTGTGTGTTTGTGTGAGACACACCACATACAAACCCATTGGTTATGTAAAATATTTACATCTGGAATATCTAGAGAGCTCCAAAGGTCTGACAGCAATATAAAAACAATAGCTTTTCTTTCTTTCTTTCTTTCTTTCTTTCTTTCTTTCTTTCTTTCTTTCTTTCTTTCTTTCTAAGTAATAAAACAATAGGGAAAAAAGAAAAGCATTTTAGAACGGATTTGGGGATGATAGATCATCAGATATCACTATATGATGTCAGCAAAACCAGCCATAGTACATAGTGACATGTGATGATATGCCAGCCCCCAATTCCTTCTGAGACTGCAGTCTTTCTTAACCTGCCACATGATGTCTCCAGGTCTTCTCAATATTGTTATGTTTTGAGTTCATGGTGGTGATATTTTTGATGTGGTCTTTGTGGTTTTTAGCCACCTTGTAGAGCAGCCCTAACTTGCCAGATACGCAGACATATCTCCTGTGTAAGGTAAGCTGCATCCTGGTTGAGGCAGCACTGATTCTCGTTTCCTGTCCTTCCATTCACTTTTGTGGGGTGCATTAATTTTTTTATTGTTACATTTATATCCCAACTTTCCTCCAAGGAGCTCAGGGTGCTGTACAGATGTGGTTCTCCCCCTCCCTATTGTATCCACACAACAACCCTGTGTGGTAGGTTAGGTTAAGAGACAGTGACTGGCCCAAGGTCACCCAGCAAGCTTCATGGCTGAGCAGGGATTTGAACCCTGGCTTAGTCCAACACTCTACCACTACACCACACTGTTACACACATTTACACCTGCATTTTGAGTGGTGTAAATTATACCAAGCCCTGTGGGTGGGACCACAGCATAACACGGGTTAGGAATGGATACAGCGTAACTTTCTTTCTCCCTCTTCCAGCCCCTGAAGCACTCATTCCCTACCATTGACACACACCCTTTTTTACCCTTTACACCCACTTAACTTCCACTAGCTTACCTAAGGCTTTTCCTCAACCATTGTAAGTAGACACATATAGCAGACTGCACGTGCACACAGGTCACATAGTCAGTATCTTCCCCAACATTTTCTATTTGCATTATAGCCATGATTTCTAAATGTGCACCTTTACACATAATTTAGCACATGGAAACTTGATGCAAAAGCTCTCTCTTTTTTTGTGATGTCTAAGTGGCCAGAGTAGATGCACTCATCTCTACCCACAAGGCCCCTTCTAAACTCTGTTGTTCTGATTCTGTAGAAGCACCAAGGCGCAACATCATGTACAAGATGCACCCTGACAAATGGCCTAGAACAAAGTGGAGCGTGGCAGTCATCCAGGATGACATTGAGAACAAAACACTTTTCATACCCTTTCATGTGCACAGTGATGTGGAGAGTTGTTTTTCTTGCGACACCGAGGGCTTGGGGAAGAGGAGAGGCCCTTTCCCAAAATTAATAAAAAGTCCGCTTAACAAGTGATCTGTACCTAGTGTAATTACCTTCGGTGTAACCAGTTTTTCAAGGGCTAAATCTTCCTTCTTTTTTGTGTGTGTGTGTAAATTGGAACCCCTGATAAATATTTCATGGCAAAATTCACAAACTGGGAGACTGGGACACTCGTAATAGATTATCGTTCCTGACACTGTCTCTCTCTCTCTGCTCCTTCTTCCACTTTTTCTTTCATCCCAGAGGGCAGACGTGTTGGATTGATGAGCCTTTCCCCTGAACCAGACGACGGCTCGGTTCATTTGGAAATGAGGAGAGGGGGCAACCCATAACCCAGTATCACCCCCCCTTCTCATTTGATGGTTTTATGCAGCTGGTTTTGCTCGTCTTTGGATGGGATATGAAAAGGCATTGTCTTGTATAATTCAGTTAGTGGTCTAATGTTCTATATTATTTTTTATTTACTTAATTCTTGAAATATTCACACAGCCTCTTTGATTTGATAGATACACAGCGTGTGCACGTGTGTGTATGTGTGTGCAATGAGTCCCATTTTTTATTTATTTACTCCAGGGGTGAGGAACCTCAGGTGCGTCTGGAAAGTGTCCTCGAACTGTGATAATACATCTTGCTTCCTGGATGAAGCGTGGTATGTGTCTGGCCTACTTTTGCCACACCCACCCAAAAGGTTGCCTGCGAGGGATGTAGCCCTTGGACTGAAAAATGGTTCTCTGTCCCCGTCCCCCCCCGATTTACTCACACATTTCCCCCATTCATACATACATATGACGCAATCCACATGTTCTGGTGCAGCTCGAGGACGTTGACAAGGTGCTTGAACAGGTGCGCGCGACCACTTCTGCTCTGGACCCTTGCCCCTCATGGCTAATAAAAGCTAGCAGGGATGGAACAGCCGGTTGGGCCAGGGAGGTGATTAATGCCTCACTGCGAGAGGGAGTGGTCCCTGGCTGCCTGAGAGAGGCGGTAGTGAGACCACTTCTGAAAAAAATCTTCCCTAGACCCAGAAGATTTTAATAACTATAGACCGGTGGCAAATGTCCCATTCCTGGGCAAGGTTCTGGAACAAGTGGTTGCTAGCCAGCTCCAGACACACTTGAATGAGACCGATTATCTGGATCCATTTCAGTCGGGTTTCAGGCCTGGTTTTGGCACGGAGACAGCCTTGGTCGCCCTGTATGATGACCTTTGTCGGGAGAAAGACAGGGGGAGTGTGACTCTGCTGATTCTCCTTGACCTCTCAGCGGCTTTTGATACCATCGACCATGGTATCCTTCTGGGGAGACTCGCTGATCTGGGAGTAGGAGGCACTGCTTGGCGGTGGTTCTGCTCCTACTTGGCGGGTCGCCTCCAGAAGGTAGTGCTTGGGGAACATTGTTTGGCACCCTGGGTTCTCCAGTATGGAGTGCCGCAGGGGTCAGTTCTGTCCCCCATGCTTTTTAACATCTACATGAAGCCGTTGGGTAAGGTCATCAGGAGATTTGGAGTGCGTTGCCATCAGTATGCTGATGACACGCAGCTCTATTTCTCCTTTTCATCTTCTTCAGGTGAGGCTGTCAATGTGCTGAACCGTTGCCTGGCTGCGACAATGGACTGGATGAGAGCTAATAAACTGAGGCTTAATCCAGACAAGACTGAGATGCTGCTAGTGGTTGGTTCTTCTGACCGGATGGTGGATGTTCAACCTGTTCTGGATGGGGTCGCACTCCTCCTGAAGGAGCAGGTTCGCAGCCTGGGAGTTGTTATTGATTCATCCCTGTCACTTGAGGCTCAGGTAGCCTCAGTGGCCCGGAATGCTTTCTACCAACTTCGGCTGGTGGCCCAGCTGCGCCCCTATCTGGACAGGGAAAATCTCGCTGCAGTTGTCCATGCTCTGGTAACCTCCAAATTAGATTACTGCAATGCGCTCTATGTGGGGCTGCCTTTGAAGACGGTTCGGAAATTGCAGCTCATGCAAAATGCAGCGGCCAGACTATTGACACGGACAAGGTGGTCCGAACACATAACACCGATTCTGGCCCGCTTGCATTGGCTGCCTATATGTTTCCGGGCTCGATTCAAAGTGCTGGTTTTAACCTATAAAGCCTTACACGGCTTGGGACCACACTACCTGATGGAACGCCTCTCCCAATATGAACCTACCCGTACACTGCGCTCAACATCGAAGGCCCTCCTCCGGGTGCCTCCTCAGAGGGAGGCTCGGAGGATGACAACAAGAAAGAGGGCCTTCTCAGTGGTGGCCCCCGAATTGTGGAATGATCTTCCTGACGAGGCACGCCAGGTGCCAACATTACTATCCTTTCGGCGCCAGGTTAAAACTTTCCTCTTCTCCCAGGCATTTTAGTATTTTAGTATTTTAATATGTGTTTTTGTCTGTCTTAAAATGTTTACAATTTTGAATTTTGGTTGTAGTTTTAAAATTGTTTAACTATGTGTTTTAATTGTAGATGGAAGTTTTAGTTTGTACACCGCCCAGAGAGCTTCGGCTATGGGGCGGTATAGAAATTTAATAAAATAAATAAATAAATAAATAATGTGTGATTAGGACCCCCTACACAGCTGTGTGTTGACAGTGCTTGAATTTTGGAGCAGTTGGAATGTCGGACATTCTGTGCCCCAGCAGCTGAGCCAGGTGATAGCACTGGGGAAGGCCTTTGCTTGAAAACCTGGAAAGTGGATGCCAGCCAGAGTAGACAAAGCTAGACTAGGTGAAAAAAAAAAAAGTCTCACCTGATGTTAGGCAGCTTCCTACTATAAGACAGATCTTTAAAATGGTTGTTTTACCTCCATCTCTTTTTATCTGCCAGGATTACTGGGTTGCAAAGGGCTACTTGGCAAAAATCAATATTTTCCTATACGTGCATGTGTTCTATGCTTTAATCTAATCCTCCATCTGTTTGTGGCTTGCATTAACATAGTGAAAGCAGCGTCCCCCTGTTTGACAAGTGTGACGAGTCCGTCACGCTCACTCCCTTGTCAGTTGTAATCCCGTGTTTAAGAGTGTCCCAGATCAAGGTTTCAGGTTTCTTCCATTTAAGAGTGTCATGTAAAGGTTAGGGCACAGAGCAAGAGTGGAGAAGCTTATTGAGCCTGAGGGCTGCATTCCTTCTGGGCAACTTTCCAGGGGCCACATGCCAGAAGTGGGCAGAGCCAGAGGCAAAAGCAGGCAGCACAATAAATGCAGATTTGCAGCAGGCACGTTTTTACACACGCTCACACACCCCTCTTTATCCTCCACCCAGGCAAGCAAGAGGACTGGACAGTGAGTGACATTCAGCCCCTTGGCATAGAGGAACCTCCACTGGGTATGATGGCTGTCCCAGGGTTGCCCTTCCTTCAACATTGGCCTGAGAGGCAGAAATTCACTAGGGAAAGCTTTCTCCTGCCAGTAGTGTAATGGGAAATTCAAAAGTTGCAGGGTCCCTTCATGAGTCATGCCATACCGCCTCACTTGCTTGCTTGCTCTCCATCATCATCTCCACACTCCTCACCTTCTCCCACAACAGACATCCCTTGAGGTCACTCAGCATGGGAGTGTGTTAGCTACTGAGAAGAGTCTTCTCAGTAGCTGACTCACCTCCTTTCGCTCTGATGGGCTCCAATCAACAGGAAATGACAAGGAAGTACATAAGAAGACTCTTGTCAGTGGCAAACACACTCCCCTTTCATGCTGATTAGCTCACAGGATGCTGGAGATATAGGGACCCTGCTGGGACCCTGCTCCCCCCAAAAATAAAGGGTCTAAGCCCCCCCAAGACCCTGGATGACTACACCCCTGCCCCCTGCATGGGGGAACAGTTAAAACTATGGACTTCGCTGCCACGAGATGTGACCAACTTAGATGGATTTTAACGGAGGATGAGACAAATTCACAGAGGACAAGGCTCTCTGCAGCATACCGTATGCTCCACCCCCAGGATCAGAGGCAGCACTAGTTTCTGGGGAACCACAGTTGGAGAGGGTTATTGCACTCGTGTCCTGCTGTTGAGCTTCCCCACAGGCATCTGGTTGACAGGGGATGCTGAACTAGATCAGCCTTTCATCTGATCTATAGGAAGACGGGAAGCTGCCTTATACTGAGTCAGACCATCTAGTTCCATACTGTTGACACTGACTGGCAGCGACTCTCCAGGGTTTCAGACAGGGAGTCTCTCTCAGCCCTATTTAGAGGTGCCCAGGGACTTAACTTGAGAACTTCTGCATGCAAAGCAGAGGCTCTACCCAAAGGCAGTTCTTATCTTCTAAAGCAGGGGGTGGGGAACCTCAGGCCAGGGAGCCAAATCTGCCCCCCAGGCACCTCTATCTAGCCCCCAGGACTCTCTCCAGGCCACACACCCTTACCAGACCCAACTTTGCACCCTCCTGGCATGTTCTTGCCTGGCTGGAATGCGTCCTTAAACTCTCATAAAGACTCTTGCTTGCCTGGGTGGAGGACAGAGAGGGGTGTGCAAGTGCGTAGCAGAAATGTGAAGTTTAGCAACAACTGACGGGCAGGTTTAATCCAGGGTCTGCCAGTTGGTGATCTCTACCACCCAGATTTGAATTTGTCTGTAAAGGGCAGAGGAGATCCTCACAAGACATTGGGCAGGGGAGGGAATTAAGGTGATTCATCTTCTTTGTCCTTGCCCTGATGCATGAACGTGAATTAGGATTTTAAAAAATGAGCCATACTTTTGCAAATAATGGCTGGCAGCCAGGAAAGGAGCAAAACCAACACCGGTTGCCATCTCATGTTGGCTTTTAACATGTGTGGTCATAGCGTAGTGGTTAGAGCATTGGACTAGGACCTGGGAAACCAAGGTTCAAATCCTCACTCAGCCATGAAGCTTACTTGATGACCTTGGGCGAGTCACTGACTCTCAGCCTAGCCTACCTCACAGGGTTGTTGTGAGAATAAAATTAGGGAGAGGGTGAACCACGTACACCATCTTGAGCTCCTTAGAGGTAAGGTGGGATAGAAATGTAATAATTTTCTATGTCGGCATATGGTGATTATGAGAACTACTATTTCAGAATTTGCACCTGAGTTTGTTTCCCCCCCTCTTCCCTCCCTGTTCCTTTTCCCTTGTGTGTTGTGTTTTTTTAGATTGTAACCTGGCAGGTAGGGACTGCCTTGTTTTAATTGATTGTATGGAAGCCCCTCTGGGAGCCTTTTTGGCTGAGGAATGGGATACAAATATTCTATATAAAATTATTAACAACAACAATCCAGCTCAACGGTGGGTGGGCACTCCGGAAAAACGCAATGGTATAACTACACGACCCAGAACCAGTTTCCACCCATCTTTCTGGAGGAGCTGAAGTCTGACACCGAGAGCTCGCTGGAGGATCATTCCTTATTGCGAAGGCAGCAGCAGCAACAATCAGAGAACAGGCACAGTTTAGGGGAGCAGCAGCAGAACTGTCAACAGGAAACGCCCTTTTCAGGGGCACGAGATTCCCCACTGGAGGTACACACGGAGTCAGAAGTGTGGAGTTCAGACAGCCTATTTTGGGGGCAAAGCACCTCAACAGTCTGAAACCATAACCACCACACTACATACAGCCACAAAGGGAGAATGAAGGACAGGGGAAAACCCTAAAAGTCAACAAACCCAACTACCAAACTGTCCATGTCTTGGTTTCCTGACAGTTCTTATTGTATTCTTCTTGTTCACCGCCCAGAGAGCTAATGCTAGTGGGGCGGTATAAAAATTTAACAAAATAAATAATAATAAATAAATAAATCTGGCATGTTGTCTTCAGCTACACACATTTTGCTTCTTGGTATAAAACCCTTGTCGCGGCATCTTTGTCGGAAGCACATGGCCAGCCCCCCCCCCGTGGCTTGTGAGCACTGGTGCCTGAGTGTGCAGTAATTGGCACTGATCGCTCCAGTTAATGCCCCTTGTGATGTCACTTGGTGAAACCATCCTCAGAGCCGTTGCCATGGGGACGCTGGCAATGCTCATGTGCTTGCTGGCATCTGTCGCATGCGCCTCTCTCAGTCTTTGTGTGATTCTGGGAATATGTGCTGCTGGACGGGCACCCCCCCCTTCTCTCGCCCCACAGCACACATTGCGCTGTGGCGATTCAGAAGGTCACTTGGCTCGTGTGATTCCAAAGGTTGCATACGAGAGACACCAGGACAAGAATATAATACAGTTGGGAGAATGCAATGGAATTGAGGGGTGGAGGCTGAGGACAAAAAAAAGGAGAGCCTGGCTGCTGGATCAGGCCAAAGTCCATTCTAGTCCAGCATCCTGTTCTCCCAGGGCAGGCCCTCAGGAAGCCTGAACCAAACCACAACAGCACCCTCTCCGCTTGCACTTCTCAGCACCTGGTATTGAGAGGCAGACTGCTGCATTTGGGGCCCTCAGGCTTCTAGTAAGCTACGACTGGGGTGTTATTATGCAATAGGTGTAACACAGAGCTTGGAAAAATTACTTTTTTAAAACTACAACTCCCATCAGCCCCAGCCAGCAAGGCCACTGGATTGGGCTGATGGGAGTTGTAGTTCAAAAAAATAACTTTGCCAAGCTCTGGTATAACAGCACAAAACAGGAAATGCAAAGTTCACACCTCTGTAGGCCCCTCCAGACTGTGTGTGTGTGTTCTGCAACATGTCAGTGACACAATAGTAGTGGATCAGTGGTGGATTTATTTCATTTCGTCCACACATCGTTCTGCTTTATTAGTTCCCAGGCTATGGGTTCTGGTATATAACCCTGTACAGCTTGGGACCAGGATACCTGAAAGATTGTCTCTCACCCCTTATAAACGCAATTAATCACTCATTCCACAAGTGAGGGCCTCCTGGAGACACGATCTTAACAGGGGGCCCGTTCTGCACAATACAGTAATATCTCAGTTAACAAAGTAGATGTGTTCCCGGACATTACTTATTTTAACAGAATCTTTGATACCAGAGGTAGGAATAACATGGAAAGAATAGGGATAGGTTTCTACACCTTCTTATAGATGGTGGGGGCAGCTTCAGCAGGGGCATTAAAGGGTGCCTACCCAGCTCTCACCCATTTCCCCTCCTTCTCCCTCCCCTCCCTGTTTCCCTCTGAATCTTATTGGATCCTTCCCTCCCCAGACCCAGGAGAAAGCAAGAGATATCTCTAATGCACTGCTTTTCAACCTTGGGTCCCCAGATGTTGTTGGAGTACAACTCCCACCATCGCCGGGCAGCATGGTCAATGGTCAGGAATGATGGGAATTGTAGTCCATCAACATCTGGGGACCCAAGGTTGAAGACCAGTGCATCTAATGCAAAGCAAACACCCAGGCTTCTCAGTTTCACCCTAGCAAAGCAAAGGCACAGGCATACCAGTGTATTGATAGCAGAGCAAAGACACAGGTTAGTCAGTTTCACCTTCAAGCAAAGGAACAGGCTTGAAAATTTATCCAATAGCAAAGCCAAGCCAGTCAGTTCCACCTTTAAAAACGCCTTCATAGTTCCTGGGGGATTCCTTAACAGAGATATTACTGTTTAGAAATTGGTCTTTCAATGTTGTGGCACCTACCCTTTGGAATTCCCTCCCCCAAATATTAGACAGGCACCATCTCTGTTGTCTTTTTGGCCCCTCTTGAAAACCTTCCTCTTCCAACAAGTCTTTTAAGTAGAGATCTTTATCTCAGTCTGCATCTCTATTGGAATTGTTTTAAAGAGGTTTTTTTAATTGTCTGCTGCCCTAGTCTCCTTTTTGAAGGAAGAGTGGGATATTTTGACTTTCAGGCATTTCTTGAACACTTTTTTTTGTGCTAACAGGCCTATGTAGCTGTTTCAAATGTTGGTTTTTTTTTTTAGTAGCCATAGTTAGTCATTTTAAGGATTGTTTTGTATTGTTTTTAAATGTTTTATGTCGCTGTATGCCAACCTGATGTTTTGCGAGAGGGCAGTATAAAAATACTTTTATAAATAAAATAAGTATCTCTAAAACAAAACTAAAAACCAGTGGTTATTTTCATAAAAACAAACATGAAATATACAATTACAACAATTAGTTTTACCAGAAGAGGGGTTGCAGTTTAAAGACTGTGCAATCCTACACGTCTACTCCGAAGTCCTACTAAATTCAAAGGGATCTACTCCTGTCCCAGGTAAAGGTACATAGGCTTGCAGCCTGAATGCTATTTAGCATTTCCTTACATATTCCTTTGTATTGTTATTGGTTTGGGGGTGATATTTCTATGTGTCCCCTTTCAGCCTCTGATTTGGAACCCTGCAGCTGGAGGTGGGCTCTGCAGCTGAGAAACCGGCTCTGCTGGTCAGATGAGTCTCCTTTGTTAATCTAATAGAGTGGCCGGGTGGGCTAATGGATGTCAAGTGCCCATTAATTGAAAATGCCTCAGGAGAGATACCTGATGACCTATAATCCCAAACTGAGTGAGCAATCCCTAGACAAGGCCTTGGTGATCCTATTACATCCTAATTAATCGGAAAGACTATGCATAGGTGCACTTCTTGTTCAGGGCATTTTCAACACTCCCTGGGAGAGGTAAACCACATTCCCGTGAGATGCATCCTTGAGATAGCAGAGGTGCAGCTCAGCCTCACCTTTCTCCAAGACAACATTTCTCATTCCCACACTCTGAGAAATCTTCATGTGTCAGGGAAGGAACACCCACATTATTTTAAGCAGCGAATAAAAAACACCCCACCCTGAATCCATTTCAACTTGCAGAAATAAATGTGGTGCATTCTCAGTTTCTGAGGAGGCCTAGACAGTCCTGTTATCCTGCATGTACGTAAATGTGTGTTTTGAACGTTTGTTGCAGCACATGCAGTTCTGGGTATTACAGAGGAAGGCTGGCCATTACTTGATCTTGCTTTAAGAAGATCCATACGCTATCCTCCATTTTTTTCATCTTGTAGCACTCCCAAACCCTAGATTGCTCCTAAACCAGTTTGCCATTAAATTGCACACAAGGGTACAATTCTAACAAAGACGTGTGGGTTGTGTGTGGTGGGTCTTCTGATCCTGGCAGTTGGGGATGATCTTCACAGCAAGGGGTCCCTGATAAGCTTCGGGCCTTCAAGATGCCCCAGACTGCACAAGAGTCAAACTGCTGGTTCAGGCCAAAGGTCCATCTACTCCAGCTTCCTGTTCTCACAGCAGCCAACCAGATACCCATGGGAAGCCTGCCAGCAGAACACAAGTGCAACAGCACTCTCCCCACTTGTGATTCCCAGTAACACGTATTCCCAGGCATCCTGCCTCCAACAATGGAAGCAGAATGCAGCCATCATGACTAGTAGCCGATGATTGCCTTATCCTCTATGAATCTGTCTAAGGCTCTTTTGAAGTCATCCAAGTTGGTAGCCATCACTCCCTCTTGTAGGTTTGAAAACCACTGTCAATCTTTATTTTCAGTCAACCGACCACAAATGCAAACATAGTATTAAGTGATAAAAATAAGACTACTTGGTAACAGAAGCTATGGCAGACAGCAAAGCAGTTCAGTGGAATTAATTGCCATTCACAATCTTACAGGATCTGGTCAAAATGGCCAAGTTCAAAAATTTGGCCGCTTGCACAGTGGTTGCCTTATCAGAACCCTTAAGCAGAACAGTCAGAAGAAACTCAGAAAGGCGGCCTGGGAAAGACAGCATAATAGGGAATATTAGATCTTTTCTGGCCCCTTCAGAATACCTACAATTGAACAAAACATGTAAAATAGACTCCACTTCAGCGCTATCACAAGGACAGCATCTATGCTGGACTAGATGGGCCACTGGCCTGATCCAGCAGGCTCTTCTTATGTTCTTATTGTTAACTTGGAGTTTTATCATATCTACCCTCCAGAAGTTTCGAAGGTAAGACATTAAATCGAGCCAGAGAGAATGCCTTCCTATACTTTGGGACGGATAACCAGCTTAGATAGGGCATTCCATCAGAAAACCACTGTGGTACGACGTAAAACTCTTCAGTGTACTAGGGTTGTCAGGCGAAATCCATTTGTTGGGGCATCTCCTTACATTTTGTACTTGGGAAGTCTTTCGGGTCCATAAAATGCAGGCGTATGCAGGGGGCCCACATGCCCAAAATATATATATCACTTTGTGGGCATACATTTCAAGTGCATTTCCCCTTCCCTCCAAAAGAATCCTGAGAACTGAAGTTTACCTCTCACAAAGCTACAATTATGAGAACCCTTAACAAACTACAATTCTCAGTGTAGTGTAGTGGTTTGAGCGTCAGACACTCTAGGAGACTGGGCTTCAAACCCCTGCTCAGCCATGAAGCTCACTGGGTGACCTTGGGCCAGTCACTGTCTCTCGGCCTAACCTACCTCACAGGGTTGTTGTGGGGATGAAATTGGGAGGGGGAGAATCATGTTTTGCACCACCTTGCACTCCTTGGAGGAAAGGTGAGATAGAAATGGAATCATAGGTAATAAAATAATTTGGGAGGGGAAATGCGCTTTCAATGGTGCGTGTGCACTCTGTATCTGGGAAGATGCTTGCAGCGGAGTGGGACGCACAACACACACACATAGGGTTGCCAGGTTCCTGGCCTGAGACTGACCCTGTATCTTTAGGAGAAGAGAAAGTCAGCCAAGTGCAGGTGTTCTTGCAATACTATAATGAGAAAAACCACAAGATAGAATTCTCCCTTCCCCATGCACAATGTTCATAGATACAGAAGACCTCTTGGAGGCTGGGCCTGGCAACCAAGAGGTCTTCTGTATCTTTAAAAGTTGTGCAGGGGGAAGGGAGAATTCTACCTTGTGGTTTTTCTCTTATAGTGTTGCAAGAACACCTGCACTTGGTTGACTTTCTCTTCTCCTAAAGATACAGGATCAGTCTCAGGCCAGGAACCTGGCAACCCTACACACACACACACTCTCAGTTGTTTTTGTTTCAATGAAACAGCACAAAGCAGAAACCTTGATTCATGCTGTAACCAACCAGCCAATCCCGCCCCCTGCAAGTGATTCAGGCCCCACTGTAAAGCCTAACTAGGAACATCAACAACAGCAAGCTTGAAGCTTGCAATATGGTCATTTCTCAAGCCTTGCCAAAGGTCTTGTCAGTATCCTACCAGTTAATCAGTTCAGGCCACTTGTCTTGAAGAGGGGCCAGCAGTAAACAGGGACAGAATTAAGGTGGCCTGATGAAGGAAGGAAGCCAGTGAATGGAGTTGTTTGCTAATAAAGACCTTTATTTACTTACTTGCTATATTTATATCCCACCCAGTAGCGTAGTGGTAACTTTAGAAGTGCAGGGTCCCTTCGTGATAGTCACAGCCACGCCCCCTCCCATCCTTTCTTTTCTTTTTGCTGCTAGCTTGAGAATGAGATCCTTGTTCATGCCTTCTCCTGCAACAGCAGATTTCTCTAGGGACCAATAAGCATGAAAGGGTCTTCTCAGCGGCTGACTCACATCCTTTCGCTCTGATTGGCTCCCATCAACAGGAAAGGACAAGGAAGCATGTGAGAAGTCTCTTCTCAGTGGCTGACACACTCCCCTTTCGTGCTGATTGGCTCATAGGATGCAGGAGACATAGAGACCCTGTTCCCAAAAAAGTAAGGAGTCTAAGACCCCTTGAGACCCTGGACAACTTCACCCCAATCCCGCCTTCCCTCCAAGAAGCTCAAGGTGGCGTACATGGTTCTGCCCCTCTCCATTTTATCCTCACAACAACCCTGTGAGGTAGGCTAGGCTGAGGGGCAGCAACGGACCCAAGGTCACCCAGTGGGATTCATTGCTGAGTGGGAACTTGATCCCTTGTCTTCTAGGTCCTAGTCCAACAATGTAGCCCATACACCAGGAAACAAAGATACAAAAGACATGTCATAAATCCGTGACAAGCGTTGGCCCAGGATGTAACAGATCCTGTGTAAACAATAACTGTGTGTGTTACTAGCAAGGATGCAGCGTTAATCTGATTAAACTATTAAAGATGTTTTAATGTATTCTAAAAGGTTGCCTCTAACGCAGGGTGGGGAACTTCAGGGCTGGGGGCCGAAAGTGGCTCTCCAGGTCTATCTGGCCCTTGGGATTTTTCCCGGGCCACGCCCCCTCCTAAGCCACACCCCTCTCCCCAGGCCACACCCTCACTGGTCCTGCTTTGTACTCTTCTTGAGTGTTTTTGCCTAACTGCAATATGTTCTTGAACTCTGATCATGCCTCTTGCTTGCCTGTGTGGAGGATAGAGAGGGGGATGCGAGTTTGCTTATAAAGTGTACTACACCAAGGTAAAATTTACATTCATTACTCTGCCCATCACTGGCATGTGGTCCACGGAA
Organism: Rhineura floridana; assembly: GCF_030035675.1. Taxonomy (NCBI): domain Eukaryota; kingdom Metazoa; phylum Chordata; class Lepidosauria; order Squamata; family Rhineuridae; genus Rhineura; species Rhineura floridana. The sequence goes on from NC_084499.1 coordinate 13,380,687, forward strand.
GATTCCTCAGAAGGGAATGCTGCCCTTGGCTGGGAAAAAAACAACCCACATTCTCCATCCCTGCTGTAGTTAATCCGTTAGCAGACCTGAGTGCAACTGTGCTGTCCCCACTTGCAATTCCAGGTAACTGGCATAGCCATTGGAGCTCTAGCAGCCACTGATAGCTTTATCCATCGTAGATCGTTTCTCATTCTTATCTTGTCTTTTACGGCTTGACAGCATTTGTACATCAGCGTTCCGAAACAAAAGCCCTATACCTACTACAATTATTATGATCATGCCCATTTCACAGATGGCGATCCATCAATAGCAGAGCACGATCCATGTTGTTCAGGCCCTCTGTGTGCAACGGGACTTACCCTTTCTAGTAAGTGTATTTAGGAGTGACACCTCATGGTCTCCAAGGAAAGCCTGGTTGAAACCCTTGGCTGCCCCATCACAAACTAACAGTAGGCAGCCTACAGGCAAGACCCTACCTCAGGGAGGGGCAGACTTCAAAGCTGAAAGCGGGGAGTGTCATTCAGACACCGCTGCGCAGCCTCATTCGCTGGGCAGGAACTGAGCCCCGCCTCTTTCCTCCCTCCACCCTCCAAGCTTTCCCAGTGTCATCTCATTCCCTAGGAGACAGTTGCTAAGGCAGGGCGCGGAGGAGGAGATGGCGGCGGCGCAAGGCAATGACACCCTCCTTTTATCCCCCCCCCCGACGCATGCGTTGTTGATGGCAGAGAACCGGCGCGAGACGCCTTGACAGAGAAGCGCTGGCGGTGGCCAACGAAGCGACCCTTAACTGTAGAACGCGCGCATGCGCGATCTCTCTCTCTCTCTCTCTCTCTCTCTCTCTCTCTCTGTGCCCCCACCCCTCAGTTTGGCGCGCGCGCATGAGAGACTGCGAGAGGCGCGAAGTGACTCGCTGATAGAACGCAGAGGAAAAGTCTCCTCCCCGCTTTCCCAGGCCCGCGGGCGCGCGCTCGGCAAAGCGCGAGACGGAGAGACTGCGCGTGCGTGCTCTCGATTTTTCCCCTCCCTCTCTCCCTTTTCTCCTCCTCTCGTTCTGTTTGCGAAGCGCTCGAGCCTTACAGGCTCTGAGGGCGCGCGCGCTTCTCTTTCTGTCCTCCCCCCCCCCGCCCCCTCAGCTAGCTAAGCTAAGCCCGATTCCCTGCGAGGCCGCCAGCCCTGCCTAGCCCGCCGGGGGACCCTCGCCTATCTCGCCCCACCTCCTCTTCCCCATCCCTGCCACCAATCAGCCTCCGGCCTGGGTGCGGCCGACTGGCGGGGGGCTCCGACGACGACGCGGGAGGAGGAGGAGGAGGAGGAAAAAGCGGCGGGGGGGAGGTTGCGATGAGGTAGCTGCGGCTTTGGGGAGGAAAAGGTGAGGGGGGGAGAAGTGCGGCAGTTGGTTGGGGGGCGGCAGTTGGTTGGGGGGAGATTTGGAAGGGTTGGGTCTGTCAGAGCCTAGGATGGGGTGGGGGACAGTGACGTGACGGTTTGTGTGAGGGACATGAAGGGGGGGCGGAAGTCTGACATCTTGGGCTGAAGGACCCTGGGGGGAGGGGCGCGTGTGTGCGTGCGAGGGGGGGTCTGTGTTATTGTGTGTGAGCGATTGTCAGGCGTTATGGGGTAGGGATTGGGGCGTGCAAGTGAGTGGTGGGCCAGGATTAGGGGAGGGGAGGAGGGGGGTTCTGGATATATTGTGCATGTGTGTGATGAATAAGAGTTATGGGGTGTCTGGGACTGGGGAGGGGAGGGGAGGTGGGTGGGGAATGCCTGGACTAGGGTTTGGCTGATGGTTTTGTGTGTGTGGTGGGGGAGAGTAACAGGATTTTATTGTCGTTGTGACTGATGGGAGTTTGGGGGATAGGAACTGGGGCAGCAGCAGGATGTTGGCTGGGGATGAGTGGCCAGAGTTGGGAGGAAGGGATCTGGTTTTCTGTGTATGTCTATGTAGCTAATAGATCAAGGGAACATAGTAAAGGAGTTTAGGGGAGAGATCTGGATTAGGATCGCGTGTGTGCTATGATTACTGATGATCATTAAATGGCAAGGATAAAGGGAGTTGAGGGTGAGTGATTGGGGCAAGAGGAGGGTGTATGGGGGGAATGGGTGGGCCTGTGGGGTGTCTGCTTATTGTGCGTGTTAGGAAATTATAGGAAAACTGGAGGAAGGACTGTAGATGGGTGTGTAGGTGGGGGAGGTTTTGGCAACGATTGGGCATGTATGAGGTTTTAAGGGGCAGGAATTTGGAGAATCGGGAGAGGGGAAAGATTGGGACCAAGACTGCACTATGTGGAGAGTGGGAATCTCCTTAATCTAGGAGAGGGTGGGGGATTTAATGGTAACGTCATTATCTTGGTCGTCATTCATGTCATATTGTGTTGTGTTTATAGCCCTGTTTTGTTTTGTTATAGAAATGAATTGTTTGAATGGTGTTGAGGGGCAGGGATTTGGGGTGTGTGTGAGGGTCCAGGGTTTGGGTCAGGAAGTGTCTAGTGTGAGAGGGGGCTCACAGTAGGCAAGGATCGGAGGAGTTAGTTTGTTTGCTTGTTTTAGAGGGGAACAGTTGAAAAGGAGAGTATGGAATAAGAATTGGAGAAGCATGGGGCCCACTGAGGGAGGTGCAGAAATGTATTGGGGAGAGGCTAAGGCAGTTGGAAGATGTGTAGGTCAGGACTGGGTTTTAACACAGCTAGTACAGATATGTAAAATTATTGGGCAGGGTGGGGGAGGACCAGAAAGCAACTGAGGGAAGCTAGGAGGATATTTGGAAAAGAGAGAGCGTAGTGAGACAGCAAAAAGGAAGATGTAATGGATGAGGAAGAAGGTGCTGAAGGGATGTCCTTTGTTGTCTTTGTTGGAGAGCAGCTCTCTGGTGGGAAAAGGTAGGTTGAGACACCTTTCTTTTGCCACCATGATCCTGGCATGTGCCAGAGTGTGCCAGTGAAAAGTGGTAATGCAATTGTTGGGGAAAGGATTTGGGCGTTCAGCTCTCTCCAGGGTGTTTGGGGCCTCTGTTCATTTTAGCCAGCCGCTGATCCCTCTTAGGGGTAGGATGAAAGGAAGAGATGAGGACATTATAAAAATGGGAAACCCCAGGCCTACTGCCTTCTGCTGCCTTCTTTTCCTGCTGTGCCACCTTTACCCCCACCCCCTTTCCATTGTTAGGGAAATCAAATGATAGTAGGTTTCCGCCTCCAGCAAACTACTGCTCATAACCTGCCTGTATTGTTAGGCTCTTAACACACAAGAGAGAAGTGTCTGGAGCAAGTGTACAATGATGAGTATGAATTATATGTGCCCTTTCCCCTTGAGTGGCTGAGATTGCTTTATCTTGTTTCTTGTAAGTCTGTCTTATTCTGGATCTACATCTATATAACCTGAATGTTAGAAGAGGCAAAGAATTCAAGCTGAGATTTAATATAATCACAGACCAAACCCTAGCAATTAAACAACAACAATCTAGTGCTTCTGAGACTGCAGAATTTGTGCTTGGTGTTATTACATGTGAACCAATTCTAAATTGTGTATGAGTGCTAGACTCAGTTTCTTTTATTTTTATTTCAGATGGTGGATGCTGATGTTTGTGCTGGTGGGGATAGCACCAGAAGAAAAATGGATGCTTTAACAGATAGTGCAGCTGAGATTGTTCCTTTGGAACTCTATGATTCAGCTCGAGCAAAAATCGCTGCTAACCTACAGTGGATCTGTGCTAAAGCCTATGGAAGAGGTAAAAATCCCCATTGAGTGATTATTCTTTTCTCTCTCTTCCCCTTTGCTTCCCCCCACCCTGTCTTGCCCTCTCAACTGCTAAATGGATTTGAAATGATCTGTCTTTCACATATCAATCGTGTGTCAAACCGATTTGCCGGCTTGCCTATTCCCATGTTTTCAGATACCAGGATATTAATAAGCGCTTGCTAGGCGCCTTGTTAGTATACATCCCCTTTCCTCATTGTGAATGGTTTGCAGTTGCAACTGCATGTAATCCTGCTGCGTGCTTGTTTTTGTTTCACCAAATAGTGCTCTGTCACACAGAACATTCACCTACAAAGGCTAAGGTCTTAAAGGCCCCCAAGTCCTTATTGTGTGATGCATTTTGGCAAATACATAAATCCTTGCTGCTATGTTTTGATGGAGCATGATTGATTGGAGGTAAAATAAGAATCTTGGGGCTTCTGTATAGTAGACTGCAGATATTTCGCTCATCTATTTTTTAATGGAGGTGCCTGTATTCAAGTAGTGAGGTGGCATCCACTTCTTTGTATACCGTGTGTTCTGTATATTATGAATAGAATGAATAGAAAATACTTTGTTTTAAATGCCAGTTTTATATGAAAGTGCTAGAGTGGAACCTTTCTAGGGTCTTCTGAAGCACCATTGCCAGTCTGTGTGTGCATTACAGGAGATCTGCTGAGCAGATTCTGCTTGTCTATTTTGAGTTCTTGGTTTTGTCATTCAAGCCAGAATCTTGGCTGCTGATCAGTATTATGCTTTTAACTGAAACAAAATGTAACATGTAGAAAGTTAGACAGCCCTCTTAATCGGACTCTAATTTGTCAAACTCATATGTCAAACATATGCTTAATGGATTAACATTAGGTTGTTCTGTGGTAGTGCTAAATAATACAGCGTGTTCCTGTGATCACATGGCTTTGGTTTTTCAGCTGAAGTATTACCTTTTTGCTTTTACTATTTATTTATTATTTGATTTATAGCCCACCTTCCTCCCGGCAGGAGCCCAGGGCTGCAATTGTGAATATTGTGCATGCAGTACAGTGAAATTAGGAGCTATGACCAAGCTTTTTGATCACTTTTTCTGTTCATGAAAGTATACAGCAATTTCAATAAGCAGTAGAAATAAATGATAGTTTACCATAGTACATTATTGTTGTTTGACTCTTGGAATAGTTTGTGCTGGATCAAAAATTACCATATAAAATATTGTAATGGCTTAATAATTGGTCTGCCTTGTGAAGAGCAAAATAGTTGTATGGCCTGTGTTTACGTTTATAACCTCCATAGGAACTGGGCTTGGGCAGTAGCATGTGATGGCAAGTTCTAGATGTATGTCTATACTTGGTTTCAAGCTCAATGTTAGAATCACTTGTTTGATTTTATGGCTGTTCTTTCCTCCATTCAGAACATGTCTACTGATTCTGTAAATATGTATAGAGGTTAGGTTAACATTCTTGAATTTCATATTCTTCCCACTGCTATGAAATCTGCCACAAGCAGGCTAATAACTTTAAGTTTTAGTCTTATCTTTGAATACAAATGAGTAGCCTTCCAGTATTTGGGCAGGAGGGAGGGGGGAGGGAGGGAAGCCATCACTGTAGAAATAAACTACATGTTGCTGTCCTTAAATTACTTGAATTGCTTCTCAAAATACTCAGTGGTAACAAGGCAGTACTCTCATAACAAACTTGCCAAACATGTCAATTGTATGGAAGGCATATTCATCGGAATTCGTATATGCTTCGTCTCATCTGCTCTATTTTGCAAGGCAGGGTTTCTGCTTATCCTAGAGAGCACAGTTGTTCAATGTTGCAAGAGGCAGCAGCCCTTGATGAGGGGTATGAAAGGGAGGAGGTGGAAATCTGTAACCCTTGTTCGGTGCTAAAGGTCTTGGCAAATGCCTCATCCTTTAGGAACATCCCTCGTACGTAGTACTATGATCTTCGAAAGAGGCCTGACTTCCAATTCCTTGAGTATCTGAAGCCAGATTTGCTTTTTTCCCTTGAAGCTGGGCCTTCTCTTTGGTGGTGCCTTCCCTGTGGAACACCTTAAGAGGGGTCTGTTCTGCTGAAGCTTTCAGTTAAACTGTAAAAAAAATAAAAATTAAAAACATTCTGCAGGCCATGGAAGATAAAATTGAGCTGTATCTTGATAATGCTGCTGCTTGAGTTTTATAGAGTAAAATTGCTTTAATTGGTTTTCTTCTATTATAGCTTATACTGCTTTGCATGATAGATATATAACTTTGTAAGGCACCTTAGAGGGCTCTTTTCACTGCAGTAGGTGGTATATAACAGGCTCCCCCCCCCTGAGTGGGGCTTCCCACTCTCAGAGCTGTGCTGTACTCCTTGAAAGCACCTGAAATGCATTGTTGTAAACTACAACTAGAGCTAACCTGTTTTATTGAAAATATGGGACTTCTGTCATTTTTTTAAAAAAAAAGACTTGCTAGAGCTTGTACTATATGAATGTAGAACTAAGAGCGCGTGTGATGTGGAACAGGAATGATGCTTAGTCTGTGCTTCTTTCATGAGGAATACTTAATTAGTCTAAATGATGTCATGCTGGCCAACATTATTCCTGTTTTAAATATCGATGCTTTTGCGTGCTTAGGAATGTCATCCTTGTGGTGCTTTCTAGTGCAGGAAATGTAGACCTGCTTAGGGAAAGTGATTGCAGAGGAGGAAGGAGAAAGTTGGACAAGTGAAACGGATGACTGCTGACAATCCCTTGAGGGTTTTCCAAGTCTGTGCTTCTTTCTAATGTCTCGTACAAAGAACATCCCAATGCACCATTTCAACTTTTGTTTTAAAATGGGGCTTTGGTTTGGTACACATGTAGTGTAGCTGGCCAGCTCTGTGTTCAGGATAGAGTGGAACGAAGACAGTTGCCTACCTATGTCTTTCATGTTTCTCTGTAGTGGTGATTATTGGGCCAAAGCTGCGTGTCTTTAAGATCCCCATATGTTCAGTGGAGCATGTTAATGCCTGTCTGTCAGATAACATACATTTGATGGACTGTCATTTGGATCCAAAATAGTAGTATGCTGAATTAGCTAAATTTAGAGCAACTGCCAGAGAGGAAAAGGTGTTCCAGGCCTCTGCATTGGGAAGAGGAATGTGAGTCTAGTGATGGGGAGCTAAGAGATGCTATTTTGGGGATATAGATTTTGGAACTGGTGCAGTACAACTTTTTCCATCCATACTCTGGATGGTAGCGTAAATGGGAATAATTGCATGAGAAAATACTTAAAAGGGCTGCTGGAGCCATGTTTGGTAGGTTACAAATTTTAAAAGAAATAATAAAATAAGCAGAGGCCCACCACAGAATGGTGTGGTGTATTACTGGTGTGGACCTATTTCTATTTCCTGCAAAAAACCAATAATAAATACAACATCCATGTTTATCTAGCTATGACAAAATGATTAAACATTTACTTGATCGCTCTTAACTGTTATGTTGCATATTTTTTCATCTTAATGACATTTTGGCTTCATTTTTTTTTTAAACCTGCTGGAAGATTTCTGATCACTGTTACAATGTAAGCATCTGTTAGCGCATGAGTAGCCAACCTGGTACCTTCAAGTCATTGATAGACTCCAGTTCCCATCAGCCCCAGCCTGTGGTCAGGGATGATGTGATTTTTGAGTTAAACAATTTATTGAGAGCCCACATTGGCTGCCTCTGTCTCAGCTGGTGATGTTTCTTATACAATATTTATTACAAGTATAACTTAAGGATAAATTATTTTAAAACAGAATTACAGCACAATTGTATGCATGTTTGCTCAGAAGTCCCATAGAGATTATAAAATTACTCACACTAAGCATATAGACTTGCAGTATTTGTCTGAGTTGTCCTAGCTGGTTACTTAGAAAAATGAGAGTAGAAGCGTCTGGAGATTGGAGTTGGGGTATGAATCGCTTTAGATTGGAACTTCATAATTGAACCAGATCTTTTGGGCCTTAGCTTGCAGGTTGACATGTGGTCTGTTGTTATTTATTAGACTTGTTGTTTGTTACCTGAAAGTCTCCAGGCGACTTACAATACATTTAAATCATAAATATAAATACACTATATACTATAAAAACATAACAAAACAACCCCTTTAGCAGCCACAGGAAGCTTTGGCAGCACCCTAGCAACAAAATAACATTATCTTAATCTGTGAAAAGCCAGGGAAAAAAGAGAAAGCTTTTCCTGGCTCCAAAAAGATGTCAAGGAAGGGTCCAGGCAGATCTCCCTGGGCAGAGTATTCCACAGACAGGAAGCCACAACTGAAAAGGCCCCCTCTCCATTGTTGCCACCCTCTGACCCTCAGAGCAGGGACCTGGAAAAGGGCTTCAGAAGAGGATCCCAGGGTCCGGGTATATTCACACTGGAAGAGGCATTCAAGAAGATATTGGGGTCCTGAGCTGTCAAGAGCTACATAGGTCTTTGAATTGGCCTTGGAGGCATACAGCCAGCCAGTATAATTGGAACAGAATAGGTGTTACATGATTTGTTTGTCTTGAACCTGTCAATAGCCAGGCAGCTGCGTTCTGCACTAATTAAAGCTTCTGAACAGTTCTCAAGGGCAGCCCCATATGAAGTGCACTGAAACAGTCCAGTTTTTTTGTTACCAGAGCATAGATTACTATAACTAAGTTATCTCTGTCCAAATAGAGTCGCAGTTGGGCCACCAGCCTAAGCTGCTGGAAGGTATTCTGCACCATTGATGCCACCCATGCCTCAAGTGACAGCAGTGGGTGCAGGAGAACCCACAAACTATGAATCTGCTCCTGAGTGGCCAACATGCAGTCCCATCTAGAGCAGGTCACACATCAGTCAGCTGGTCAGAGAACTTACCCACCAACAATCTTGTCTGGATTAAGCTTCCGTTTATTGGCCAATTTAAAAAAGTTAAAAGTATATACAACGCTAGAAAAGAAGGGGGGTTTGCAGTATTGGTGAATGCCGGCATACAAACAAGGATACAATAAACATATGTTGGGATAGCACAAGAGGATAGTTTGGTTTTCTAGAAATTGTGATGTGTAGGTTATTTTGATCTTTATTTTGTACAAATTGGATTATTCTACTTATATTAAAAATGAAAGGTGAGTTAATCTGGGATACAAATTAACTTACTTTGCTGTCTTTCTAAGGGGAGAGGGGACTCGGAATGGTTTTCTGGGATCTGCTCAAACATACAGTTGGATCTAATAACACTTCACTTTAAATGTTTATCAAGTTTTAAATGTTGATAGTAGCAATAAAGAATTAGAATGAAGATAAAATGTGCTCTGTTGAGGCCTGAAAACTGCAGAATAGACTCTTCCAGGCTGAAAATTAATTGAATTTAAATGGTGATCTTGTGGTATTCATCTACTGTCTTTCAATAGATATGATTAAGAGCCCTGTTTTGTGACTTAGCCAGCATGCTCATCCTATTGTTCTGCATTTTACACGCATTTGATATGCCTTGAGCTTTGAGATGTCAGGGCGTATTGTCAAGACATTTCTCCTTTGTGGTCAGAGTGCTTTATGTACACAACTCTGTAATTTTACAATGATTCTTTGAGGTTGGCCGGTATTGTTCTCAATATAAAAGGTGATAGCCAAGGTTTGCCTAAGGCCAACCCATATCCTCATAACCATTATATCACATTATCTCCAATGAGCATGAGATGAGGACCAACTAAGGAGCAACCCTAAATGTCTGTACTGACCTTGAACAGTGTAGTAACTTTTCATATAATTGTGCAATGAGAAAAAGATGTCTGTATTTGGAAGCAACCTGTTTGCACTTGCTGTTGGACTTGTTCCTGTGTGAAACACTTCCGTGCTGTTTGTTTGTAATTCAAGGGAAGATAGCGACCAATGCTTGGTAGTTCAGTTAGATTCTAGAGATGTGAAGACTTCCCGATTATATATTTATTTTATTTATTTAACAAAATTTATATACTGCTTGATTGTAAACAACCTCTTAAGTGGTTTACAAAAGACATTAAATAAAACATCAATAAAACAGTTTAAACACAAATAATTAAAATAAATTTTAAAATAAAACAACAAACTAAAAAGTTTAAAATGCGCCAACATCTCACAGTTTCAGAAGTAAAGTTGTAAAAATGGAAGCTACCTTCAAGTTTATTGGAAGAAAATCAAGTGACTTCCTGAGGCTCATTTCCTTTACTAATGTGGTAAAATGAGGTGGTAGCTTCACCATGTAAATAATGTATAATGTGGACTAGATAGGTTAATCTCTTAGACCAGGGCTTTATAAAGCTCAAGTGACTTTTCATTCCACTGCTAAAGCTTTATGCTAGCTCCTAGTAGTTCTGTTTCTTGCCCCACCCCCTCGGCTCTGTGTAGTACTGTGTTTGGTTTTTTACAAAAAGGCTGCTCTTGAATTCTGTGTAAGTCTTAAAATAATCTGTTAGCACAGATTTTCTCAACCTGTGGGTTTGACCAGCAAGTGGGTTGTAGGCTTTATAAGTAAACCCCAAATAATCATGGCTTGTAATCGTTAACTGGTATGATGAATACCTCTTAACAACTTTTTGCTTTATTGCCCTGTTATAGTGCTGTGTTGATACTTGTGACTGGATGTGTCTGCTGGTGTCAGAAGGCCTAAGGTCCAAAACTCATGCAACAATAAATTGATGGATCATCATATCAATAAATTTGGTCTTGTGGGTCGCCATACCAAAAAAGTTGGGAACCACTGTGTTAGTACATTTATATTGTTTCTGTTGCATGGAAAACTGTGTTGGGCTGCAATCCTAACTCCAGTGGGACTTACCCCCGGGTAATTGAAGTCAGTAGGACTTACTTCTCAATAGAAATGGTCAGGATTGCATTGTTAGTGTTTAAATATTTGTGTGCCTTCTTGCTGCCTGATGTCAGGTTTTGTAGGAAGCTAAAATGTAATCAAACATTACACTGTATCACAATTTAAAACATTGTGCAATTGTGCATAAAGCCAATTACAATCAGTCTGACAATAAAACACAATAAAAATACAGTAATAGTAAACAGTCAGCTATTGAGCTAAGCAGCCAGGTATTATGGTCTCTTTTGCAATCCTTGTACCTGGTGTTGTGGCTTAATCTGGACAAACTAAGTGTCACCACACAGAAAAACTTCTAGTGATACTACTTATATGCTTCCCATCTCTTTCAGACTACGCTATAGGTTTATTTTAATTGTTTATCAAACAACTAGATAGTTTTGAAAATGTTACAGATCTTTGTTGACATTGAAAATACTTCTGAAATCTGTTGATAGGATTGAGTAAAAGACAATTGAAAATACATATTTAGGTATCATATCATGACTAGAATTTGTAAAAACTAAAATTGCAACTTCTTTTAGGAATAGTATGGATATTTTACTGCTTAATTGGTATAGTGCAGTTTGCTTAATAAACTGTCAAGGGAATCTGATAAAACTAAGACGTATTGGTGCGGCTTAGCTATAATTAATAGCTTTAGCAGTTGCCAGTTATGTAACTCATTGGTGCTTTTACATTATACTTATTCTTGGGAAGCTCATAACCAAAATAATATGATTGAGAGGGAGGAGAAAATGTATAAAGAGTTTCTGGCTGCGGCTTTCCCTATTCTTGATTGAGCCTCATATTGCTAGACTGGAAGGAGTGATGCCTTCAGAAACAGGTATGTGGTAGCTCAGAAATTTTCTACATTATAAGTTGTGGATTATGCCAGCCCCATAGATCCTGCTAGGCCCCACTCTGACATCTCAGTCAGCAGCGCTCAATCTCTCTGATTTGCCGAGATACCTTACCTCCATCCAGAAGCACACTTGCTTAGTCTGGGTGCTCCAGAAGATGATGGGAGCATATAGTAATTCTTTCCTATTTCATTGTGACTCTCTAGGGCCCTGGTGTCCAACATAGTAGCCCCTCACCACATGTGGCAAATGGCTATTGACCTGTGGTGAATTGGTGCCTTACTTCTACCACCTATTTTTTAAAAAATAATTTTTAAAATAAAATTCTTTTATTTTATACATGTACCAGTTTGAAAAAGTGTCCATCCTCCACCCTTAACAATCACAGATTTGTCCTTAGGTCTTATACAATGAAAAATGCAGTTTGACATCTACAGTCCTCAGCTATCTCAAGAGCTTGTGAGACTTCTTTCTTTGGAGAGACTCCTTTTCGAGACAGATGTAATTCTACTTCAAAGCACTAAACATTTGAAAGATGATTCAGTTGTTACAAAGTGCACTCATATTTCAAATTGAAATGAGTTCGCAGTTCTAAACTGTTTTCAATGTTTGGTTCAACGTGGCTATGCGAATCAACTTTCTGCTGTAAAAATTGTGAAATCAAAATATTGATCACAGATATTGAATGAACATTTGAAGGCAGAGTTGAGATGAAGTCTAACTGATTTTATGTCTGATTTTATGCACTACTTAATGAAAAGATATTTCAGATTTCTTACTAATTCTATCAGTAAATAATTCAAAACATTATTGTGTTTTCCACTCTCAAAAAAAGGAGTTTTTTTTTGTCATGTGGTGAAATGTTAATGACAGGTATGAAAAAAGTGTTGGACACCGCTGCTCTAGGCCATAATCCATCTGGTTGGTGATGCTATTTCATTCCCCTGATGGGGAATGATAATGTATATGAAGTATGTATACTTAGAATTTGGTATTCTGGGAAAAGTCCAGGATTTTACACTTGGGCTGTGACCCTCAAGGGATGGTTGGGATGCACATGCATGCATCTTCAGAAGGTCATGCATGAGTGCTAGCATTCTCAAAGTAACCTATGGCTGTTGGAAGACAAGCAGTACATTTTGGAATGTGTGCTCTGAAATGACAAGCAGAGACCCTTAGCAGTAGTGCTAGGGGGAAAAAAGCTGCTGAATTCATACCAAAGCCCAGGTCAGCCAGATCGGTCCCAGCATTTCCAGAATCAGTGGAATGCTGAACTACTTTATGTAATTGAGTGCGGAGCTGAATGGGTGAGAGGAAGTTTGGAGCAGGGGCTTTGTAGTGAGATGAAGTTGAGCACTTCTGCCGAAATCTCTGCCCTGTTGTGTAGATTGAGTTTTTGCAGCCTGATGATGTGGCCTGGAAAGTTGAACGGCTGACCACATATCCTCTGGATCTTTGTTCATCATGGTTTATAAAAGCTAAACAAGAGGGATTGGCTGGATGCTCATTGTGGGAGGAAGTAACGCCTGCAGCTTTGAAAGAGGCAGTGGTGCAGTCCTCCCTTAAGAGGCCTTCCCAGAACCAGGAAGTGTTTGACAGCTACCGCTCAGTTGTGAATATCTTGTTTTTGGGCAAGGTGGCGGATGTGCCTAAATGAAGTAGATTATCTGAACCCAGTTCAGTCTGGTTTTGGGCCTGGTTGTGGCACTGAAACAGCCTTGGTCACTCAGATTGATGACCTTTATCAGAACAGAGACAGGGAAGTTTTACTGATTCTTCTAGACCTCTTGGCGGCTTTCAATACCGTTGACAATTGTGTGCTTTTAGAGTGGCTCTGTAGGTTGGGGGTTGGGGACACCATTTTACAGTAGTTCCTTCTTTCTCTGGGACTATTGCCGGAAAGTAGCATTGGAATATTTCTGCTCAGCCCCATGGCACATGTTGTGGGGTCCTACAGGGTTTCTTACTATCTCCCATGATTTCTATGAAACTGCTGGGAGGAATCATCTGGGGATTTGGAGCAAAGTGTCATCAGTATGCTGATGTCACTCGGCTCTGTCTCTCCATTCCATCTGAATCTGGAGGAAAGTACAGGTGCTGGCCGGTATCTGGGGGCAATGATGGGTAGATGAGGGCCAACAAGCAAACACTGAGTCCCAACAAGGTGGTGATATTGCTGTTAGGTGGTTCTCATGTCTGGGCATTAGGGAGTTGGCCGGTCTTTGATGGGGTTGCTTTCCCCTTAAGGAGCAAGTATGTAGTCTGGGGGTATGTCTGTATCAATGTTGTCACCAGGGAATACTGGCTTCCATGTTAGTGCCTGTCTCCAATTCTAGCCAGTTTGCCAGCTGTAGCCATTCCTGGAGAGAGAGCTTGGTTTCAGTAATCCACACCAAGGTAATTTCATGATTAGATTGCTGCAGTGTGCTCTGCATGGGGCTGCCCTTGAAAACTGCAGTTAGTACAGAAAATGGCTGTGTGGCTGTTGAGCGGTACAGCTATGTGGGATGCCATAGCACATATTAAAGCACTGCACTGACTGCTCAGAGCTACTGGACCCATTCTGTTGTAATCATCTTGATGCTTAAAGCCCTAAACCAAGAGTGAACCTTGGGCCAGGGGGCCAGATGCACTCCTCCAGGCTCTCTATCTGGCCCTTGGGACTGTCTCCAGGCTATACCCCTTCTCTCCAGATGACATCCCTCACTGGCACTACGTGCACCCTCTTTGAGCATTTTTGCCTTGCTGAAATGTGTCCTTGAACTCTGATGATGCCTCTTGCTAGTCTGGATGGAAGATAGAGAGAGGGGTGTGTAGAAACTAGCCTACTGTACAAAGGTAAAATTTTCATTAATTGTTCTGCCCATTTTTGCTTCTGGCACTGCTCACTATTGGCATGTGGCCCTCGGAAAGTTGCCTAGTAGGGAGTGTGGACCTTGATCTGGGAAAAGTTATCCACCACTGCCCAAAATGGGTTGAAGCTCAAGTACTTAAAGGAGTACCTCCTCCATTACTAGAGAGCCAGTGTGGCTTAGTGGTTAGTGTTGGACTACAACCTGGGAGACCCGGGTTCAAATCCCCACACAGCCATGAAGCTCACTGGGTGACCTTGGGCCAGTCACTGCCTCTCAGCCTCAGAGGAAGGCAATGGTAAACCACCTCTGAATGCCGCTTACCATGAAAACCCTATTCATAGGGTCGCCATAAGTCGGAATAAGTCCTCCATTACTAACTGACTTGCACCTTGAGATCTGTGAAGGAGGCCTGGTTGTGGTCCTGCCAGAAGGCATGGCAGCTTCTCAATGTTTATGCATTTCCCTCCCTAAAGGACACCATTTGTCCCACATACTCCTGGTATTTCAGCATCTTTTGAAGATGCATTTATTTATCCAGGCCTTTGAAGAAGGGTGATTGTTATTTACCCAATATTCCTCAACTGCTGTAGTTGGTGATTTTTTTAGTTAGTGTTTTTAACTTGTTTTAATTTATAGTAATGAATTGTAATTGTATTGTGTGTTGCTGTGGGCTCCTTTTGGAGCAATGACAGGTAGTGATGATGATGTTCATTAATAATAGCAAAATGTAGCTGTCCTGCAAAGTATGAGAGGTCTGGGAAAGAGAACCAAGTTTAAGGGCTGGAGTGTGGTGGGTTATATCCATAATGAGCAATTGTGTAAAGCAACTTTTTTTCCCCTGTCAAGGGCCGCATTCTCTTGGGGGTAGCCTCTCAGGGATTGCATGTTTCCAGTGGGCAGGGACAGAGTCAAAATGTGGAATGGGCCATCCCATTCTCTCCCTTTCTGTGACCTCTCTCTCCCTCTCTGCACAGCAGGCTGCTGGGAAAAGAGCAGACTGTTCATGACAAGAGGTCTGGTCATTTCCAGAAGGCCTTTGAAATCAGCTCCTGATGTAGAGAAAGCTTAGAGATGAAGGGTAACTTTTTGGTACTTGGGGACAAATTGTGTGATTTCTCTGAACTGTCCAGGGTGCTTAATCTAAACATAGTTATGAACGTTGCCCCAAATATTTTTCCAGTGTCACTCAACAAAGTTCTGTGTTGTAAGCCTTGCCTCACATGTGTGAGCTTTCGAGGCAGAAAGCTTTCCTACTTATTCAACAGCGGAACCATGAGAACAGAAGAGTCCTGCTGGATCAGATGGAAGGTCCAAAATCCTGTGTTCAATCAATATTGGCCAGTCAGATGCTTCTGGGAGGCCACGAGCAAGACATGGGGTAGAGACATACTTGCGGTTGTGCTGGCTTCAGTGCACCTCCACCTGTTTTCTGAACACGGGAATGCACGACGCTAGTAAAACTCAGCTCCCTTTTACTCCAAACCTCAGATGTCAGTAGTGTGTTTCACCTTGAAGTCAGCTTCACACAGATTTCAAAACTGACTGGCCATCAGCCCTGTTGTCATTTCAGGTGCGGCCAATGAAAACACTTTGCTATAGGCTCAAATAGACACAGTGATTGGCCCAGCGCTTTGCTGTGAGCAGTCCTAACCAGCAGCAGAGAAGGGAAATGTGTCCAGTCGTGGGCAGAGTCATTTCAAAATGCAGCCAGAAAAAAATGCTCTGGCTACTTTTGAAGCACCTAGTGGGCCTGCAGCCATGAAGGCAGCAGTTCTTTCAAGCTTGTCCCCAACAATTGGTCTTCTGAGGGGTAGGGTATTCATGCCTCTGTACATGGAGATTTTGCTCAATTGTCATAGCTGTTACATTAATACAGGATGGGTCTTAATTCCTTTTCAAAATCTATGGTGTTAGGCTCAAGACAGATTAAAAAAATGTAGTAAGATTAAATAATGGAATTCCATACCAATCACTTGGGCTCTAGTAATCAGAGAAGGTGGAAAAAGTATCTGTCCACTCTATTGGTTCATAAAATCTAACATGCCCCCTTTAATCATATTTCATAAACTGATAAGTCCCAAATGTTTTTGCTTTTCTTCGTAAGGAAGATGGGCCAACTGCTTCATCATTTTAGAAATTTATTTCTATGCGTTTTCCAGCAGTAGGATGCATTTTTTTCAAATGATAGATTAATGCCTTCTGTCTCATAGTAATCTTGCCTATGCTGATCGATAGTCTTTCAGAATGGTAAAAATACCATGATACAAATCTGTGGGTGATACTGCATTGGCTTCCACTCTTTGATGGTAGTAACTGGTTCCTTAAGCTTTGGAGGGTCAGTTTCTGCTGGTCACTTAATTACCAGCATCTGGCCTATGAACATATAGCATGGCCTAACAAGAAATAAAGATGCCTATGCATATGGTGCCTTGAAGATTAGTGTATGATAGAAATAAAATATATCAAAGATTTTCTAAGTGGTTTAGGGCTGCTGTCATCAGTTTGTCTTGTCTTTCCTGACCAAGTTGAATGTGTTAACAAATTAAATGGGCTAACAGACTGGGTGAATCTACTACTAGCCCTTTGCCAGAAATGCAATCTGATGATTTACCTTAAATTGTGTGTGTGTGTACTGTCTTCAAGTCGATTCCAACTTATGGCGACCCTATGAATAGGGTTTTCATGAGGCTGAGAGGCAGTGACTGGCCCAAGGTCACCCAGTGAGCTTCATGGTTATGTGGGGATTCGAACCCTGGTCTCCCAGGTTGTAGTCCAACACCTTAACCCAGCCTTTCCCAAACAGTGTGCCTCCAGATGTTGTTGGACCACAATTCCCATCTTCCCTGACCATTGGCAATACTGGCTGAGGCTGATGGGAGTTGTGGTCCAACAACATCTGGAGGCACACTGGTTGGGAAAGGCTGCCTTAACCACTACACCACACTGTGTAGCTATGAAGTTTTTTTTCCTTTGTACTGAATCAAGCTGGGCAAATCCAGCACCTGATTAAGTATGTGTAAGTCCCATTGAAATTGGTGAGTTAAATGATGAACATTAAACTTCATGTCTGTGTTTGGAAGTAAGTTTCACTCAGTTCAATAGGATTTCCTTCCAAGTAAGTACGTTTAGGACTGCAGCCAGCGGGCGCTTCTAGATGGTTGTTTATTGTGGAATTGATGCTCCTCATGCATGCAAGTTTTTTCTAGCCTCCCCAAAACACTGTTAGCATCAAAATATTGGCCCACATTCCCCCCTCTTTTAATCTGGATTTACCCCTTCCAGGGAAATCCAATAAGTAAAAAAACTCTTGTTGCCAACAACCTGTTTGCGATGTTTCAACAACTGTGTTGCAAAATGTTTCAACAACTGTGTTGCAAATTAAGCTCCTGTCTGGAAGCATCCTTTATTATGTTAATTTAAATGGGATGAATGCATGCTGAAGCTCTCTGGAGTGCATAGGTATTACGTTCAGTGAATATCTATGGTGCCATTACCAGCAGTGGAGGCTGGTCCATTAGGGCACATGGAGCACTGTCCCACCAACCTCATTCTCAGCCAGCCCCCACCTTCTTATTTATAGCTAGTCCAGGGGGTGGCACTGCCTGTCAGCTTCATTGGCTCTGATTCCCTCTACTGTTGGCCTCCATGCATTCTGCCATGCCAGTCCCAGTGGGCACCAGCCACCACTATGTTGATTTTAAAAGGTTTTAATCTTTTGAATGGTACATTCTAGACTAGTCTTTCCAACTAGTGGGCCACCAGATGTTGTTGGACCACAACTCCCATCAGCCTCAGCCAGCATTGCCAATGGTCAGGAAAGATGGGAATTGTGGTCCAACAACATCTGGTGGCCCACTAGTTGGGAAAGGCTGTTCTAGACATTGACAATGGAAATTGACTGCAAGTCAATTCTGACTTATGGCGACCCTATGAATAGGGTTTTCATAGTAAGCGGTATTCAGAGGGGGTTTACCATTGCCTTTCTCTGAGGCTGAGAGATGGTGACTGGCCCAAGGTCACCCAATGAGCTTCATGGCTATGTGGGGATTCAAACCCTGGTCTCCCAGGTCATAGTCCAACACCTTAACCACTACACCATTAAGTTACCTTAAATATTAGACAGGCACTGTCCGTTGTCTTTTAGGCGCCTACTGAAGACTTTTCTTTTTTAACAAGCCTTTTAAGTAGATACTTTATCCCAGTCTGCATCTGTATTGTAATTGTTTTTAAAGAGAGTTTCTTTTTAAGATGCTTTTTAAAATATTTTTTTAAAAATATTTTAGTCTCTTATAACTGTCTGCTGCCCTGGGCTCGAAGAGAGAGCTAAAGGAAGTGAGGGAGGTGGTTGCACCTCTGAGAGGTATTTCTGGGCATAATGGGCAGACACATTTCAGGGAGCAGGAGACCTGAGGATGATAGAGCTGGATGGCCGCAGGTCACAGGAAAGGATGTGTCAGAAGGAATGATTCTTTATGGCTACTAAAGCAAGTTGCTTATCCTTGTCCTCAAACGTTTTTAAGCACTAGAAATCAGTTTTGTGTCTGGCATTGCACTTTTTTTTTTTTGCTTCACTTCTCAATAAGCATTTGTATTGCTTTTAGCGGAATTCCCTTGTTGGAGCTTGTTCTTCCTTTGTTTCAGATAACATCCCAGAGGAACTGAAAGACCCATTTTATATAGACCAGTATGAACAAGAACATATTAAACCACCTGTCATCAAGCTGCTGCTGTCCAGTGAGCTCTACTGCCGTGTCTGCAGCCTTATTCTGAAAGGGGATCAGGTGGCTGCTCTGCAGGGACACCAGTCGGTCATCCAGGCTCTGTCTCGGAAAGGGATTTACGTCATGGAGAGCGATGACACTCCTGTGTCTGACTTGGATCTCAGCTGTGCGCCAATCAAAATGGTTAGCTTAAGAAAAGGGAGCTTAAGTTTTCTTTGCCATCGTGCCTGTTCTGCCCTTGTGTTTTCTCTCTCTCTTCACCTCTTCACTTCCTCCGTTGTAGATTCTTTGATTTAGCCAACATTAAAAAAAATCCCCAATTTTCTTGAAAGATGTTTGAATCAAACATGTTCTTCTTTGTTTCTTAGAGTCCTCACATGGCAATGATTGATGCCCTCATGATGGCCTACACTGTTGAAATGATCAGCATTGAGAAAGTGGTGGCCAGTGTCAAATGTTTCTCTACATTTAGCGCCTCAAAGGAATTGCCCTATGATCTAGAGGATGCGATGATATTCTGGATTAATAAGGTAAAAATAATGGTGTGAAATAGCTCCTTTAGATGTGAGTGGATTTGAACTCAACTGAAAAAGTTCCCTTTGGGAAAAGATAGTAAGTGCTCATTACACTATTAATATGTTTTAAGATTTTTTGCCCAAACAGTGACTACTTGTGTGTAATGAAAATAAGCATATCTTATATTAAAGAGTATAATTTGATAAAACAATGCTTTTTCTTTCTTTGATGATGAGAACATAAGAGCAGCCCTACTGGATCAGGCCAAAGGTCTGTCTAGTTAGCCCAGCTTCATGTTTCCCACAGTGGCCAAACACAGGCCCTCCAGGAAGCCCACAAGCAGGACAAGGAGGCAGTAGCCCTCTCCCACTGTTGCTCACCTGCAGCGAGTATTCACAGACATGCTATCTTGATGGTAGCACATAGCCATTGATAAACCAATTTATTTATTTATTTGATTATTTGATTTATATCCCGCCCTTCCTCCCCAGCAGGAGCCCAGGGCAGCAAATTCTTCATGGAGGATAAGGCTAATCTTCTTTGAAAGCCATGTAAGTTCATGGCCGTTGCCACATCCCTTGGCAACAAATTCCATAGTTTAGCTGTGTGCTGTGTGCGGAAGTATTTCCTTTTGTCTGTCTTGACTCTCCTACCACTCTATCCACTCATAAGTCCACTCAGTATTTATTGTTTAATACTCTGGAAAAGGTTTCCTTGCTTCTCAGCATGATTTTGGGAAACATGAATAATAAAATTAGCCAGTATCGGAGGCCACATTTATGAAGACTCCAAAAAAAATGGTCGTCGTTCAGACACAGTTTAGCTCACACAGCTACTTTACACAGTAGTGCGCACCCATTGTGAAAATTACCTTTTCCCCCTACTTTTAGGTGAATCTAAAAATGAGAGAGATAATAGAAAAAGAGGTGAAGCTAAAACAGCATTTACTGGAAAGTCCAGGTCATCAAAAGGTAAAAGACTTATTAGATGAATTGTGAATTTTAATTTATTCACATGGCTATTCCTTGGAAGCTGATTGTATTACTTTTCAGATGAGGTTGTTTCCAAGCAAATGCTCTTAGGATTGCAGGATTCGCAATGCTGTCTTGAGCTTCCTCTGCATATTATTCTGTACCGTGCATAACACTTCTGGCTTTCTTTTCCTGCATTCTTCCTGGTACTGCAGGTCTGTGTGTCTGAAGCTTCCAAATGCTCATGCTTCTCCCATGTATGCACAGATGTGCCTCGACTTCAAGGACAATGGAGAAGACTGTGTAGTTGGAGGCTACTCTGCTCTTTGGATTTAGAATTTGTGTCTACTCTGCATTTTACTTAACATGTTAAAATGTCAATGGTATATCTTGTTTTACCATTTCCTCCCCAAATGTTAGTCTTAAGTATTAGAATTCTATACGGCTTTCTGCATTTATTCTGAAGATCTTTCAGGGTCAGTACACATTGATTTGAAGAAATTTGGGAACTATTCAAAGTACTAGTAAAGCATGTGCTAAGCCTTCGAAAGAATTTGCAGTGTAATGTGTGTAACTCTCGCCCCTCTTTTTCTCCCTTTAGTTATTCCAATGCACTAATATTGTAGAGAAATACTACACTTTCATTGCTTGAGAATATTAGTTTTTTTCCTTGAATACCATTGACTTCAAAGTTGGTCTGATTGGTTGTGGACCTTTTTGGCCAGACTGCACCGAACACAGTAGTATGAAATACTGCTGTAGTGATGTTCACTGGTACTGAGCAAAAAACCTGTCGATATCCTTTATTGCAGAAAGAGGCTTTTATACAACTGCCTATGAGATTTCTTAATTTAGTGTTAGCATTTCTTCCTGAGGATATTGCCCTCCCAAGTATTTTAGCTACTTCTGTATAAAAAACATACCCAATATGGAACTGTCTACAGGTTAGGTACATTTAAGTATTGCTTATAACTTGCTCTGCTGACGTTCCTCTCCTGTTCCCACATTCCCTTCCCTGCTTCCTGAGCAGTCTCCTTCCAAATGGTATTGGAAATTAGTACCTGTAAGTGAATTAATTCTATGTGATAGTTGCCATCTGCGAAACCATGGCTTCTTAGTCATTCTTTGTTGATGTTTGCTTCCATTTAAAATGCCGCTTCCACAACTTGCAATATTCTGTCTGCTTAAGGCTTTTTTAATTAAAAAGGAAAGAAAATGTAGATTCCATCACATGACTCTGCATACTGTACATACAGCATACTCATCACGATACAGCATTGCAGAATTTTTGATATTTAACATCTGGATATGGAAAAGTGAGAAAACCCCAGTCAAACATCTGGTACAATCGATTGCTGCTTGTATATTCTGCTGTTCAGAAAACTCAATTTTTGCAGTATTAAGGTGAAACTGGTCAGTTTAAAGTAATTTGGTGCTTGCATCTCTTTGAAAATGGATTTTGGTGCTAGGTTGACTTCCACATTTGGGCTTTAAGCAGGGTGTTAAAATGCTTGTTTAATATGAAAAGTTTATTTCTTGTGCTCATGTATGTTATGGCCACTTGATTGCATTTCTATTAAGAATATTTTGTCTCAAAGGCATAAATGCTTAGCACTCTGCCAAAACAAAAATCTTCATTGTTTTCTGTTTCACATTCCTGTCAATACGATGGATTCTCATTTTGATTCTAGAAACATGCACACCCATTCTTTTTTCTCATGCAACTCCATCATGAATATATAAATGTGCATGATGAAGGCATTTCAATGCAGTGCCTTCTAGTTTATCTCCAAAGGCATAGTAGAGCCTGCATTTGTTGCTGTAATGATCTAATTACTCAGCTAAGGAAAGGCTCTGAATTTCCACATGCAGATAGCTTAAAATGCCCAGGAGTGTCTGGTTTTGGGCAGTGTCAGTGATGGAATACTAAGCTACATCAAATGTTGCTTTGGTCTCTTCTGACAGTGATGATTGAAATAGTAATTAAGAACAAACTAGCTGTTTAGTGGGTCTTGCATTCTGTAAATATTGCTGCAGTCCTGAAGCCATGTTCATACTCGTAAATAATGTTGATTTTTAGGGAATCTCTTGAATGCACTAACATGTTCAGGATTGTAGCAAATGCCCTGATCACATTCGGGTTGCATGAATGTGCTTCTGCAATACTAGTATAACATTGCCCACATCTTTAGGCCATTGTTGTCATTGCAGCAGACCCCACCCTAAGCACTTTTTGGTTAGTCCAGCAAGTCTTCAGATCAGGGCAGAATTCTTTAGCTTGTAACAGTTGCTAAAATTAGATAGGATTCAGCTTCTAGTATGAAGTTAATGTTGGATATTAAACTGAAAACCTTGGTTTTGAAATATATTTTGGTAGTCTGTTTTGAGTTATTGAGTTGTTGCTACAGCAGTGGGGAATAAGCAGATAAGGGCAGGGAATACACTTTAAACTAACCAGATCACCTTATATAGTAATCTGCTTGATTTGAATAATCATATTCGGAACTTAATGGGTGTTAACATTTTTAACTTTCATTACATGAATCTGATTTCCATCTTGTATCTCTCTGGGTTGTTTTTTTTTTTTTTTGCGTAAGCCTGATCTGATGCATGCCCTATCCCACTGCATGCTGGAACCAGTGAAATATGCTTGTGTGGTACAGTATGGTTCACGTTGCATTACATATTTATGGAGAGCTTCAGGCTGGAGGAAAAGCAACCTGCATCTTGGGTTTACAAAACATCTCTTTTAATTCATCTTTTCTCATGCAGCGGAAACTTTAAACTAAATCAAACTCAATAACTTAAACTAATTTTGTTGAATTGCTTTTTTTCTGTCTTTGGAACTTGTAACCAAGTAAAATTTGTTTGCAGAAATAATTTCTCAGCCTGTGCTTTCTTCAAATATATACACGTTTCATTCTTAGATATAGCCTTAAGTAGCTAGCTGGCAATCTTCTGTGATATAGTTTGGATAAAAATAGTAAAGAAAATGCGTAAAATGTGTAATAGTATAGAACTATACTAGGTATTTAATCAAATGCGGTTTAATGTGAGATTCTTCAGGCTGATATGGTCTCAGTACAAACTCATATATTAGGATTGTAGTGCAACAAGTGAAAATGTCTTTGCTAGACTGGTAAAACCTTCAGTTGCATCTGTGTTATGCTATATTATGCAGTAAACAGGCTTTAATGTATTTAAATCCTTTCTACTGAAGTGGACTTACTGAGGTGCTACTTCCGCTTAGCAAAATTACTTGCAAGTTTAATTGCTGGCAGACTATGCTTGATATGTTGTCAGAGGTTGTGAGCTGGAGCAGTTATTGATTTGGAGCATAGCAGTATCAAAGAGCAGATATATGATTATGCTTTCAGCTAATTACATAAAGTTAGTACATGTTAGTAGTGGAAGGGAGACCAACAAATAGAGCCTTGTAATGCAAGTACTAATTGTTTTTCAGGTTGGATTTATTTGTAATTCAAACGACAAAACTTTGTGTTAATATTTGCTGTGCTAATTTTCTAGGTAAAGATTTCTGTATTTTCTTAGAAGGTTATTTGCTCGGGTTGGTGAGAGAGGCTATTATTGTTAAAATGGCTTCTAGATTAGCAGGCTGGTAGGTGCTATTTCAAATGAAGTATATTCTAACTAGATGTGAATGCACAGTTTAACCAAATGGTACAAGGAATTGGTTCTGTAGCTATATAGTCTGTTTATAACACAGAATACCAGATCACAACATCGGTGATCAATTATGAGAAGTAACAAGCTAAGGAATGGCAATTATAGCATATTACTACTAATTATGACAAGTGGCTTTGCTACAGTGACAAACTCTGCCTTTGTCTATCAGGTACGTTATCGCCGAGATCACCTTTCAAGTAGACAGTTACCGTTTTTCCCGTTACTTGAAGATCTGATGAAGGACTGCAGTGATGGGGCTGCTTTACTGGCCGTGATACATTATTATTGTCCTGAGCAAATGAAACTAGATGGTACGTTGATCAACAATTCTAAGAGACATAGTTTTAAACACAGTCTGACAAAAATGCTATGAATATACCCAAATAGGTTTGCACATACCTAATTGTGGCATCCATCACAACTTAATCCTCTTCAGGGGTGTGATCCAGCCAAAGCCAGTCATTTTTAATCCCATTGCTTGTAGTGGGTGATACTTAAGTACCGTATATTCCAGCGTATAAGACGACTGGGCGTATAAGACGACCCCCAACTTTTCCAGTTAAAATATAGAGTTTGCCCAAGTTCTCCCCAGGAGCCTTTTGTGGCTTCTCCCTCCTGTATCTGGCCGTTTCGAGTCAATTCGTCTCAGGCTCTGCCAAGGCTTCCCTCCTCACATAACGCAGTTTCGAGTCAATTTCTTCTCAGGCTCTGCAGAGGCTTCCCTCCTCACAGCAGTAACTCCGTTTCGAGTCAATTTCATCTCAGGCTCTGCCGTAACTTCTTGAGCCTCGCTGCGTTGCCTTCCTCGCCGCGACGGTCTCTCTGGACGGCGGCTGCGACTGCTTCCACTCCCGCTGCAGCTTTTTTTTTTACTTAATTTTCCCGCTCTTTTTCAGCACCTGGCGTATAAGACAACCCCCGACTTTTGAAAAGATTTTCCTGGGTTAAAAAGTCGTCTTATACGCCGGAATATACGGTACCTGCTGAAAGGTATCTCTGAAACTAAAGGGACAAAAGTTCTTCACTGTGGTTGGATCAAACCTCTGGTCAGCAGTTCTACCTGCTTGATAATTATGTGCATCAATGATAGCATGGAACCCAAGGGTGGGAATTCTGCTCCTACTTATCAAACAAGGTTGTTGCTTCCAAGTTGACACCTTTGGGAAGTCATAAGGCATGTTCTAGGTTTGTTCTTCAGGCCATACTGATCCATATCATCCCAAGGAATTAACTCCAAGGGATTAGCGTAGTCTTATTCACTAGGAAGCCCCAGGCTTCAATATGTTAGAATGCTTTTGCTAATAAAGTTCTTGAGTGCAAAAATATTCTATGGTGGATCACTTTCACATTTCTTTTAAGCCTTGGAGGGCACATTGTATCCCCAAACTACCACCCCTCTCATATGATCATCTCACCCTCCCCTCCCTCATAACTAAGATGCACATTTGATCACAATATGTTAGTACTTAGTCCTCTACTGGCTCAGAATATTCCACTATCCGGTGCTGATATAATTTAGCCTCAGTACCCCCCAGGGCAGCCTTCATCAGATGTTTTGATCTATAACTCCCATCAGCCCCAACCATCTGGACATCTGGTGGGCAAGAGGTTGGTGAAGGCTGCCTGAATGTGTTGTAGCAGGACTTGAGGGCTGCACACAGCTCCTGCGTCAACTTTGAATACCACACCCATAGCTTGTCCTGCAGGCTGCAGCAAAACACTGTTGGGAAAAGGGTTGATTGACTGGCATAAACTGAGAGTTAATCGCTTGGGCTGCCTTTTTGACACTGATCCTTGCTGCTTTCCCCAATTGTTAGAGATTTGCCTGAAAGAGGTAACATCAATTGCTGACAGCATCTATAACATCCAGCTCCTTCAGGAATTCTCAAACGAATATCTAAACAAATGCTTTTACCTCACATTGGAGGACATGCTGTATGCGCCTTTGGTCCTAAAGGTAAGGCACGGAAGGATTCACACCAAATTTTAAATAATAGGCAGATCGCTTATTAACATTAACATTTTTTCTTTCCTTAGCCCAACATGATGGTCTTCATTGCTGAATTATTCTGGTGGTTCGAGAATGTCAAGCCAGACTTTGTGCAGCCCAGGGATCTCCAAGAAGTAAAAGATGGTGAGACAATTTGAACTGTTGTAGAATGAAGTGGGCAATTTCACTGTTGTGCTTAGGAAGCATTTCAGGAAAGCACTTTTTCTCTTGCCTTTATGGCATTCCTAATGTGTCTGTATGCTTGATTATCAAACTGTAGCTGAGGTCTTCCAGCAGAGGCACAGAGAGTTGCAAGATGAGTTGTGAGCACCTTTCTGATCCCTCCAAACCAAAGTCAATTTGTTTTTTACCTTCTCCCATGCTGCAACAAGGCCAGTTTGTTCAGGATTTGGTGATGGTAGGTATATGGAAATGCTTGGCACCAGTTCAAAATATATTGGTGCCTGAGGCAGAAAATCCAGGTGGCACTACCCCTCTCCACAAATTAACTTGGGGCACAATCCATCAACAGATTGTCCTGCAATGGATGGAAATTACATAGGAGTGTTGTATTTAATTGTGGCTGCCTTATGAGAGTTTGGAGGTGGGTTGTGCCCCGCAGGCTAGGGGTTTGTGTGTATTTCATTCTGCAGTGCTCAGTGCATCTGTAGGGAACCTTTGGCCTTCCAAATGTTGCTGCACTACAACTCACATCATTCCTGGCCATTGGCCATGCTTGCTGCTGGGAGTTGTAGTTCAGCACATCTGGCTAAGGTTCTGTGTACCTGCCATAATGATTCCATTCTGCAGTCCTTGATGGCACCCAAAATCTGCCCCTTAGCCTTGCCTTATGGGAGCACTCTATTTTTATGATCCTTTTCTTGCCCTTTCATTTGTTATATCCCTTGTTGATCCCCTGCCCTTTTGTAACAACAGCCTATCTCCGTTTCTCGACTGGAACTGTGCTTAGGAAATATTAAAACAATTGGCTTTTTTTTTTTAAAAAAGCAGGCAGACTTGTTACAAGGTTTCAGAATCACTTTTGTAATGCATTTTGAGAATTGACAGGCATTCTCCACATTTGCTGTTGAAAAACATATCTGATTGCCTTGGATTTAAACTTGCTTCTCTGAGCTCTTTGGGGGTTTTTTTGGCAATGGTAACAAATTATATAAGGCCTTCCTTTGAGAACCCCTGTTAGGGTTGTTGATTGCTTGCCACTCAATTTTAAATTAACATTAACTCTGTAAACCAACGTGCAGCGAAAACAATGTTGCAGCAGAAGAGCAGCCGCCCGCCTGTTCCTATCTCCAATGCAACGAAACGGAGCTTCATGGCTAGCCCTGCAGCTTCCAGTTCAGCTGATGTGCATCTCCCCGTTCAGCTCCCTTTGGAGACTTGCAACAGGTATTACCTGCATCCTGAAGAATCTGAGTATCTGTAAGTCTGTCTTTCTATCTCTATATTCAGTCTTGCTTTCCTTACCAGTTCCATGGTTTGGGAGCAGCGTTCTATCACTCGTGTTATCACTCGTGTTAGCCTTGATTGTGTCTAGCGGAGCAACAAGTAGTTTGCAAACTTCTTCCATCAGTTCAAACTGGGCAGCTTTGTGGGCTCTGTGCTCCTCACCTTGTATTAATTGGGGGCTGGTGTGTGTGTGTATCAGTGAGGCAATCCCTCTTGTTCATTGGCTTCTTGCTTCTCCAGAACGTTTGCTTATATTTTGGAAACTAAAACATACTGTGGGGGCTGTGCGGGGCTCCCTCCCTTGTCTTTCAGTTTGGTTGGTCCCTAGACTTGTGGGTCAGTGAAGGCTGCAGGTTTTTCTTTGTCCTGCATTAGGTTCTACCCTCTTCCACCTCCACGAATGAGCTTACTGGGATAAAGTTTGAAAGCTACTGATTTAGGATACATTGATTGTGATAGAAAATGTAACTTGGTTCTGTTTAGATTACCAGATCTTGATCATGCTGCTTGCGTGCTGGAGTATCTTCCATAGCTGAGAGACACCTGACTCTTTTTGTCTCCTGCAGTGAAAAGCTGTGGTTGTTAGAGTGTACCTCTTCCTCTCTCCTGTGCAGTGGGGCTTCAGCCACCCCCCAATACACAATATAAGATGGAAGAGAGGAGACTGCTGCAGCCTCCCAGTGGGGCCGGTTAAATTTGATTTGGTTCTTGAGAGCCTGTATCTGAAGAGGCAGTTCTCAACTTTAGTTGAGCTTTAGGAAGAACCTTAATGCAAGTGCACAGTTGGTTAAAAACACACACAATTGAATTAATGTAACCAAGAGCAAGAAATGTAAAAAACAAGGAAGCACAAATCTCAGTCTGTTGAGGCACTGGTAGCAGTGGTAATTTTTTGCAGAATTGTATAAGCTAATCATGCATTGGCTATGGAAAAGGGGTCATTTTCTGCATCTGAGTCTCTTTTGCCCTTTACAGACTTCTGCCTAACTTTCATGGGGTTATTTTAATCATCAACTTAAACTGAAAGGTTTCTTAGTGTGAAACCTTCCTTGGTGTGAAACCTGCTGCCCTGGGCTCCTACTGGAAGGAAGGGCGGGATATTAATCTAATAAATAAATAAATAATGTTTTACTTTGTTAATTATTGGTAATTTAATAACTCCATGGGTATAGTAAGACAGCTTTAAACTTTCGGTAACTTACATCTTCCTTTTCAGGCTGCAATAATTAATTTCCATAAAGGGCTCTTGAGACTTAAGTCTCATTCTCTCTCTCTCTCTCTCTCTCTCTGTCCCTCTCCCCTAATTTTTTTAACAGCTTCATTTTAACACTGTGGTTCAATTTATTTATTTATATTTATTTATTTATTAGATTTTTTAGTCACACATCTGGCTGGTTTCTTAAACATGGCCTTTTAATTTCAGACAACTGCTACAACTTTGTGTTGTGGTTTTAGGATCGATCTTGCTGACTTTTTTTTTGGCTGTGTTTTGGCATTGGGTGGGTGGGGAGGATGGGTGTTGCATAGCAGTCGTGTGTGTTTTTCCTATGGTGGTGTTGTTTCTGCTGCAAAAAAAGCTCTCATTGTTTTTTGGGTGGGCTTGTGTGTATGTTTTTAAAACAGTGGAAAAGGAAGCCCTGCCTTCAATCCATCCCATCCATTACTGCCTTTGAGACAGAAACAACAGAAGTCGCTGCAGGGGGAGGACAGTTCAGGTAGGCACTAGTTTCTCTTGTGGACAACTTTGATGCAAAACAAATGGCTGCAGCACGAGAGTTTAAACACCTTTTTTGTTTGGTTTGGAACTGGGTCCCTCTGAAAACAGTGATACAAAGCTCCTATTACTTGAAGGGTTAGGGCAGGATTGAGAGAACTCTCTGCAATCAAAGGAACAGTAAGCCATTATAGTAGGGACTAGGGACAATGCAGGATTTGTCCCCTTGAGGTCTCTGAGGTTCTGGAGCTGCAGCTGGGACAGGCAACTATATGGTTGGTTTAAGCTCCCTTGTGGTGGTGGGGATAGTAGATGCTTCTTGATGCACCCTGAAGCCCTACCTGGTGGCTAATGAAAGCAGCTTCAGCAAGCTCGGAATGGAATTCCAATTGTTGAAGGTTGTATCTGAACTTGTGAAGGCTTTTAGGCATAGTCTGAGCAGTGAGCCCTAGCTTACCTTTCCCTACTGTCCTACCCCAGTTGATTCAGTCCCCAAACATTTAAAACTCTACCCCTGCTGCCAAGCCAGTCTGGGGCCCTTATGGCTGCAGCAGACTCTTGAAGCTGTTGTTCCAGGACAGCTTGGATGTTACAGTGTGTGCTCTGCAGAGGTGGCAAGGCGTCTTTGGAAGGGGACGGATGGTGGGCTTGCTTAATCTGAACACCATTTGCAAAGGGAGTAATTGATATGGGGATGGTGAGTGACTGCTTTTGTGCAGTTGCTTGGGCTGACCCTGACATCTTCTGACCTTCACAATTCTACTCACAATACTCTGGGTGCAACTTATTCAGTTACTTTGTATCAAGAATTTCCTCTCCCTGCTGCTGCTAAGACTGCAGTCCTAATAGTTATTTGGAACTGAGTTCCATTCAAATTAATGGAATACGTCTTACAGTTTAATGAGCTTTCAGTGCCAATCAGCAACTCATTATAGGTAAACTTAATCATGTACTTGTCATACACAAGTATGACAACTGCTCTTTATGATGGTGGTTTTATACAGCCCTGACATGGGGAAATCTAGTTTAGGGGACATGTCATACAAATAATAAAGGTTTAAAATATTTAAAATCGAGAGTGTTAAAAAAAAAGTTGTGCAACATCCTTTTTTAGATCAACGGCATCGGTCTAATTCATTGACGAGGGTGGATGGGCAGCCACGGGATTCAGTCCTTGCATGGCCAGAGAAGAAACAAAGGTAATGTATATTGGATGATATTTCATGGGAAAGCAACTTCAACATTTTAGCACGTTACTGAAATATATGACTTCGGGGGGGGGGGAAACGTTGATCATTGTGTTCACACAAATAGCACAGCAGGCCTATGGACACGTTTTCTAATACCTGATAAAAATGCAGCAAGCGGCCATTGGTTAGATGTTGGGCCTCGTCACGGGAAGCTGAGTTTCACGTCCTGTGCGGTCATGGGAAAAATAGGTCACAGCTTCTTTTCAGTCTGTAAAATGGGATTAATACTGCCCCACCCGAAAGAACGGTTAAATGCCAATCTGTAAAGGCCTGTGGATGCTTGGGGAGAAGCTGCAGCTCAGTAGCAGAGCACCTGATTTGTATGCAGAAGGTCCCAGGTTCAATCCCCAATGGCATCTCTGGGTAGGACTGGGAGAGACTCCTGTCTGAAACTCTGGAGAGCTGCCGCTAGTCAGCGTAGATAATACTGAGCTAGATGGACCAATGGTCAGATTCTGTATAAGGCAGCTTCCTATGACATTAAAATATGGTAATCATTGTATCTAGAATTAGCTCTGGTATGTAGACCCTTTCCTTTGAATTTTTGCTTCCTGTGAAAAACAGAATTCAGTTAATAAGGTGAATTCATATGAATGTGAATTTCATGGCTAAATGGATCATTTCTGCTTAAGCAGCCTGCCCCCCCCCCCAAAAAAATCTCTAATGGCCAGTTTGTTTCTTCTAGACCTCTTTCTCAACCTACACCATTCGCACTTCATCATGCTGCAAGCAGTGATGCCGACCCCAGTTCTGGTGACAGCATTAGCTTGGCTAGGTCGATCAGCAAGGACAGCCTCGCGTCAAACGTTGTCAACATCACTCCAAAACAGCAGCCTCAATCTGCCCCAGTGAAAAACAATGGGAAAAGCTTGCTGAACAATGTTGAAATAGAGGATGAGGATGAAGAATTGATTGCAATAATCTGCCCAGATGCTACACTGAACCACTGCGACCTTGAACTTCAGAGTGTGCCGGCTAGATCCCCTTGTCTGGTTGCAACTGCATGGGCTCAGAAACCACAAAGTGAAGCCTCAGCAAGTAAACCAGAGAGCTTTTTCCTTGAGCCTTTAATGCCTGCTGTTCTACGGCCAGCAAAGGAAAAACAATCAATCAATAAGGAGGATGAATGCGGGGAAGGGAAGACGAGGGGCTTTGTAGCCAAGGGCCACACAGCTTTAGCCCGCAAGAAAGCCAGCAGTAATAATGCAGATCACAACCTCAATAGGACTTTTAATGTAATGTCTAGCTCTGAATTAACAGCTGTTGCCGGTTCCAGCATGGCAGAACCGACGGTACACTCGGAGGTCAGAGCAGAGCCCTTTCGGCCCCAGGCAAGTAGTAGTTTAGAGCCTGCATCCCGAGAGCAATCCTTCAGCGGATTCTTCCTTCATGCCGCCAAAGTTGACGAGGATTTGGCTTGCAGTGCAAATGCTGGCTATGTGAAAAGTCCAAATTCTCACATTGCAGACTCCTCGTGGACAATGATCAGGCAAGATTCTGACTTGGACATTCTGGATATGGAGGAAGCTGAACAAGATTTAGTGGGAGATGACCATCCAATCATTGCCAAGTATATAGGTGAAGAGGAATCGGCAAAGCTACAAGAAGACATGAAGGTCAAGGAGCATGAAGATAAAGATGACGCCAGTGGACGTTCAAGCCCGTGCCTGAGTTCAATTTCTCAGATCAGTAGTGTGTCCTTGACCAGTGGGAGCACCAGAATGACTAACTTTGCTGAACGCAAACTTCAGAGGCTGAACAGCTACGAAACAAAATCCAGCACAAGCAGCTCACAGAAGACCACGCCGGATGGGTCAGAGTGTTGTCCCGCCCCGTTAACCACATGGAAGCAGAAGAGGGAGCAAAGCCCCAACAGGCAGAGCAAAGATAATGTGAACATGCTGGCTTCTGAACTGGTGCAGCTTCACATGCAGCTAGAGGAGAAGCGGAGAGCGATAGAGGCTCAGAAAAAGAAGATGGAGGCGATGTCGGCCAGGCAGCGGTTAAAGCTGGGCAAGGCGGCATTCTTGCATGTGGTGAAGAAAGGGAAAGGCGCCGATGTTGCTCAGCCGCTTAAGCCAGAACACTTCACAAAAGAGTACTTGAGACACAACGGGGAAGGCTTGGATGATGCTTCTTTGAACTCTAAGTCTGCAGCATTTCTCATGAAAGAGGAAGGGGGTGAAGGCGCACTTGATTCCCATGAAGTTCCCAAGGTGAAGGCCCAAGAAACAATTGCTTTTGGTGAGCAAGACAATTCAAAAGAACCCACTATCCATGAAATAGAGAAAAGCAAAATGATTTCTGCTGCACTTCTAGAAGAGAATATTGAGTCTGCAGATATCAGTGAATGCAATCTTTCCATTGAAAAGCTAAATGAGACTATCGGTACCCTCCAGCAGGCTATCCTGAAGATTTCTCAGCAGCAAGAACTTCTCATGAAAGCGCCGACGGTGTCGTCATCTAGAGGTGGCTATCAGGACCAAAAGATAAAAGCACCGATTCATTTTGTGGAGCCCCTTTCTCCTACAGGCGTGAGCAGTCTTCGCAAGCCACCTCGCCTCAGTCAAGGACGAAGTCCCCGTTCGGGGAGACCCTCTGAACTGAAAGTGGCTAAGGAGCGTCAGCAAACCACCACACGCATAAAAACCCCAACTCCTAGTGTTGACACCTTACCACACTTAAGGCAGTTCCCCTCGAACAATTCATCCAAGACCCCGACTGAAATTACTCCTGAAAATAATCTGAACCCAGACAACACTCCCCAGGAGAAGCTTTCCTTTGATAGGCTCTGTGACGAAAGAAATCAGCGAGGGGGATTTATCCTGTTCACTTCCAAAGACACAGATATCCTCTCTGAAGCCATCAAAGATGTGAATAGTAACATAGAAGACCTTAGCCTCACTTCTTTTGATGGCCCGGAAAAAGAGAATGTTACAGCGGAGGAAACCCTGAGAAACAAAGGTAGCCTTATTGAAGTAGACCTCTCTGACTTAAAAGCCCCAGATGAAGAAGGAGAGGTTGAAAGCCAGGGCAGCTCTACAGACTTAATCAGTGAAATAGACCAGAAGTCAGGAGTTGGGTTTTTCTTTAAGGTGAGAGTAAAACGAGGTAATGTTGTTGAATCCCTAATTATTTAGTACTGCAGTAATTTCATCTTTTTAACACTTGTCTTTAAATGGGGAGTGTTGGCAACAGGTTTTAATGTATTGTTTCAAAAATGAGAATGGTGCAGAAAATATTTTGTGTCCCTTTCCTACACTTGCTGGATTTGGAGATGTGGGTGAAGGGATCATGAACAGATAAACGACTTAGGCCTCCAATATCTGAAAGGCCGCCTTCTTTCCTGCTGACCCTCTTGGGTGTTCAGATCATCAGAGGGGATCCTCTTAGTAGTTACTCCACCATCTGAAGTTCAGGGCGGCAGCGGCCGGGAGAGGGCATTCTTTGTGGCAGCTCCTAGGCTGGAATTCCTTCTTCACAGAGATGCATCTGGTGCCATGATTATACAGCTTTCGTCGTATGCTGAAGATGCATCTCTTTGCCTTGGCCTTTGATACCTAAGATAAGTGTTTTTGGGACCCACCCTATTCCTGGAACTAGATTGTTGTAACCCATCCTGGGGACTTGCTGGTGAAGGGTGGGTAATAAATTTAGTTTCTGCTATTACTACTACCATTCCCCTTCCCCATAATAATAATCACCACCATCATCATCATCATCATCATGAACAACTATCTACTAGTATACAATCTGTTAATGGTGTCCCTTAGTGTGGTGTGTGTTCTTGCAAATGTTATTGAAGCAAGGGTGCAACAACCTACTTGACATCTCAGAAACAAGTTGCCACAAGGAGGGTCAGCTATGCATTGTGTTGTCAGCAGGGTGCTGACTTGCTTGAGAGACAGACCATCAGAATCTCGCTGTTGGCTAACTAGGGCACTACCTGACTTGGTTTTTTCTGCCCTAGCCTTTTTTGGAGTAGTCCTCAGGCCAGTATGCTGAATGCTGCCTTCTGCTGGCTTGTGATTCCCTTAGTGTCGCTTCATTACGTGTGCTTGATAATGAAAAGACAATAGAGAGGAATTGTACACTTGCTTCAGGGTGTCCATGAGATTCAGGGGGAATATTTTACTTTATACATGCATGCATATGTATGTGTGCATGTATCTCCTTCCTTGACCGGATGCCAAAACAGCAAATGTGGGGGGTCCCAGCTACTTTCCCATCCAGGCACTGACCACATGCCAGACCTCATCAGCTTCAGCAAGGCTCTGGAATTCAGTACCTTCAGGATTTTATACCTTCAGCCCTGGGACTGTACTCTGCAGAATCTGCGAGCTCAGCCAGAGAGGTGACATTTTTGCAAATGGAAAAGATGACAGCTTTGTAGTTAAAGCAGCTAAACATTTTTTTCCTGTGTTCAAAGTGATAGCAGTCATGGAATTTTCTTCATGGCCTCATGCAGTGTTTGATATTTCTACCCCCTCTGCAAGAGCACTGTTTCTCACTTGAATGTTAATTTGACAGGATGAACAGAAGGCGGAAGACGAGCTGGCAAAGAAGCGTGCCGCCTTCCTCTTAAAGCAGCAGCGCAAAGCCGAAGAGACCCGGCTTCGGAAACTGCAGCTCGAGGCAGAGGTTGAACAAAAGAGGGATGAAGCCCGGTAAATACAGCATCCGTATATTGTGTGCAGATGAATACTTCCACATTTGACATTGCTCCCTTGGAAAACTGGGAGTGATGGGATTTGAAAGCCACCTTTTGCTTTTTTCAGTCGTAAAGCTGAAGAAGACCGCGTAAGGAAGGAAGAAGAGAAAGCCCGGAGAGAACTCATCAAACAAGAGTATCTGAGAAGAAAGCAGCAGCAGATCTTGGAAGAGCAAGGCCTTGGCAAGCCCAAGCCCAAGCCCAAGCCCAAGAAGCCTAGGCCAAAATCTGTCCATCGGGAAGAGTCCTATAGTGACTCGGGGACAAAGTGTTCTTCTACTCGTAAGCAACAGCAACCATTTTCCTTCCCCTGTTCCTTAAATAACTATAGTAGCTTCTTTTCTCATGTAACTGTCCCCTTTCTCTTTTTCCCCCCCTTAATTTTTTTGCCAGCTGATAATCTAAGCAGTGCTCAGTCGGGTTCTAGCCTGTCTTTGGCATCTGCAGCAACAACTGAACCTGAAAGTGTTCATTCTGGTGGGACACCTTCGCAGCGGTAAGAGAAACCATAAAGGAAGGGATTTAGGATGTTGGTGCTGAAACTTAAGTGGGCCTGGGGTTGGGGGAGTATGTGACCCAGATGCCACATCCAGACTGCAGTAGTGACATTAATGTGATCATGAGCTCTCTGCAAAATAGTGCAACATAGTGTGGTGCTGTCGGTCAATAAATTGCCACACTACATGACTTAGTAGCCAGTACCTTCAAAGTCAGCAGACTTAATGTGAAATTGTCATTGAGGTGAAATAAATAAATAGCCATTGCTATGCATACTATAAACAAAATTTAACAAGCAATTAGGAGTAGACCAGGGATGGGAAACGTGGTCTCCAGATGTTGCTGGACATCATCTTTGACTTGTGCTGGCTGGGGTTGATGGGAGCTGGAGTCCAACAATAAGCTCTCCATAATTGTCTCATTTCAGGTATTAGGTGCTAATTTAATGATTATGGTCATTGGCCACTAATGGAGAATTTGTCACAGCTAACTCTGCACAATTTATTCATGTACTCTCCCCATCAAATAGTGAAAAGCACGTAACCACTATCATGGGGTTTATATGTGTGTGTCTTTTGGCTCCATTCTTTGTATGCCTGTATATGTATTTCTTTTTACACAATCTCTACCAACTTAAAGATGATTTCATGCTTCTAACAAAGCAGGCTGTAGCCAACAGAAGCTGTTTTCAGAATACATTTGTTAGTTTTTCCCACAAGATTCTTTGTTTTTTTTAAAAAAAATTGCTCAGCTCACCCTCTGGAACAGGAGCGGGGGAACCTTTGGCCCTCCACATGTTGCTGAACTATAGCTCCCCTCAGCCCCAGACAACATGGCAAATGGCCCAAAGTGAAGGGAGTTGTAGTTTAGTAACATCTGGCAGGTCAAATGGTCCCCCACACCTCCTCTGGAATACGTCACTTGTCTGAGGGAGATCAAAATGTGTGTGGAAAGAAGGGGGATGGAAAGTGAAAAGCACGGTTTCCTTTTTTGTCAAATATTTTAGGGATTGTTTCAATATACTATAAATGTATTGACAGTGTTAATGATTCTGATGTTGGATGTCCACCTTCACAGATATGTTCCAGCATGGCATAATTAGATACCTGTAAAAGAGAAATTCACAATTTGCTATAATAGAAAATGTTTATATTATTTAATGTTTGACATAATGTCACAACATAGATATATTGAAAAGACTATTTTACCTGTTGTGTTTGCCCTTACCTCCAATTAATGGATAGATATGCAAATGACACAATGTATTTTCTCTCACCTCTTTTGTGGAAGTAAAATGTAAAGCAGTGTAGGAGTTGCACAGGTATGTTGAATGTAAGCTACTATTTTTTATATCTTACTAGGGGCTATGCCCCTGCTCACTTTGCTTGCCATCCCCACCTACTGTCGTCAAAGGCCCTCCTTCCTCCCCCCCCCAGGTCACCATCACTTCCCCTCCCTACGGGTAGCGTGACGCTTACAAAAAAATATAATATAGGTAGACAAACATTTAATAAATACATATTTATAAAAATAAAAATCTGGTAGGTATGAACACATTGCTCATGAATGTCTATTTCTTCCGACAGAGTGGAATCGATGGAGTCCTTGCCCATATTGAGTAGAAACCCAAGTCGAAACATGGAGAGAGACTGGGAAAACACTTCAACAGCCTCTTCAATTGCTTCAGTGGCAGAATATACCGGTAAACTCAATAATTGTCAGGGTCATATAAACCTAGTTCCTGTTATGTGGACTGGAACACACAGCACAGTTTCTCCCGCGGTTGTCTGCCTAGGCCCTGTGCTCGATCACCTTTGTCCAATGCCAGAGAGACATGGCTGGTGTTTAGGATTGGAGGATTGCTATCTTGGATCAACCATATTGTATCTTTTGAAGTAAAGGGGAAAAGATTGTGGATTTTTCCCCAACTAAGTTCTACTCGGGGTAGATCCATTGAAATAATGAACCTAAGTTAGTCATGTCCATCAATTTTAATGGGCCTACTCTAAGCAGGACTAGCATTGGGCAATCATCCCACTCCCACAATGGAATTTTTATCATGGAATGTACAAAGTTTGCAAACTTGCCAATTTGCCTCTTTTAGACATTCCTAATAATATAAGGAAGAAATATGTTACTTACTTTTAACGTTGCATTTTAATCCTGCCTTTCCATAGTTGTGCAAGACAGTTCACAGCACTGGTAAAAACACATTAGACTTCAGATAATCAAACTTGGTACCAGGTGAAAACACAAGTGAATTGGTGAGACAAGCCATTCAAAGGCTAGTTTAAATTTTCTCCCTTCACCTTTTCAAAAAACTCTGTAACCAGATGGGCCTTACATTTATTTTATTTATTTATTTATTTGATTTATATCATAGAATAGTAGAGTTGGAAGGGGCCTATAAGGCCCTCAAGTCCAACCCCCTGCTCAATACAGGAAATTGCGCCATTCCTCCCAGCAGGAGCCCAGGGCAGCAAACAAAAGCACTAAAAACACTTTAAAACATAATAAAAACAGACTTTAAAATACACCAAAACAAAACATCTTTAAACACTTTTTTAAAAGCTTTCAAAACATATTTTTTTTAAAAAAGGTTAAAAACATTTTTTTAAAAAGGTTTAAAAACATATTAAAAAGCAATTCCAACACATGTGCAGCTAGAAGTCAAGATGGAAGGATGTAAATGCACCTCTCTCTGAGGAATGTATTATGAAACCAGGGCAACCACTGAAAAGGCCCCGTCCCTCACATATGACAATCTAACTTCCCAAATGACGTTATCGTCGAGTTTCCTTTTAAGGGGCAAGTGGCTTCATACCGGAGGAGAGACAGGACAGACAAAAGGAAGTACTTCTTTACTCAGCGCATAGTTAAACTATGAAATTGCTCCCACAAGACACAGTAATGGCCACCAGCTTGGATGGCTTTAAAAGAAGATTAGACAAATTCATGGAGGACAGGGCTATCAATGGCTACTAGCCGTGATGGCTGTGCTCTGCCACCCTAGTCAGAGGCAGCATGCTTCTGAAAACCCGTTGCCGGAAGCTTCAGGAGGGGAGAGTGTTCTTGCACTCAGGTCCTGCTTGCAGGCTTCCCCCAGGCACCTGGTTGGCCACTGTGAGAACAGGATGCTGGACTAGATGGGCCACTGGCCTGATCCAGCAGGCTGTTCTTATGAGCTCCCTAAAATGTGTGGGTCCAAAGACCTGTGCATGCAAAATAAAAGGCTCCCATGTGTTGCTTTCATTTCTATTTCAGTGTGGTTAGGAAAAACAAGGCAAAGTTTTACTTTGCTATTCTTGAATTAAATCTTTCCAGTTCTCTTTTAGTAATACTACTTACGG
Organism: Rhineura floridana; assembly: GCF_030035675.1. Taxonomy (NCBI): domain Eukaryota; kingdom Metazoa; phylum Chordata; class Lepidosauria; order Squamata; family Rhineuridae; genus Rhineura; species Rhineura floridana. Next base: position 13,419,823 of record NC_084499.1, read on the forward strand.
TATCACTTTGAATGGTGTGAAACTGAACAATGTTTAGATCCTTGATCTCTCTCTGGTTTCCTTCTGTTTGTTTTTGAATGGCCTTCAGTTTTAGCTGAGCTCGCAAGCTGCCTGTTTAAAATGTATCTTTTAATAGGTCCAAAGCTATTTAAAGAGCCCAGCAGCAAGTCAAACAAACCAATTATCCACAATGCTATCTCCCACTGCTGTCTTGCTGGAAAAGTAAATGAGCCTCACAAGAATTCCATATTGGAGGCAAGTATTTCTCAGAACAAGAGTGTTGGAATCAGTCAGTTGCTGTATAACTTGGTTTCCATGCACGTTATCTGATGTCTGCCAACCATAAGAATGTAAATGCTAAGGATACGTTGCACGTAATCTGATGCAGCTGGCTCTTACATGGATGCACAGCTGACATTGGTTCATTCTGGGCCACTTTAACAGTGCTGCTTATTTTTGTACTGCGTTATTGTCCCGTGTTGCATTGTTGTCCCATATTGGATCCCTGTCAACCCTAACCCTTAGAAAACAATGCATTTGCACTGTGAATGGCTTCGTGTGGAAAGCTCTTGAGTGGCCAGCTTGCTGGAATGTATTGCAGTTCAAGCTTAAATAATAATGACCTGGTTCACACATAATGCTAAACCGTCGTTTATTAAGCTATGGTTTATTAAACCATGGCATAGTGATATGTATGAGCCCTGCCCAGTAGCTTAACTGGTTTGTTTACTGCAAGGGTGGGGAATCTGTGGCCCTCCAGATGTTGCTGGATTCCAACTCTCATCAGTCTCGACTTGCATGACCAATGGCCAGGAATGATGGGAGTTGTAGTCCAACAACAACTAGAGGGCCACAGGTTCCCTGCTTCTGGTTTATTGCCAACAAACCACAATCCAAAGCCATGTTTTTTTGTTGGCTTATGAACCTTGATTTGATTTAATGCTAACTTGGTGTGGTGTTATATTAAACCCAGCACTTTTTCTTAACTATGGTTTGTTTGGCCATTCAGAAGCTCACAAAGCTACAAAGGCGTGAGGCAAGAGAAGTTGGACAATAAAACAAACTTGGGAGAATATGATTGTCTGGAGTACAATTTAAACAAGCAGTAACTTAGTGTTGCATGAACCAGGCCATTGTGGTGCTGGAATTTAGAAGCACCATGCACGTTTCTTGGCCTTCATATTTGGTATATTATACTTTGTCATAAGTGAGATGGACTCCTTTTAGTAGCCTGGTTTCCTGGTGGTCCTCAGTCTGAGAATTGTTCTCTTTCACCTCTAGGAGCTTGAGAAGTGCGATGCCAACCACTACATCATTTTGTTCCGCGATGCCGGCTGCCAGTTCAGAGCACTTTATTGTTATTACCCTGACTCGGAGGAAATCTACAAGCTGACCGGAACGGGGCCAAAGAGCATCACCAAGAAAATGATTGACAAGCTTTATAAGTATAGCTCAGACAGAAAGCAGTTTAACCTGATTCCAGCCAAAACCATGTCTGTCAGTGTAGATGCTCTGACGATTCACAACCATTTGTGGCAACCCAAACGACCCGCAGTGCCAAAGAAGACTCAGGCTCGCAAATGACATTACGTTTCTGTGGGAGACTATTACAGATTGCATCGTTGGGGAGAAATGACCTTCCCCGCCACCCCCCTCTCTAGTTTGGGTATGAAATGAGCAGAACCATAAACCCTTTTTTTAAAAACAACAACAACGAAAGAGGCTTCGTAAACATGGATGCAAGGAAAGAATGAAGGAACAACTTCAGTGTTCTTTGGATTTTGTTTATTTGTATGAATGATAAAATGGCTGTTACACCCGTTGGTAACTACAGAGGCATTTCACACGAGGGAAGGTGCATGTAGCAAGATCTCAAGCAGTGGATTTCCTTTTACTTGAAGTTCTTCATTGGTACAAATTGGGACATCGTTTTTTCCTGTTCTCTCCCCCCCCCCCCCCGGCAATCGCTCTCAGAGTTAGCACGTGCTGCCCTTCAGGAGGAGGACAGGGAAGTAGGTGCTGTGGCAGGCATCCGTTAGGAAAAGTTAATCATTTTAGACTCTGGACATACAAGCTATTGCTACTCTAAAGTTACTGCCAACTTTAAGCCAGGCTCTGACTTCTGGAAGGAAAATGACAGCAACCCCAATCTGGTCCTTGCTGCTCAGAATAAAGTTGTTTACCTACAGTATCGATTTCTTTATAAGCACTGAAACATGTAAAATCTGTCTTTTTAGAAAAAAAATTAAAATGGAGGACTTATGCAAATTAGTATGGCTGAACATTTTGGCAACACAATCGTGAAGAGGCAAACAGGTGCTACTTGCTGGAATTATCCCAGTTTGAAACTTGAGGCACGCTGAACAGAGTACAGTCGATGTTGGTTTTCTGTTTCAAGTGGTATCCAAATGGGGTTTTCTTTCTGTCTTTTTAATAAAGACAGATTCTAGAAATAGTGGAACATTTTCACTCAGAGCACGTTACTCCTGTATAATGGTGCACTTAAATGATCACATATTCTAATGCTTTTTTAATTATGTCCTGAAATGTAATTCTAATTTGTTCTGTATTTTTTCTTTTTCCTTTTTCCATCTTTTTTTGTTTTGTTTTGCCGGATGAGTAGCATGCTCTAAAATGGAGTGTGTGTTCTTTTTAGTTTTTTGGTTTTAATCTTTTCTTTTGGGGCAGGAGTATATACAAATACATGAGAAAATAAACCAATTTCCATATACGAGCAATTTTTAAACAAATCTGCTTTTTGTTTTGAAGGCTCAAATTAAGTTGGATGGCTTTGGTTTTTCCTTTCCGTCTTGAAATATTAAATCTTGAGTTATGACCTTAAGGCTGTGCGTTCCCCTCCCTTTAAACAAAACCTGTTTGCATTTGATGAAGTAATGAGCGCAGTTTTGTTTGACTAATAATCATGTGTTTCTCTATTTTCAAAACACGTCTCTTCCCTTTCCTCCCACCTCCCAAGGTAACTAAAGAGCTGTAGTTCTAGTCTATCTTTTTCCATTACCAAGTCTCTAGTGTATCTTACTTTGACTCTACTGCCTGGTAATTTCTTTTTATAGGGTTATAACCTTGGTTTGCACATATTTTACTTCTACTTGAAGTGTTACTTGAATATGTTCTGTGTAGTGCAAAGGACACTATGACAACACTAGAGATGGAAAAGTTGAAGCTCTAAACACAATCCAGTGTAATTATTTAAGGAACTTTAAAAAAATAATAATTGGAATGAACAGTGAGTTTTGTACAGAAAGGGTGAGAGATAGGGTATTTAACACTGACTAGAGAAATAAGAATGATGGTCTTCCATTGCAATCCTCTTGCGTTGTTTCATCCTCTTACAGTAAGTTTTAAATAGGTTGGCTGTACATTTTGTTTGATAGTTGGCTACCCTGTATATAAGAAAAGGCTTTATTATTTCTGAAAGTGCTAAGTATTAAACACCGTCATGAGTGTAATTTTTTTTGTTACATGCTTTTCATGCTTTATTTCTCACTGTTTGATATTATACAACATATTTATTTTACGGAAGCACTGAAATTTAATAAAGATCATCAGCTAATTTTTGTTATTCCATGCATCATCTTTTGTTTTTGTTGGACACATCCCTTATGCTAAGATGCAGATACAAGGCTTTAAAGATGTGCTCTGCTATGTTATTGTGTGTTTGAATAATCTCTTAAAGCAGGGATGGGGAAAAACCTGTGGCCCTCCAGATGTTGGTGATTCTTCAGGGGTGATGGCAGCTGTAATCCAGCAAAATCTGGAGGGCTACAGATTTCCCAAACCTGTTTTAAACCAAAATTATCATGACTTACGAGAGCAAATAGAATTCCCAGTGGATGGAACTCTGCTCAATAATGAGTTGAAATCCATGATATCACTTTTTTTCTCTCCACCTGGAAGGAGACGTGTCTTGGAAATGGGGTGCAAGTAGAGAATTCTAGAGTTCGTGAATCTTTTTTCTGAGACAATATATGTAGTCTGGCACTTACATTTTCATATACGCTAATATGGCTATGCCTCCTGAAGTCGTCTTTCCATCTGGCTTCTCATGCTGCTTTTGAAATGTCTGCCAGTTGTGGCAGAGGGAAGTTTGCTCCCTGAGTAAAAGCATTCCGTTCCTTAGATCTTGGTGCCTTTTGGACTGATCTGGGGCATGTCAGTGTACATGCCTCTTATTTTCTTGCCATGGAACATGTCTTTCTGCATACTAAGTTCTTTGACCAAGCTTGGCTTCAATTCTGGGTTGATCCTCAAGCTTTAAGTTCGAACGGCGATTGTCTTTTCTTTTTTAAAAACCTGTTTGGATTATTGGATACAAGTTGCCAACTAAACAACGATCCTGCATTTGCAACAAGAGTAGTGTGTTGTACAATATAGCCTAGCTGCTGCTTCACTGTATCTTGCCAAGCTTCAGATTGCTTTCACAACGAAGTAGAGTTTTATAGAAAAACAATTTATTTACCCGCAAATAAACATAATAATAATTAGTATTTGCCTTTCCAGTTCAAGTGGAATTTTGCATGTAAAGCAGAGATGGGGCTCATTTTGTGCAGTGATTAGGAGTGGTTTGCTTCTAAAGCTTTCTGTGAAATCATTGAGTGCTCTTAAGTTGTCATTTTTTCAGCCACAGTCCCTCCCCCATTTATACAATGCGGAAATCTGTTCTACCTTACAAGGGGATAGTTAACTGAGAATAGAAATATTCTAGTGTGCCTTTCTTTTTCTTTTTCTTGCCAGTATCCTCTGTGAGAAGGGAAAAGGGAGAAGAAAAGCACAATTTCTTTAGAAAGAGCGAGAATATTTAGTGCTCAGAGCCATAGGCTACCACAATTCACTACATAGAAAATGCAAAAATACATATAAAAATAGATGTCTAATGTATTTCATCAAACATAGAACATACAAAAAGTCACACCAGTTTAAAAGTTAAAATAAAATTTGCTGTCTGGAACGAAAGGCACACTGACCCTCTCTGTAAATTGATGCATAGGTATTATAGCCCTGATAGAGTAAGAGCACATCCCACTCACTGCACTAGGTAATTTCTGATGCCTGGCTCTCAATTTTCTAGTAGCTAGAGCAAATTTTGCCACCAGGATGTTGATAAAGAAGTCATTGCCTGCTAGCAGTGTACATATCTGCTCCAGGGGAGGTCTGTTTGACAAAGGAGCAAAGGATGTAGGACAGAGATTTACACCTTAGGGACTCGTACAAAGGCAGCTTAATAAATAATGTACGGTGTCTTCACCAGACTCTCGGATACAAATTATTTGATCACTTGGAAGGTTGGAAGACCTCCCATCCAAATAAGCAGAGGGCACAGACTGAAGTCGTAGAGCTGTGAATGCTTTTCTTAAAGGACCTGCTGTCAGAATTGTAAAGTATTGCTCCATGCCAAATGTCTTTTTATATACAGGGTACCAAATAGTGTATGATATATTTTGTGTCACTGAATGCAGGTCCCACCATTTAGAATAATAATGGATTCTTTCTTTGAACAGCTGTTTATCCCTGGCGGAAGCAAGGGTGGGTAAACCTCCCATGTAAGTCCCATATGCGTACAGGGTAACTCTAACAATTTACCCAAGGACTTTGGGTTGAAATTTGCAGTTCTAGAAAGCATTTGGGGGAGGGCAGTGGCCAACCAACTTCACCCAATACAGGGCAAGTGCAGCATGAGTGCAGCATGCTGTAGAAAGTATATTTTCAGCAAGGTGTCTCCCCCCCGAAAATAACTGAAAATTCTAAGGCAGCTAACCATCTCAACGTTCAGATGAAAGAGAGGGTGAAAATGTATCTTGGATTTCAGCTCATGATGTAGCAGAATTCCATCAGCCGGAATGAATGCTATTTGGTCATGGTAACTTTGCTTTAAGACAGGGTTGGGAAATATGTGGCCCTTCATATGTTCCTGGACTATAATTCCCATCACTGGCCATGCTCAACACTGGCTGGCGCTGATGTGAGTTGGAGTCCTCTGACTTCTGGAGAACTAGGTTTTCCCTATCCCTGCTTTATAACCGCCTCAAAAGGAAGAAAAGTTTGGCTTGCCCAAGAAAGATCTGGTCTATGCAAACAGTAGATCAGGTAGCAAAACTCCATGATAGAGAAAACATTTCTGTGACATTCCCCATCTCTGTTGTGTATAGCTTTCTCCATGAAGGAAGTTTCTTTTTCAGCAAAAAAGCTTTTGATCATAATTCCTTGAGCTGCAATGTACAGTTAAGGAACTGTCCAAACCAGTCTTCTACAACTTGGTGACCTCCAGATGTTTTGGATCACAGATCCCATAACAGGCTTCAAGGATTGATGGCAACATCCAGACGGCACCAGGTTGGGGCCAGCTCATGTAATCTGTATGCATATACCTGGCCCATCCACATTGCTATGGGTTGCATCCATGTTAGAAAGTCACTTAATGGTATACTTGTTCCACTGGTGAAATGTTTTGCACCAGCAAAACGCTGGTGCACAAGAGAACGCATAAGCAGGGTGCTGGTGACTACAATAGTACAATCTGTTGTGCAACAAGTCTGTTGCATCATGGAAGAGCAGAGTTGGAAGGGGCCTATAAGGCCATCAAGTCCAACTCCCTGTTCAATGCAGGAATCCAAATTAAAGTATACCCGACAGGTGGCTGTCCAGCTGCCTTTTGATTGCCTCTAGTGTTGAAGAGCCCCCACCTCCCTAGGACATTGGTTCCATTGTCGTACAGCTCTTAACAGGAAGTTTTTCCTAATGTTCAGTCAAAATCTGGTTTCCTATAACTTGAGCCCATAATTCCGCATCCTGCACTCGGGTGATTGAGAAGAGATCCTGGCTGTCTTCTGTGTGACAACCTTTTACATACTTGAAGAGTGCTATCATATCTTTCCCCACAGTCTTCTCAAGGCTAAACTTTCCCAGTTCTTTCAGTCTCTCCTCATAGGGCTTTGTTTCTAGTCCCCTGATGCCCTCCTCTGAATCTGTTCCAATTTGTTTGCAACCTTCTTAAAGTGCAGTGTCCAGAACTGGATGCAGTACTCAAGATGAGGCCGAACCAGTGCCAAATAGAGGGGAACTAGTACTTCTGCTAGCCCAACTGTTGCACTGGGTTCTTTTTGCTCAGCATTAAAACTTGCCTGTCTGCTAGCACAAGAGCCCTTGCACTTGTGGTCAGAGAATGTTGGATGCAGCCCAATAACTTTCAACAGATTCAGTTCATGCATAGCCCTATGTCCTTGCATCAATTCGGCTTTAGTGCAAAAATGGGGGCGGGGAAGGTGTTGAACAGCTTGATGTTTGGTTTTTGTTCATTGCTGTTCCTGACAAAACAGTTTTGTTTCAAACCCAACTACACTGAAAGGCACATTGTTAAAGGTGAATGTTATCTTGCCATTTGTGTGTTCTTTTAAGCATCTTCATTAGATTACACGTGCTTTTCAATGCGCTTTCGTAAATGTAAACAAAGTAAGCCATGCACATGGAAACTGGTGTGTCTCAGCCATATTTTAAATGCAATGCCAAACCATGGTTTGCTGCTAGGTGAGCAAGCCTTAGGTTCACCCACTCCAGTTTCCTTTTGAGGGAAACCATCGTTTCATCCAAACCAGCCAACTATGGTTTGCACTTCTCCAACCCAGAGTTGAGGGACCATGGTTTACAGTTCTGGGTGGGTTTCCTCAAGAAAAATTGGTGGAGGCGAAGGCATGAGCTCAGGATTTGCTCATCAAATGGTGGCTTGGCATTATATCTGAATCGTCTGTCTGGGTCTCCTTTACGTGCAAACTCTGCCCTAATCTGCATTCATGTTTGTTTGCGAGTGCTGCATGTAGATCACTTGCTTAAAAAAAAAAGTTGACAGGACTTGCAGGTTTGTCTGGATGTTTCTCTTTGAGCTTGACAACACTGTGGTCACAGCTGATTGCTCATGAGACACTGTCACTTACTATCATGCTGTTTTAAGACCTGTGGTGTTACCATGGAGTCTGGCCTGCCTTTTTCAGTTCAGGCTTCTGTTCTGAAACCTTCAGACCACATCTACTGCTCTCTCTCCTTTCCCCAGTGGCAACTAGGGATATTGCAGTATGCCTCTGAAAACCAGTTGCTGGGAATTGCAAGTAGGGAGACGCCTGCTGTTGTGCGCAGGTCCTGCTAGTGGGCTTCCCAAAGGCATCTGGTTGTCCCCTGTGAGAACAAGATGCTGGATTACATGGGCCTTTGGCCTGATCTAGCAAGCATGCTCTTATGACCTTAGTTTCCCAATCCTGGCTGCTATGCTTTGGTTGGCCAGTCCATACACACTACTTATGTCTCTTTGTAAGGGAGAGGAGTAGGCACACAAATCTCCCACCATGTAGCGTGTGAAGGCTTTGCACTTGCCATGGTCCTATTCACAAAGCCTTCCCTTTTGAGAGGGGTGATCACAGCCAGAACATCCCCTTGTATGTTACGGGAGGCATATAATGAGGAGGACTGTGAGAAGGCGCTCAGTGCCCTGAAACATGATTCAGTAACTGATTCCTTTTTTAAAAGACGGCCAATGGGACATCACTATCTTTATTTACATACAAGCGCCTGCCTCCTATAAAGACAAACGGTGGCCATGAAAGAGGAGCCAGTGGCTTCTGGAAGCAGTAGAGTGGGAGACTCTCCAATCCTCAGGCCTAAATAGGCCTGCCTGGCCCACCCCATTTGGCTCACAAGGCTGTTTCAACCAATGGTTGGAGGATAGGAATGGGCTGCACAAGCTGATGGAGCAACATTGGTCTACTAGACTCTTCTTGGTATGAATGGCCAACAACTTATTAATTTCCCTGGAGAAGATTTTGGGTGATGATGAGGCAACCTCCTGCGTTCCTCATGAAGTCAATTGCCTGCAAACCAGCTTTTCAGAGTTAACATTCTCCCCATGCCTCTTTCTTGGCTTACGATTGGTGGTTGGGGGATGAATGAATGAATGAATGAAGTTTATTACGGTCACATGACCAGCATATCCAAGAGCATTTTACAATTAATAGAAAAATATAAAAATATAAAATCTTGATTTACAAATTCCATCATTCAGTATAAAAAAACATGGTTGGGGGAAGAAAGGGGGCAGTAACCCTTTGCTTTCTGGTCTCAATGAGGGCCAGCATTATGGGTTAGGCATCATTGGGTGCCTGCTGAGGCCTCTACCCCTGCAGAGGGCGCATCACCATTCTCTAGAGACTCCTGGCTTTTGTGCCAGTGGTGGTAGAGATCTTCTCTGCTGAGACCCAGATCTGCTTTGCCCCCACCTTAAAAAAAGAAAATTTGCTTCCAGGGCAGCCAAACACACTGTGGCATGCAGTGCAGGTGCAACCCTGGATGTCTTAATTTGTCCAGAGGCATCTATACACATAACTTAGCAAATGCCACTTTTCTGCAAGTTGGTGTCCTGGGCCTGTGCTCCAAATCCTCTAGCAATGTCCCTGCCTGCTGCTGCTCTTCCTTGCTCTCCCTGTTTGTTCACCTGCCGTCTCTCAGGCCGCATCTGCACTGTACATTTACAGCATTGTGATGCCACTTTCAGTAGTTGCGGCTTCCTCCAAAGCATCCTGAGAACTGTAGTTTGTTAAGGGTGCTGAGAGTGGTTGCGAGAGCCCTTAACCCCTCCGCCATTGAGCTACCATTCCTAGAGTGAGAGGGATTGTCCACTCAGGGAACAGTAGCTTGAGAGGCGCATGAGTGCCACGGAGAGGAGGAGGGCATAAATTTATTTATTAATTATTTAATTTATTTATTAATTAAGCTTATAAACCGCCCGACTAGCAATAGCTCTCTGGGCGGTGAACAAAGTACAGTAAAATCATAATACAATACCACAGGACATAAAAACAATCAAAAATCAATTACAACAATTTGTATAAATTTAAGTTAAACTAAATTAAAATGCTTCGGTGAAAAGAAAGGTTTTCACTTGGCGCCGAAAAGAAAACAGCGTTGGCGCCAAGCGCACCTCCACGGGGAGACTGTTCCACAATTCGGGGGCCACCACCAAGAAGGCCCTAGATCTTGTCACCACCCTCCGGGCCTCCCTATGAGTCGGAGCCCGGAGGAGGGCCTTCGTTGTGGAACGTAGTGTACGGGCCGGTTCATATCGGAGATATGATTGCACAGACAACACAGATATTGGGATCGTTTGTTATGTGTGTGAGCGGCTTTTTTTTTTTCCGAGAGGGGAAAGGCCCCCTGTGGCCTCTTGTGCAAGTCCTCTTCCACAGCTAGGGCTGTAAAGCAGGGATGGGGAATCTTGCACTCAGGGGCCAAATGTGGCCCTCTGGGCTTCTCTCTCTGGTCCTTGGGACTCTCTCCTGGCCACACCCTTCACTAGCCCTGCGATGCGCCATTTTTTGTCTGGTTGACATGAATCCCTGGTTGTGCCTCTTGCTTGGTTAGCTGGAGAAAGGAGACAGGTGTATAGCAAGCAGCCAAGTGGACAGAGGTAAAATTTACATTCGTACCTTTGCCCACTTTTGCCTCTGGCCCCTGGGCTGCAAAGGGTTCCCCATACCTGCTGCAAAATGACGCTGCAAAACGTCACAGTGGACCAGTGACTCCCCCTTTCAGTGTTATTTCACAAGAAGAATCGTGAAGATCTGGATAGGACAGCGCAACTGAATTTGGGGGATGTTATGCTCTTTTGCTAGGTTGCCCATCTGCGTGGTCACTTTTTGAGAAACAATCTCGACTGCATCTGGAGCTCAGGTCTGACAGCAATCGACAATATTTTCTTCAAGCAAACCATTGTTGCAATGCTGCTCGTTGATAGATTCCGGAGGGGGTCACAAAATCAATTCGAAATCGCAGGCATACCTCAAAACCAATCACTAAACTCATAATACAAAAATGTAATCCCCTTAAATAGTAGCATTTTCAGCCCTAGCCAGCAAGGCCAACAGTCAGGGATGATAGGCATCATCATTGAGCACTACCGAAAAGCCACAGGTTGTCCATCTCCTAAAAGCTAGACAAATTTTTGTTTGGTTCTCTGCATGTCCACCTGATTGTACTGGGAAGAGGTGTCCAGGAAAGTGGAGAGTAGTGTCTTTTGTTTATCCCATAAAATGGTTAATGTATTTACTGGTAATGGGAAGCCTCCATGGTGATGCTATGGAGATGTTGCTATACTAACCATGCACGTGGCTTCACCGGAGACTGAAAAGCCCCCCACAGAAGTGGAGAATTCAGCGCATAACAGGTTTCGACTTGCCTATCCGCTAAATGGAGGCTGCAAGCGTCAACCCTGCAACTTTTATTACATGCCATCTCCAGTGCAAAGCTTGTTAGTGCGTTTGCAAAGAAACCCAAGCGGACTGCTTTCTCTCTTACCAAAAGCAAGAGCCTGCACAACATGAAATGTAAGTAAGTAGGGTACTCTTATAGTATCATTATTTATTCATTCATTCAATTTATATCCTGGCCTTCCTCCTGGAGGAGCCCAGGCAGCAAATGCATCAATAATAAAACATAAAAAAAAATCTAAAAGTAGTGTAAAAAATTCTAAGAACAAACAGTGATCTCAGTGTTACCAGGGACAGCATCTTTCAGCCATCAAATGCCTGGGTAAATTCATATAGATGACTGACCACTAATTACAAGATAGTGGTGGCATTTAGTTACGTACTGACCCACCCACCCTTCACTATAAGGTCCCAGGACAGGTCACAACAATTTAAAACAAAACGTTAAATGAGATTTTAAACAAACTGCAATCACTAGAAGAGGGTGGATCCTAAAATAAATATATGTATTTATCAGGGTATCCAGGAGGTGCATCTTCAGCATACTATGGAAACTGTATAATGAAGGTGTCTGGTGCACCTCTGTGGGAGGGAACTGCACAACTTAGGGGCAGCCACAGAGAAGGCCCTTTCCCGGGTCATTGCCACCATTTGACTTCTGAGAGTGTTGGAACTACCAAGAAGGCCTTTTCTGCAGATCTTAATATCCTCATCATCCATCATCATGTATTTATTTATTTGTTAAATTTATATCCCACCCTTCCTCACAAGAGGGAGCTCAGGGCATCCAAGAGGGATTGGGTAGGAGGTAGTCTTTTAGATATTTTGGGCCTATGTTGTTTAGGGCTTCAAAAAGTAACATGAACACCTTGAATTAGGCCTGGAAACAAACTGGCAATTGAACTTGGTTGCTGAGTTCTGACTCAGGATGAGGGCAAAGTTCGATTTTGTTTGCTTTTTAATGAGAAACTAATGTGCCCTTCCTGAACTAATATGTGGACTGAATCAGAGCTATCCTTTGAAATGCAACTATCCTTTTCTAACAAGACAATGTGTACCAGATATATATATTGGGAGAAGGTGAGCGTAAGTGCGTGTGTGAGTGTATATATTAGTGCAAATAACAGACAAAAATGAATCGCATTAGGGGAGATTGTTTGCAAAAATGTGTTGACTAACTGCATACAAAAGTGTGCCTATAAAGAGAAATATGCACTACAATGCCGCTGAATTTTCGTGAGACCTTGTTTTTAAAAGTTGCAAATTTCTGCAGAAGTGTGGTGAACTGAATTTAAGATTGGAAAAATGAGCAACGGAGAGAACCAGCCATGGACAGATCCTTCCATCTTTAGTTCTGACAGCTGTGTGCCCAGAATGGGACTGCAGTGAAACAACAGGGAGGTACTGGCATGCTCTGAAAAGCTCCAAAGACTGTAGATGTGTGTGTGTGTGTGTGTGTGGGTGGGATCTTTTGCTGGAGTAAAGCTGGACTAAAAACAATCCTAAAAGGCTGAAAGAGGCTAAAAATGCACGAATAGCCTAATGAAGACTGAGCATGCTCAGAAGTCACCAAATGCTAAGTTTCGGAGTGTGTGTGTGTATGGGGGAATCAAATGGAGTATCCTGGAAGAGGGCATGACTGGTTGCTGGCTGGCTAGAACACTGAACAGAAGCACTCTGCACTGCAATAATTAGTTGCAGATCCCACTTCTTTAAATATTGTGCTTTTAAGGAGGAAGAGACAGAACCTTTGCTCAGATAACCCTTTGAAGACACACACAGGACGTTTCTTCTTCATCTTCACCAGGTGTGGGGAACCTTTGGCCCTCTTGTTGTTGCTGTGTGCCATCTCCCATCATCCCTATTGGCCATTTCTGCTAGGGCTGATGGGAGTTGTCATTAGCCACGTCTGGAGGGCCAAAGGTTCCCCACTCCTCCGATCTTCATCTTCAAATTCTTTGGGAAACCTTTGGAAGTCTTGAGAAATTTTGTCTGGGCTTCCTTTGAAATTTCCCAGACGGGATTCCTCAGCTGATGAATGGCAAAATGTGTATTGTGTGATGCTTTGCTGCTTACAACTCTCTCTGTGTGTGCATGCTGGACAGTGCCATAGTCCAAGGTTAGACAGCAGTAGGGACGGAAAGAGCTGTCAATTTCAGTTCTCTCAGTTTCTTAGTTTTCTAATGTTCTCTACATTTCTGTAGCAATCCTTGGTGCTGTAGATGGTTAAGGATGCTGAGTGTTGTTAGGAGACCCCTGTTCCCCTCACAGGGGACAGTTCCCAGAGTGGTCTTAACAATCAATCCCTCTTCCCTTGTTCTTAACGTTTTAAATTGTTTTAGTATCTTAAGTGTATGTTTCATGATTTTAATGTTACGAATAGTTTAATTCTATTTTAATTGTATATTTTTGTATGTTTTTTACCTATGAGTTGTTTTTATTTGTAAGCCGCCCTGAGTTCCAGTTTTGGAAAAAGGGCGGGGTAAAAATAAAGATTCATTCATTCATTCATTCCCAGAAACTCTGGGAATTGGAGCTGTGTGAGGGAAAGGGGGGATCTCAACTAAATAGCTGCCAGTACCCTTAACAAACTACGGTTCCCAGAAGTCTTTGGGGGAAGCCATGACAGAATGGTATAATAGCACTTTAAATATATGGTGTGGATGTGGTCTAATAATGACTTAATCAGACAGGCTGGGGCTTGGCTGATAAATACTAAAATAAATGGAAATAACATGAGGAACACTAAAGGGAGGGAGGGAGGGAGGGAGAGAGCGCCCATGCACAGACACGAAGAATTTAATAACATAAGGCAAACCATGGTTGAATAAAACCTCTTGGGGTGGATTAAATAAAACAAACCACACTGAACTGAAAACAGATTTCTCAGACCGGAGCTTTTGTAAGCAAAGAACTAACAACAAAAACGAGCGAGCAACACAAGACTTAAAAACAAACAAACAAACCCCCAGCAAGATTAAGTCGAAAGGATTGGAAAGCAAAGGGTGGATAAAGGGAGGGACGGGTTTGGGCTTAAAGGGAAAGAAAAGCCTGCCTCCGTGGCTGCAGCTGGATGGCGCAGCATCTGCTTAGCAGAAAAGGTTCCGGGCAGAGGCATCTCCAGGTAGTGCTGGGAATGTCTCCTCCCCAAAATCCTGGAGAGCGGCTGCCGTTCAGTGTAAACAGTACTGAGCTAGATGGACGGATGGTCTGACTCGGTGCAAGGCAGCTTCCTGTGTCCCTATGTACTTTCAGGTAGCCTCAAGAGCTAGCTGTTGCATCCATGCTCTAGCTCTAGACAGGAGGAGATCTACCCAGCAGGGGAATCCTGGCTCCTGGTTTAAGGTTCTGGCATCTCTATGCTTCACCAGAACTCAATTAAGTTCTTGCTCCTCAGAGAAGGAACTTGAAAAAGTGCAAGCAGCCCATGAGACCAAGGCTATTTATGTACTTCAACATCCCTCCCTCGAAGTAAGCAGGGATTGCAAATCCGATTACGAATTTGACCTGTCAGTCGCAACAGTTCTCCCTTTCCCCTGTGCCTCCCCACCCACCCACCTCTATGCTTTTCTTATGTGTTAAGCTTACAGACATTAGTTCTGCTTTTAGCAGATACTTGTCTGCAGTGTTTTGTTTTGTTTTTATGTCTGAATCGCCTGGGTGTAACAAAGAGTAGTATGTGTGTTTGGGGTGCATTGAACTCACAAAGCTTCTCCTTGATGTTGTAGTGATCTTTGGACTTGCTTTGGTTTGGGCATCAGTGAAGCTCTCCAGGTTCCAGTGTGTCCTTGAAAAGGAGTATTTCTGCTCTTCCATTCCAAATGGTGAGTCACCCTGCCTCCCCGCAAAAGAGCTTATTTGTGCTAGAGTAGGATTTGGAGGAAACCTTTTCCTCTAGAATTCTCTAAGCTGTCTCTCCTCTTTTAGTTTTCAAGATTCCTGCTGGATCAACCAAAGGCACATCTCAGAAGCGGGGAAACTTTTTCAGTCTGGGACCCCCCCCTTCTCAAGCATTCAGTCACAATTTTCTGTCCTTTTCCCATTCTAGGTTTTCCAGAAGGGCTGGCTTCTATTCTGTTTGTTGTAACCAACCTTGAGGTTATCAATTCCACCATCTTCAGTAGCCCAAGCTTGGCATCAGTGGCCAGCCTTGCTCTAGCAAACAGCGGCATCACGAAAATTGAACCTGGAGCTTTCCATGCTTTCCAAAGCCTCAGCAAGCTCAGCTTATATCAGAACAGTCTGACAGCTGTGACGGCCTCCTGGCTTTCCAACCCGGGGCGCTTAGAAAACCTTACAGCGGCCCAGAACCTCATTGCCAAAATAGGACCAGCCAGCTTTTCTGGGTTTTCCAACCTTACGACGCTGAACTTAGCAAACAATCGAATCCATCAGATTGCTAGCGGGAGCTTTAAGGACTTGCCCAAGTTAACACTGCTTGATTTATCTGGCAATAATTTAACATCTTTAACAAGAAATGTGTTCAGTGGCCTGATGCCCCCTGTGATGAAACTTGGTGGCAATCCATGGAATTGCTCCTGTGAAATTCAGGATTTTGGATTATTTCTTCAAGGTACGTGCACTGGTGATTGTCGGCTTTTAAAATAATTATAATTCTAATATAAAAATAGAAATCTTTATTATTATCCTGGCATTCCTTCCAGGCTGGCAAACAACAAAGTCATAAAACAATGCAAATAAAATAAAATAAAATATTGAAAAATATTGAAATAGAAATGGACTGCCTTCGAGTTGATTCCGACTTATGGTGACCCTATGAAGAGGGTTTTCATGGTAAGCGGTATTCAGAGGGGGTTTACCATTGCCTCCCTCTGAGACTGGCCCAAGGTTAAGGACATCTAAAATCATTTACTGTAAAAACAGCCACATACCCTCACAGATAATTATTTCAAGGTTGGCAGGAACGGTATCTTTCAGCCATCAAATGCCTGAGTGAACAGGCATTTTTGAATTCCTCCTGAAAGTTAATAAAGAGGGAGATGGACACATCTCACCAGGGAGGGCATTCCATAAATAGGAAACACCACCAATAAGGCCTTGTCATCCGCCAATGTCAACCGGGCAGCACCCAGTGGCAGCACCATCAATAGGATCTCCCTTGCTGATTGTACTGCCCGAGATGGTTGATATTGGGGGAAGTGCTCCTTTAGGCGCTTGGGTTCCTGGACTTTAGAATGGGCAGTTTTTATGTCCTTATACATGCAATGGCCTATGGCCATACTACCCTGAACATGCCTGATCTGATCTGATCACAGAAGTTAAGCAGAGTCAAGCCTGGTTAGTACTTGGATGGGAGACTGCCTGGGAATACCAGGTGCCATAGGCTTAGAGGAAGGTAAACCACCTCTGAATACCTCTTACCATGAAAACCCCATGAATATATCCAAAACGATTCGTAGGGTCGCCATGAGTTGTAATCGACTTGAAGGCATATAACAACAAATACATGCAGTGTTTGCAGTTTGATTTCAAAACTATACTGTTAATCACAATCTGCTAAATAGCCTTCAAAGTGTATTGTTATACAGTATGCAATTGTTGTTCATTGAGGTGTTCGAAATCTTGAGCATATAGAACATGTAGAGGACTTGTTCTCTGTTGAACCAGGGGACAGGACAAGAGCCAATAGGTAGCAGGGTAGGGAAGTAGGTTTAAGGGTAAACGTTAGGAGAAATTTCTTAACGGTAGAAGCTTTTGACAGTGGGACAGCCTGCCTCAGAGGTGGTGAGGTCTCCTTCTTTGGAGGTATTTAAGCAGAGGCTGGGCTCCCATCTGTCAGGGATGTTGTCATAGCAGTCTGCATTGTAGAGCCTGCCTTGATCAGGAGGGTTGGACTAGATGACGTCCAGTATCCCTTCCTATTCTATAATTCAATGATTTCTGATTTGGAACATTTTCATTTACAGTTTAATTCAGCATCCCCCAAACTGGCTTGTGCCCAGCTAAGTTCTATTCAGAGTACCTATTGAAACTAATGTACCCAAGTTAGTCACATCTATTTCAGGGGGTCTTCTGCTCTAAGTAGGACTAACACTGGATACAATGTAGTGTGATACAAAAGATCTAGAAGTGTGCTGAGACAGAAAAAGTTTCCTATGGGACCAAATTAGGCCCCCACAGAGGAGGTTACTCACATCTCTGAATGCTTTACTGCTCTTCCAGTCAGCCTCTATTGAGAGTGGCTATTTCTGACCTACCTCTGCAGTAGGTGTGGCTGGATCATTCAGTCACTCCACATGCAGAGAAGCAGCAGAGTCGCTCATCATCCAAGGAGGCGCCACCTTGCCTCTGTATGAGTCACTGTTCTGGCCATGCTCTTAATTGCAGAGACACAGTGGCTAACCCATACACACTTTACGTGTGTATCTTTTGGAGCTGAAGAGTGACAAGAAAAGAGAAAGACCTCTTCTAATCAGAAGTTTGGAAGAGGCTGGCCTAATCCTTCAGGGTGGCTTTTAAAAGCATTTTTTATCAGTGTCCACATTTTTTTTTAAAAAAAAGTATAATCAGCAGGAAATATAGATGAGGCCAGACGTCATAGATTTCACCAATGAAGCATCCCCCAAACATTCAGCTGTTCGCTGCCTTCAAGGCTCTTGTGTCTTTCCAGAGCTGATTAATGCGTCGCTGCTTGAAGATGCTGCCTCTGTTGTTTGCCGCAGTCCACCAAGCCTAGACAGGGTTCCTGTCTGGAACATCTCTGACCTGAACTGCACGCCAGCCTTCTACTCGTCAGCATACGGGAGCACCTTCCATACAGTAGGATTGCCGGCTTTGCTGGCTTGTTTAGGTATGTTTCAATGCATCCTTTCAGGGTTGGTAACAGGTCTCTGTTGTCGTAAGGACATCACAAGAGCTAGATCAGGCCAAAGGTCCATTCAGTCCAACATCCTGGTCCCACAGTGACCAAACAGATGCCTATGAGAAGTCTGCTAGCAGGACCGGAGCACGATGGCACCTTCCCCACTTGCGATTCCCAGCAACTGGGGATTCTGAACTGGGGTCCAGAGGCATACTGTCTCTAACAGTGGAGGGTGCAGCATGGGCATTGATAGCCTTGTCCTCTGGGGATCCTCTAAGCCCCCCTCGTGCACTAAGTAAAATAACCATAAGAACTTAGAAGAGCCCTGCTGCTAGATCAAGCCAAAGGCTCATCTAGTCCATGACTAGACGCCCCAATGGGAAGTCCTCAAGCAGGACCTCAGCTCAACAACACTTCTCCCCTTTTGTGATTCCCAGTAACTGACATTCAGAGCTATTCTGCCTCTGACAGTGGAGGCAGAACATAGTCGTCATGGCTAGTAGCCATTGGCAAAGCCAATTTTCCAGATACAATCTTAAAACAAAGTGTTTTTGAACATGTATTATTGGGTTTGTTTTTTTAAAAAAGCATTGCTTTTATGTAAATTATTTGGGTTTTTAAAAAGTGGCTATCGGAGAACTCATCATGTTTACTGAAATATCCATATAGAGTTGTCTACTGTGGGTATGAAAGCCAGTGTGGTGTAGTGGTTAAGGTGTTGGACTACGACCTGGGAGGCCAGGGTTTGAATCCCCACATAGCCATGAAGCTCATTAAGAACATAAGAACATAAGAAGAGCCTGCTGGATCAGGCCAGTGTCCCATCTAGTCCAGCATCCTGTTCTCACAGTGGCCAACCAGGTGCCTGGGGGAAGCCCGCAAGCAGGACCCGAGTGCAAGAACACTCTCCCCTCCTGAGGCTTCCGGCAACTGGTTTTCAGAAGCATGCTGCCTCTGACTAGGGTGACAGAGCACAGCCATCATGGCTAGTAGCCATTGATAGCCCTGTCCTCCATGAATTTGTCATTGGGTGACCTTGGGCCAGTCACTGCCTCTCAGCCTCAGAGGGAGGCAATGGTAAACCCCCTCTGAATACCGCTTACCATGAAAACCCTATTCATAGGGTCAACATAAGTCGGAATCGACTTGAAGGCACTGTGGGTATAGTATCTTGATGTGTTTTTACATTTATTTTATCCCACTTTCCTCCAAGGTCACCAAGATGGTGTACGTCCTCCATGATTCCTGCCGTAGTTCTATCATTTTCATTTTTGGTTTTCCCAGCTCAGTGCATCCTTTTAAAATGTTTGAAAATGCTTGGAAACAAAGGGTGATATATTAATTTTAAAGCATCAAGCTCCATCTAGCTCTCTGCTTCGTTGCCACCAAATGCCATCCTTAAAAAATAACAAAACAAAAAAATACAACCAAGGCTTCTTTTCTTTCAACATTGTCTTTTTAGTCCTACTCAGAGTTAGGGATAGGTGAGAAAAGTTTGCATTTCAGGCCAAATCTATGAAATTCGTGCTTTCTGAAACAATAGGTAAACCAAAACACAGCCATCCTTTGAAATTCATGCTTATTTGAATTTTGCAGTGCAATTCACCAACCAACCAATGTTTACAAAAAGGCATATATTAGAGGAAAGTGTGCATGAAAATGAATATATGAATATAAGTAACATATAAAACTCATTATATAATGAGAACGTGCTCACAGAAATGGGTACATTAGTCAAAACCGCCTACAAAATGTGTTTATTAGAAAACCACTAAAATGTACAATTTTCATGAGGATTTTTTTAAAAAAATTGCAAATTTCTGCAGAAATGTGGAGAACTGAATTTAAGCTTTTAAAAATGAGTGACTGAGAGAACGAAAATTGACAGATCTTTCAGTCCCTATTCAGAGTAGATCCATTGACGTTAATAGACATGGTTAACCTAGGTTCATGCATTTCAGTGGGTGAGCTGGACTTAATACAACTCTTAGCCTTTGGATAGTTTAAATTTTAGCTAATTGTTCTATTAATTTTATCTGATATGGAATCTGCCATCACATCTCTGCTTCTTCTGGAATTTGCTAACTTTTTATTTTTAATTTTGGGCAGTGTTAACTTCCTTCATTTTGATGCTGTTTTTGATCTGGATGGTGAAACACGACAATCAACAAGTTCAGCCAAGCAAAGACGTGAGGGACCCAACTGCCAATGTTAAATCTGGCAACTGCGTCAATGTCATGGCAGAGCATAGACAATCTGATGAAAAATTTAGCATCACAGAGATGGGTGTGACGTCTCAGTCTAGGTCGCTGAAAGTTCGTGCCAAATCTGCCTCAGCCATTTTACTACGGACAGAGTTCTGCCCAGGACAACAGCAGACCACCTGTTTGACTGATGAAAAGCAAGAATATGTAACAACACCCTATGCATCATTAAATGAAAACATGCACGTTGGAGGCAAGGACTTGCATAACTTCATGGAACTGTGGTATTACCATGAGCTAGAAGAGCAGAATGGAAAGGCGTTTCAGAGCCACTGCAATGTGAATTCTTTCCCGACTGAAGTAGGTACAGAAACGCCAGATGTAAAAGTGTCTTTAGAAGCAGCAACGCAAAGATTGCAGGAAAATGCTATTTCAGGAATGCTTGAGAATGACGATGTGAAGGGCCACAACAGTGTTGAGAATCCTGAACCCTTCTTATATTTAAGTGTCGCTACAACAGTGGCTGAAGAGCAAATTGATGTTGTATCCAAAAAAGATGTGATTGCAAAAGCAGATGGAAGCCACTCCCTCTCTTTGAAGCGAGCTTTGACGTGGCCTTATGAAAGAAACATTTTGGGCCAGAAATCAAATGTTTTAAGTATTAGAGAATCTTTCAGAGCCCAGTTCCTCCTGCCTGCTCTGAACCTTAGTGAGACATCGGAGGTTGGGAGATCAGAATCTCATGAAGAATGGCTGCAGATCCATCCCTGGAAAGAGCACCAGCTATTTGATGACGACAGGCTTGAATTACACAAGGAGGCAAAACTAGCTGAGGAAACAGAATCTCCATATAAGCAAGAAGTAAACGTAAAATTTGCTGATGAGCCAATAGATGTTAGAAAACCTGAATTCACTGAACAACTGCAAAAGCAACATGATCTACGTTCCTGCCCCAGAAAAGACGATCAAATATCCGGTGGCCGAACTGAATTAAAGATGGAGGCAAAACTAGCTGAGCAACCAGAGTTTCCACTCCAGAAAGAATCAAAGGAACCAGTTGCTACGAGTTGTGTACAAGCCTCACAGTCTCGAATCAAAGCAACCAAGGGCCCTACAGCTGCAAAAAATGAGCAGTCACCAAAGCCAGCATCTTCTAAGTTCAGAGTTGATCATGAAATCCACCCCTCTCCATTGTCGTCGGTTGACATTGCTTTCACAAGGTCCACATACGATGACATCTCGCTGGAAAATGATGAGTCTAACTACGTCAGCCTCCTGCACGAAGTTGTGGAGAATCGTGGGCGGTGGACCAGGGAGAGATGGAGACAGACCCACCGAAAACGTACAATAAATCAGCCTGCAACCCAATCCAAGTAGATTGCATCAGACGCCAAGTTAACGCTTCAGATGCTAATCTAAAAGAAAAGAAAAGGAGTTGTAGCCAAATGAGTTCTACTCGGAGAAGACCCATTGAAATTAATGAACCTAAGTTAGCCATGGCCATTAGTTTCACTGGTTTGGGGAAAGGCTCTGTAGCTCAGTGGTAGATCATCTGCCTTGCATGTAGAAGGTCCCAGGTTCAACCCCCAGCATCTCCAGGTACGTCTGGGAGAGACTTCTGTCTGAAACCCTGGATAGCCACTGCCAGTCAGTGTAGACAATACTGAGCTAGATGGACCAATGGTCTGATTCAGGATAAGGTAGCTCCCTGTGTCCCAGTGGGTCTGCTCTGAGTAGAACTTACATTAGCTACAGTCCATGATTGTGATATAGATGTGTACTTTTAAAACACCTGAAATAGAACTGGTAAAAACTGCCGGTCTGGGCATGGCAAAGGGAGGTTGCCTTGTGTAGTTTCACAGAAAAGAGGGCTTCAGAAGTGACGCACAATTCCTCACAATGCCATTCTAGAATGTCTTGGGCATATTCCATAAGCCATGTTCGTGAAGGTGAGAAGTCCTGACCTGAGCATCCTAAATGCGCCTTTCATGATGTTTCTTGTGATGCGGTCTTTTGGCAGACTCAGATGTTCATCAAGGATCCTTCCAAAATTATCTTCGGAATGGACAGTGGGGTTTGGCCAAACGTGATGTTCCTCAGATAAGTTTCATGGGGCACACCAGCCTTCCCTTGGGTTTGGTGAATGAGAAGGGCAGCTGGCAATCCTGCTTGCCAATTGTTATGGCTACTAGTGATTATTTTTTGGGGGAGGAGTAGACAAGAGACCACCACTAGCCTCCTTGAAACAGCTGGGGGTGTTTGTGAAAGATGCACAACTGACGAAGCCCCCCAGAATCTCCTAATCCAAATCACTCATGCAGATTCAAGCCCTGTACCTCAATCAATCAATCTTTATTACGGCCAATGACCAGAACTTAATGAGAACTACATAAAACATATTCTCCAGATATATCAAATATATTAAATAGCGTAAGGTCAACATAACATAGAAAAAAATCTTTATTTGAACAGCAGCATTGCAGAGTCATAATCATATTGCAAACTCTGGAAAAGGTTATGAGGGTAGTTTTTTTTGGTATCTTCTCTCCAAAACTGTGGAGGGAAGGACATTAAGGCACACCAACATGAAGGCTCTGCAATGCTTTTGGACCAAGAGTGCATAAAGATAGTGAGCAGGTTTATTTGGCTATTTGTGCTCTATCAATTAAGATACAATTAGGGGTTGAGCCTAGATTGTGTTGGCGTTCAACATCTGCAATACATTGCCTGAGAGCCACTCTGACCATTTCATATCCCAAAGGAATGAGGTAATCCAGAGACAGCTCTTATAGCTGAAGCTTTTGTGGCCGGGTTTGCTTCCATACTGAACCTAACACAATATTGTCTGGAGGTTTATGTACAAATTTGGTGGCTGTTCGCTCAGTTTAGCGACAACAGCATGCCCAACGCTGGTGTCAATGACAGATTCCCTCCCAGCACCTCATGGATGGGAAGGAAGGATTTTAACCAGGAACATGGCAAGGTGGCAGTGGGAGAATGGTTAAATTCCTCTGCTTGCATACCATAGCTCTGATTTTGATTGCCCTGCCTTCACAGCTGCTGTTTAAGTTTTGAAAAACAGATCTGTGCAATGCAACTTAACGCTGTCGGAAGACCAACAGAAAGATAAGTGGACTGGAGAAAAAGAGGAGGGTTTTGACAGTTGGGGATAGGTGGGAGAGAGGGAACTTTCAGGGGTGTAGCCCAGAGACAGGGAATTGTTTTTGTCTGGGGGCCACATTTCTTTGTGGTGAACCTTCCAGGGGCCACATGCCAGTGAGGGGAGGGCCCAAAGTGGTCAGAATAAGGAATGTGACTCTTACCTTTTTATATCAGGCTACATCCCAACCACACAAAAGTCAGCCATTTACACACATGCGCGTATCCTCCATCAAGGCAAGCAAGGAGCATTATCACAGTTCTGTTGGGAGTAAAGCACAAACTCATGATACAAGTGACCTGAACCAGTTGGGAGGGGAGGATAGACAGGAAGGCAATCTATTCTTCCCTCTGCTGATTCCTCCTCTAAAGTGTTTGTTGTTTTTGAAGGATTTGCTCCCCCCCTTCCTGTCTTTTGTTCTCAGTTAGTGAGCAATGGCTTCTAGAGTGCAAGCCACATAGCTGTTTCAGCATGAATGACTCTACCTCTTTGTAGTAATAAACCTTATATATGAAAACTTCAGCACTTAGCCCAAATTCAAGGGCACATTCCACCAGGGGAAAGCAAGGAGGGTGCAGAGCAGGGCTGCGGAAGGGTGTGGCCTGGGTGGGCCATGAAGGGCCAGATAGGGAGTTCTGGAGGGCCACATTCAGGCAAGTCCCACCCACCATGCAGCTTGGCCAAAGGTAGGGGCTCCAAGCCTTGCTAATCAGCTTATCAATAACATTTGTGAAGCCCTGTGGCTTTGCAAGCCCTGCTCTGATTGTTGGCAGTTGCAAAAGCATGGGGCTTTGCAAGTGCTGATGATCAGCTGGTCATTGGTCTCTGCAAAGCCATGCAGATCACTGCCATAGGTGCACTAAAAGGGGTGCTAATGATGCTTAACAACCCCCCCCCTTCAAGGCATCAACAACCAAGCTGGCGCGGAGACGGCAGTATTTGACTCCGCAATTTACAATGGATCTGGCTGTTCTGCCTTGTTTGTTGAGGGCACCAGGCGTGAATTTTCCTGACTTGCAAAAAGTGAGTCCTTTAAGATCATTCCCACCTCTATGATCTCTTGTATTTTTACACTCTATGTTCACACTTCCTTGGCATGACCAATGAACACGACCCTGCCCCCCTTGCTTTGGATGCTAAACTGTATGGCCTTTGAAACTTGAGATGTATATTTTTAGGACCCACCTGATTGCTGTGATTTTTTGCGATTGTAAATTGTGTTAAATTGTTTTGAAGGATGTCTTTTAAATTGACAAAGGGTAAGTTAATAATGATAATAGTTTCTGGTGGGGGGAATCTCTGGTCTGGGAGAGGGCAAATGTGGCCCTCCTGGCCTTTCTAGTCCCTATGACTCTCTCTAGGCCACACCCACCTCTCTAGGACACACCCATCTCTCTCTAGGCCACACCCCCTTAATGGCATTGAGTGTTTTTGCCTGGCTAGAACGTGTCCTTGAAGTCAAGAGTGTAAAAGGTAAAATTGACATTCGTTGTTTTGCTCATTTTTGCCTCTGGCCCTGCCAACCACAGACATGTGGCTCTCAGAAGGGAATTCAGTGGCCCTTGATCTGGAAAAGGTTCTTCACCCCTGCTGTATTTCTAAAACCTGCTTTTTAAGTTACTAAAATGTTAGGAGTCTGTGGTTTGAAATAAAATTTCATACGGGGAGGTAGGATTATTGGGTTGTGGCCAACAATGTCCTACTCAGAGTAGATGCATTTAAATTAGTGTACTTAAGTGAGTCATGTTTATACATTTCAATGGGTCTGCTCTGTCTAACATCAGATACTACCCATCATTTAGGGAGGCACTGACCTATTTGCCTCCTTGGGAACTTGGGAACTGGTTGTGTTGGAAGGAGTCAAATTCTTCTTTGGCTCAGATTAATCCAGTCCAAACTTGTGAAGAACTGTAAGGCTGTAATGCTTGCCTCAATTTGAGGTGAGCCATGATGAGTTCCTGGGGTTTGGATCCCCCAAAGTAGGAAATTTTATCAGTGTCACTTGTTAAGTGTTTTGTGATTTTTTTTGAAGGTTGACTATACAGGAGATGTACTATGTTCACAGCAAAAACACCATCCAGAAATTTACCACCATGTTTATTTAGCTTGCACAGTCCAATCTTCTGGTGCATGTTGATATCACATGTTAGTTTTTGCATGCAATATTGTGGGCAGTTAGGAAATGATTGATGTGTTATAGTCGACAAACTGCGCCACTCGGAATCCTTATTCACAGCAATGCTCTTTGCAAATATTGTTTTGTAGCAATGACTCTTGGGGCGCTTCCAGACCATTGCTATTTTTGGGTGGGATTCAGTCACATGCCAGCGAAGAATAGTTGGTTGGGAGGTTGTGCACAGCAAACCTGCTTCTCTAAACAGTGGGACTTTCTGCAATTAGGAAAGTGACATGAAACCACACTGGAAAGTGTGGGACAACCCTTGCTTTGACACATCATCTAACCTCCCCATAAGCAAATCATCTCATCTCCCTGCAAACAAATCAGGATGAATACTCAATAAACAGATCATCTGAAAGTGCCTCTCATTCTCAGGCACATCCACATGATACACTGAAAGCACTCTTATATCACTTTAACAGTTGTGGCTTCTCCCCAAAGAATCCTGGGAACTGTAATACGTTAAAGGTGCTGAGAGTTGTTAGACAATTCCTCACAGAACTGCAATTCCCAACACCCTTAACAAACTACAGTTCCCAGGATCCTTTGGGAGAAATCATGAATGTTAAAGAGTGCTTTCAATGTATGGTGTAGATGGCCTCCTTCTCTGTTCAGTTGTAAGCCAAACTCAATAGACACTTGATCCATTTTATGTTCAATGGGCTCCAAAAACGATGTAGCTGATCTACGTGGTGTTTTATGATGTTTGTTGATTCAGAATGTATTTTGGGATGGAGATGTTTAATCTGTATCTGTTAGCCTGCTTCCACAATGAAGAAATGCCCACTAAAGTGTGCAACTAGTTTTTAAATATAATCTGTTAGGAGACAAATCCCTCATGTTTAATAAAAACAACAAGGAACGCACAATATCCGTTGCCAGCATTCTGATTCATGATTTGGTTTTTTGTGTTAGATGCTCCTAAAATTGTGGCTGAAAATCTGCTTCTTTCTAAGTTTTCTTATCTTGAATTTTTTAAAGGAATCAACACAATCTTAAAACAAAGCGATGCATGCGCAACATGGGGGGTGGAATGGAAAATCCTGCATAAACCACTCCCATTCAGGGATATCTTGCAGCAGTAGAGTGGTGGCAAAATCTCCTTGCCATGTGGAGTCAGCATTCCCTTAGTGCAAAGATAGGGAACCTGTGGCATTCCAGATGTTGCTGGGACAGCATCTTCCATCATCCTTGATTTTGGCCATGCTGGTGGGGGCTCATGGAGTTGCAGGCCAGCATCAACTTGACCGCCCCATCCCTGATTTAGGCAACTGTCCAAACAAGGCCTAAGATTCTCCTAGGAGGTGTTGCTGATGACCTTAGAGGAAAGATTGGAGGTTCAGTGCAAGGGAGCATAACGTTTGGAGAGCATCACATTGGCTGCACCTGCTGTACACGGTCATATTTGGGGCCAGCCCATCATCCAAGCAACTCAGGGCAGACTGCAAGGGATTATCATAGGTCAGGCTGAGAGATAGCAACTGGTCCAAGGTTACCTTGTGAACTTCAGTGACGAGCAGGGATTTGAACCCTGGCCACATCTTAGTGCAGGAATGGGGGGGGTCTATTGGCCCTCCAGATGACGTTGGACAACTCGCATCAACCCTGACCATTAGCCGTGATGACTGGGGCTGATGGAGACTGGAGTTCAACGACATTTAGAGGGCTTTTGTTGTTATGTGCCTTCAAGTCAATTACGACTTATGGCGACCCTATGAATCAGTGACCTCCAAGAGCATCTGTCATGAACCACCCTGTTCAGGTTCCCTATTCCTGAGTTACATGCACACAGTGGTTAAAAATAAATCACACTGATGATGAACCTCCTCCTCCTCCTCCTCCCTTTCTCCAAAAAGAAAGACAAAGCTAAGCAAATCCACCAGTCAGCTCACTCCGCTCTGCTAACAGCAGCATTTATTTGCAGCAGGAGTCAGGAACCTCAGGCCTGCAGACTGAATGTGGCCCTTCAGGCCTCTCTGTTTGGCCCTCAGAACTTACCACAGGCTACACCCCCTCTCCCCAGGCTGCAGCCCTCACTCGCCCTGCTATGCACCCTCTTTGAGTGTGTGTTGTTTGCCTGGATGGAGGATTGAGAGGGGTGGGTGGGAAACTACTTCTGCCTTTGCCCACCGCTGTCATGTGGCCTTTGGAAGATTGCCCAGAATGGAGTGCAGCCCTTGAGCAGAAAAAGACTCCCCATCCTGCTACATGGTAAGCCAATGTTTCTGGAAGCATCCTTAGTTTAAATGTAAATGTACTGCCTTCAAGTCGATTCCGACTTATGGCGACCCTCTGAATAGGGTTTTCATGAGGCTGAGAGGCAGTGACTGGCCCAAGGTCACCCAGTGAGTTTCATGGCTGTGTGGGGATTCGAATCCTGGTCTCCCAGGTCGTAGTCCAGCACCTTAACCACTACGCCACACTGGCTCTCCTGTGTTTATGTGAGATTTAATGATGAATCCCGATCAGGTGGTCCTCAAGCCCTACTGCACCAGAAGGTAGATTGGGATCCACTGGTAGATGCAATTTGCTGTAGATCTATAAGGCTTTCTAGTTCCAAATTGTTCAACAGCTACTACAAAAAGGTGCTGTCCTCTCTCCACCCCTGATCTAAATTAGGGTGCTGCAACACGGAAACCTTGGAGGAAAACCTGGACTGGATTTTTGTGTGGAAGGACTGGGAGTTCAGTTCTGACACTAAAAACAATCATGGTCTGAGACGTGTGTTTCTTAATTCTACTAGGTGCATGTCTGCTCCACAAGCCCTGATTTTGCGCTTGACTCCAGTTGGTGTAACTTGAGGGTCTAGGAAAATAGGAAGGAGATCCCCAAAGTCTGAAGTCTGCCCTGCTTATAACTACATGCAAGTATGTGTAACTGTGAAATAATGACATTCTTCCTGTTTAACTCTGTCTATCTGCACCCTAGCTCTCTGTTTTCTTATAGTGCTGTGTTTAAGCCACCGCCTGCTTGTGCTCTGTGAAACATCATTTTGAAATAGTTTCTTAGGCAGCAATTCTATACCCACAGATAAGGATGGAAGGATTTGCCAATGTCAAGTTCTCTCAGTTTCCAATCTTAAGTTTAGTGCTCCACATTTCTGCAGCAATATGTGATTTTAAAAAAAAAAAATCCTCTCAAAAGTTTTTCAACATTTTAGTGTAACTTTCAGTTATTAATAAACCCATTTCTCTAGGCAGCTTTGACTAGTGTCCACATGCTTGCAGGCAATTTCTCCTAACATGATGCTTTTAATTTGGATGTTATCTTCACTCATATATTCACTTTTATGCACATTTCCCTCAAACATACGCGTTTTTGGAAACATTGCTCAGCGGGAGAAGCGCATCACAAAATTCTGCGAAGTGCAAATTTGGCAGGATGGGTGTGTTTCGGCTCTCGTATCGTTTTGGACGGTGCAAATTTGATAAATTCACCTTTAAATGGGAAGCGAATTGGAGTCTTCACAATCCCTACCCACAGACCTGGGATTAGGAATGGGAAAATATTTCATTCACATTTTAATGTGGACCTGCCTATTTTGCACTCCCTGAACCAATACGGCAACCCAAATGCAGCCACCCTTCAAAACTCACACTCCCTCAAATATTTCAATGCATTACATAGGAAAAAAAAACCCCATTGAATTCAATGGGAGTTCCTTTTGAGTGGACACACCTAATGCTACACTTTTGATAAGACATTATCTCCAATGTATCAGATATTTAGTGTTTGAGCTCTTTGGTTTATCCAGGCAATTTATTCAGGCAATTGTTTATCAGTCATGAACCTCACATCTGGATGAGTGGCCCACTTGCTGAAGTGCGATCTCAGAGAGGCATAAATATTCTGGCATAGCATAGATCTTCTTCCTACAGCACAGCTGATGTTTGCAATGAGCCAGCCCAGGATACTTCCGAGAAAAAGTTGTAAGTTGTTGAAATGTTTGTGTTTAAAATGCATGAATGTTGATTTTACTTAGAAGACCCAAGAGGTCTCTCTGTCTCGACCAAAGAAATGCAGGCTCCTGGCTCTGTGTCAAGATGATGGAGTTGTAATCCATGTTAGATTTCCCAAAATGTATGTGCGTAGGTGCTGCCGTGAGGCTAATGACTACATTCTAAGGCACGGATGGGCAATGTTTTCGATGAAGGGCCCTTGGCCCATGGGGAAATTCAATCAGGACTAGGGATGTAACAATCTGTTAATTCTGATTCTCTCTGTTTCCCACTTTTCTAATGTTACATCCAGTCCTCTACATTTCTGCAGGAATCTGCGAATTCTTTTTTTTAAAAAAAGTCCTCATAAAAATTCTCCACCATTTTAGTGCAAATTTCTGCAAATAAAAGCATTGTTGTTGGCATTGGCAAAGGTACACATTTTTGCAAGTCATTTCTGACCACATCGTGCCTTTCTGCATGTTATTTTCACTCATATATTCATTTTTACGCACACTTTCCTGTAATATATGCATTTCTGTAAATGTCATTGAGTTGGCGAACTGCATTCCAAAATCCTAATAAATTAGAATTTCGAAGGATGGCTGTGTTTCGGTTCTCATATTGTTTGATAAATTCTGCTTGAAATGCGAACTGAATCAAAATTCTCACCCGTCCCTAATCAGGCCTACAACAAATGGGGTGTAGAGCCAGAGTCAAAAGTGGAAGAAGTTTGAGCGTTGCAAGAATGCATCACTCCTCCTTCCTTCCTCTCTCTGTGGCACCCCTGCCCTGCCCTACCTCTCCCACACACAAACACATGAAGCCAAAGAGGATGTGACTCTTAGAGGGGAGGTCCAGGGAGCAAGATTTACCTGTTAGCACCCAGAGAGCCAGATGATGCTAAGGGCTACATTGCTCTCATGCAAGCTCAGTAGAGGTGAAGGGTACCTTGGACAGCTCCACACAGGGCTCAGGCAGAATACCGCATAAGAGTAGGGCGAAGATGTTACTTCAGCACCAGTTTCTCTTGGACCGTGCTTTATATAGGAGTTGTAGCTCTGTCTTGATAGGTTGCTCCACCTTCACTAAGAGGGACCATAAAAAGATGTTTATTCTAACAGAGTGAAGGAGACTCCAGTTACGCTGGGGCATCTGAGAAGGAGTCCTCTGTGTCAGAGAAGGGCAACATGATGCCCTCAAGGGCAAGGGTTGCTAGTTCCATGGCTGTTCTTGTGGAAGTGCTTCCAAGAGGTTAGGTGCCTCTGGGACCCACCGTGTGGGGAATTACCCCTCGGTCTCTGAAACCCTTCTCCTCCAGAAAAGAGGAGTCTAACTTCAGGGTCATAACATACATGAAATCAGGCTGAGGGCTGCCTAGCTGGTCTTTACATGCATGAGATGGTAGACTTCTTGAAGGAGCAGAATGGGCTGTATCACTTCAGGTTCCAGGTGAGGAAAAGTAACTTGTGAAGGCTTTTCCATGTGGAAAAATTAAAAAAAAAACCTGCAAGTAAAAACCTAGCGTGGGAAGGAGAAAATATCAGATCCATTTCCCTGCTGTGGGGAGACTTTCCGCATAACATCATCTTTTAAAAATGTGATTTCCCCCACCGGAAGGGAAAGGTCACATCATCTAGTGTACTACCTCATTTGGCTGCTTGTGCAGACTGAGCCTAAGATGGCGCTTGGCTCAGATGGTGCTTGGTTGTTCCATACCGACATCCAGACCTTGTGAAATCTGTTTTCCAGCCCTGTTTTCTCGATGTGGATCTCTGGAATGCAATAGGCAGGAGGGGGCACGGCTGTGCTACCTCTTGGTAAGATGGGAAGTCCAAGGTCACACAGCAGAGAGCAATGGTAGCTGGTGCCCACTAGGACTGATAGGGTGGAAGGAAGGAGGACCACCAGTAGGTGGAGCCAGAGCCAATGATAGGCGGAACCAACTGGTTTAGTTTTGGCTCCTCCCTGCTGTGTTCTATAATGAATATTAGTCAGGTGCCATCTCTGCTATCTTTTCGGCGCCTTTTAAAGACTTTCCTCTTTCAACAAGCCTTTTAGGTAGAGACCTGTCCCAGTCTGCATCTGTGTTAGAATTGCTTAATAAGTTTGTAATAATGTTTTTATCCCTTTTTAAAAGATGTTTTTAATGCTGTTTTGTTTTAATGTATTTTAAGATCTGCTGTTATGATGTTTTGAAGTGTTTTTAGCGCTTTGTTTGCCGCCCTGGGCTCCTTGCTGGGAGGAAGGGCAGGATACATATTAAATAATAAATTAAATAAACAAACCAACACAGACTGAGGAGGAGGAAGCCGGCCGCTTGTTCCATCCCCTGGACTGGACTGTAAGTAGGAAGGCAGGCAGGTGAGGGCTCCTTAAAGACAGACTGAGGTTGATGGGAGAGTGCCCCATTTGCCCTAATGGAGGAGCAGTTTCCACTGCCAGGAGGCCTGCCTTTCAGCCCCTGTGTGGACCACCACTGCCGCTCCTGGCATCATGAGCAACTCTCTGAAGGGGCTCAAAGAGAGATGAATTTCCTCTGCTTTCCTGTACTCATCAGGTACGTTGGCGTTTGGCGCGTTGCTGCTCCTGTTTTCCGTGGGAGCTGCGCAGCTCTGTCCTCCTGGGTGTCATTCCTGCTCAGTCGGTGCAGTAGAATGTGAGCAAGTCTCATCGCTCTCGGACGGTGAGTTTGCCCTGCTCAATCCCTCTCCTGCCTTCACCTTCTCCTCCCTTCCCATCCTGCTGCCTTTGTCTCAGTGAAAGCGCTAGGGGACCATATTTTTTCAGCCGCGTTTCCTCCTGGGCCACCTTCCAAGGGCCACATGCCAGTGGTAGGTGGAGCCAGTTGCAAAATTGGGCGGAGCAATGAATGTAAATTGCAAAATTGGCCAAAGGGTGGACAGATCAATTTTTTAAATCTCTATGTCAGTTTTGCACATGTCCTCTCATAAGTCTGTTCTGGCCCATTTTTGCATTAAAAAGCCACACATTTTTTAACGTATTTTCTCTCCAAATGCATTTAGCCACAATTTTTGTTTTGGGTTGCGGTGGATGGAACATTAAGAACTATTGCTATAGAGATCCAGTGTGGGGTCTTGATTAGAGTGTTGGATTAGGTCCACCGAGACCCGGGTTTAAGTTGCCATTCAGCTACAAAGATCCCTGGGTGACGTGACAGTCACACATATGTGCACACATTCAGCCTAACCTACCTCCAGGTGAGGTGAAAAGATATAGTGTTATCTTCCATATTCGTCACGTGCGGGACTGTCTCTGTTCTTCTGCAGTTCATCTTCCACCAAAAAATGACCTTATTTATCTCATTGTCCACTGTGGAGAAATTTTGTTGCTTACACAAATATGTAACTCACGTTGTCATTACGTTGTATTCCACCCTATTTGTTTCAATCCAAAGGAAGCACAATGCAAAGGGGGGTTGAGGGAAATGTAATCAATTACGTACCATATGCACATGGAAAGCAGCAGCAGCAACAAATGCCGATCGTATTTGCTGGATTGATTTCCATCCTGGATGTGGGATGAATAAGCAAACATTATCAATTTCCACTCCTGTTTTTGTCAGAATTTTCCAACATCCTTACCTACCTCAAAAGGTCCTTATAAGGATAGAATGGGTGAGGGGAGAATGATATAAGTCTGGGGTTAGGAAGCTGTGGCACTCCAATTCCATCAGCTCCAGTGTGGCCTGTGATTAGGGATGATGAGAGATGTGATCTAGCAATGTTTAGAGGTCCACAGGGTGCCTACCCCAATATACATCGTCCTGGGGACCTGAAAGGTAGGGCAGAATGCAAGCATAAATTAAATGATAAGAGAAGCACCATTGCCCATTTGCTTTTTCTGCACAATGTATGCAAGTTGCAGAATCCTGCTTTCCTCAATGCAGAATGTGTTCTATATCCTTCCGGCAATTTTTCTTAAGTCCAAATGGTGTCTTCTCTTGTACTGTTCTGTCTAAATATCTCCTCTCCACCCCCCTTCCCCCTGGTTTCAGTCTTAGTAGGTTTGTCAAGGTACACAGAGAAGATACGCCTACGTAATGGGAACCTTAGTGTGATACCTCCATTGTCCTTCACAAAATTCTCCAACCTCCAGTTCTTGTCGATCACCGGGTTCCTAGTTTCGTCACTGACTGACCTCAGCTTTTCCACAATTCATGTCAACAGCCTGAGGATTTTGGATCTCAGCAATAACCACATCCTCAGTTGCATGATTGAACCAATGGCTTTTTCAGGCCTTCTGTTCCTTGACGAGTTGATTCTAACCAACAATAGTTTGGACATGGTGAGGAGGTCATGGTTCTCGGAGATGCCGGTGCTCAGCAAACTCTTCCTTGGGGTTAACAGAATTGCGTATCTTCCTCCGAGGACATTTGAAAGACTAACCAAACTGGATGAACTGGTTATGTCTTCCAATTTGATCCAGCATCTTCCCATGGACGCTTTTTATGGGTTGGCTTTGCTGACCAAATTGGACTTATCAAGTAACGGAATCCTGTTCATCAATCAGGAAGTCTTCCAGCCTTTGCAGGCACTCAAGTATCTCCTGCTGTTTCAAAACAGGTTGACTATCTTGCCGGTCCTTCCAAGTTCCATCACCGTCTTATTTCTTCAGGAAAACCCATGGGAGTGCGATTGTCAACTGGCAAACTCAGTGGAGCCACTGATAGCTAAAATCCAGTCTCCTGCTGATGTCATTTGTAATAGACCCCCCAGTCTTGCAGGACACCAAGTGACAAGCACCAGGCCTGAAGGTTGTGCTGCTTCATCATTTTCATCATCAACCACACACCTCCTGCCGTCAACTATATTGAACCTCAGCTTTTTTTATGGCTTTCTAGGTAAATATTTAAAAGCATAAGTCTAGAAACTGGACCTTTTGGTAAATCAAAATGTTTTAATTGATCAGTCTAGCCACTTAGTCAAATAAATGTTACCAATCCACCAATAACACCAACAACCATATCCCCATCACCACTATTTTCAGACTAAACATTTTATATTTATTTTTACAAAGTTTGTTAAAGGATGTTGGAAAGTTGCCTTTTTTAAAAAAACCTTGTCTAACTGTGTAAAAGACAAAGCAGAAGAGTGCAAATAAGGCCAATGCACAGCTGAACTGGAAGGTCTGTCTTATAGCTGTTTACAGCCTAAGGCAGCCTTTCCCAACCAGTGTGCCTTCAGATGCTGTTGGACCACAACTCCCATCAGCCTCAGCCAGCATTGCCAATGGCCAGGAAAGATGGGAATTGTGGTCCAACAACATCTGGAGGCACACTGGTTGGGAAAGGCTGGCCTAAGACTTCAAAATGCAATTGCATCCCAAAAGTTGCCTGCATGCAATTGCAAAAACCATGGGGACTTTTTGCATAACTGCAAGGAACAGATGCCTACCCCTCTGCTAAGACATTCTTCCTTCTACTGTGATCCTCTTGCAGCAGATCTTCTTGCAGTGGGAGGAGCTACAATTTCATGCTTTGCACAACATCGGAGCCTTTGTCCCTATCAGGTTTTCCTTGATTGAATACCTGATTGATGGGAGGGGACCCAGAGAGCTGCATGTGGCTGTGGGCCATATCTAGCCACAGGCTGGGGTTCCACACCTCAGATCTAGACAATGTTAGGCTAGATGAACAGATAATCTCACCTTGTATAGCAGGGGAGAGAGCCTTATTTTTCTGAGCCTGAGGACCACATTCACCTCTGGGTAACCTGCCGAGGGCCACATATCAGTGGTGGGGAGGGCTATAGGCAAAGGTGGGCAGAGCCACAGATAGCTCCCACCTACCACCAGTCCAAGGAAGAGAACTGGCTGTCAGTTTCCTCCTCCTTAGTCTCAATGTTGCGCTTGTAGAACTAAGCAGGGAGGAAGAGGATGAAACAAGAATGAGCCATTGGCTCTGGCTTTCCCTGCTGTTGGCCTCCCTGCCTTCCGCCCTACCAGTCCCAATGGGTGCCAGCCACCACTGTAATAAAGCCAACAACTCAAATGTAAATAATGACACTGAGCATTCGTGTCTACTCTGTTTTATCTCCATGGGTGCAGGAGGACTCCTCGTGGGTTTAATCCCAGGCCTGATCATCTGCTGCTGCATTCCGACATACTGTCATTGCACACCCTTTGAGAGCCAGACGGAAGACAAACAAGTCCTCCAAAACAAATCAACCAAAACAACCCCAAGTGAAAAGAGGACCTCAAATGTGCACCTTTCCAGCTCTCGTGTCAGGGAGAATGCAACACCAGGATTTGAAGTGGGCCACACCGTTCGAGGCGCCTACTGTGGCTGCTTCAGCGGAACCTCTAGACCATATGGCATGGAACAGAGCAGATCCGCATTCAAGAGGCCATTGATTGCCTTGTTATCGACAGATGCTGCAGGCAAAACCATTGTGACTCTCCACGAGAAAGGAAACGAGATTGGATGTCCAATCCTGGGCCAAGCTTGCTGTCCAGTGCACGGGGATGGTATCAACAGGGTGAGTGAGGCCCCTGGGTATATTGGAGCCTGTGGCAATCCAGAGCCACATTTTGTAAAAAGAGAGCATGGATTCTGCTGCTCATGCATTCAGCATGCAACCGTACATCAAATGGAGAAGACAGAATGTGGTGAGTGGACAGCACAGAACCAAGAAACCATCTAAGTTCTGCATGCATTTGATGATATTTTCTCTGTCCCAGGAGAGTTTCCTGGCTCAAACAAACTGGCTTATCTAGCTCAGGTTCCGGCAACCTTTAGTCTCTCAAGGGCTACTTTCTCTGGGGAGGAATCTGTTAGGGGGCTGCATGCTGTTGGTGGGTGGGGCCAAAGGCAGTGGTGAATGGAACCAGAGCCTCTCTTTCTGCTTGCTGCCCATCCTTTTTCTGTCGAGCTCCACCCACTGGTGTGGGCAGCAAGCTGCGGAATAACAATAAATATTCAGGACTGAAAAAATGAGCATATGTGAAAGATAATATTTATTTATCAAATTTATATCCCGCCCTTCCTCCCAGAGGGAGCCCAGGGTGGCATAATATGCCGAATGCACACACATAAAAGAAATGGATCTGAGCAATCCATTCGCAATATAATAGGCTCCTGTCTGGAAGCACCCTTAGCCTTTGATGTAGCATTTCATGTCTCTTATGGAAGGTTACCAGGTGTCTTGTTTTTGGCTGTATCCTCCAGCTTTTGGGGGTTCCCTCCAGGTCTCTGGGTGACTCACCATAATCTCTGGACTCTCAGCTTCAATTTAAAAAAAGTAAGTTTCTAGGTGGTCTGGTTCCCAAGATATACACCAAAACTTCAGCCCCCCCGCAACTGTTAAATCTGTTTAACAGATCTGTTATAGCAGCTCCTAGCTCTAACTCCACCCTTTCAGGATTGTAGCCAATAAGTGAAGCCAGGGTTGTGATTTGTTGACCCAGGCAGTGCCTAGGCTTCACTGCAACCTCAGAAAATGGTGGTTTTGAGATTTTCAGTTGAGTAAGTAAGAATATGGCTTAAAGTTCTTTTTCTTGTGTGCAAGAGTCAGACCTTGGGCTGTTGAAGAGGGCAGTGCTTTGAAAACCTTCACAATATGAAAGTATTTAATCCAATACTTGCTTTTCTGGGAGCAAACCAATGCTAATCCTATGTACCTGGAGTAAACCCCATTGAATTCATTTGCTTTTGAATAGACATGGTTAGGATTGTGCTGTAAATTAACGGGACTTTTGAGTAAACATAGCAAAGTATTGTGTTTGTGTTGTAAATCTTTCTCTCCCCCTCCAATCCTATTAAGCAGGGTTTACCTAGGTATCACAGTTTTTATTATGTAGGAAACTAATACTGATATTTTTAAAAATGTTCTGCAATGTCCAACTGGTTTGACAATAAACTATTATATGGGGTGTATTTTTACACCTGCAAATGTGTGTGTGTGTATGGAGTCTTTCCAACAACCCTGTGAGGTAGGGTTGGTGATTGGAAACTAAGGCAGCTCACAATAAGAAATAAATCCCTTAAAAAACCAATAACCATAAAACAAGTATAAACAGTTGCAAAACAGCTTAAAGTGGCATGATTCTGAATTTTGGGTTGGGTGAATGAAGTTTATTTATTTTTATTTATTTATTATTTGATTTATATCCCACCCTTCCTCCCAGTAGGAGCCCAGGGCAGCAAAGAAAAGCACTAAAAACACTTTAAAAACCATAAAAACAGACTTTAAAATATATTAAAACAAAACATCTTTAAAAACATTTTTAAAAGCTTTAAAAACATTTTTTTTTAAAAAAAGAAAAGGTTTAAAAATGTATTAAAAAGCAATTCCAACCCAGACACAGATTGGGATAAGGTCTCAACTTAAAAGGCTTGTTAAAAGAACAAGTTCCTTATCACTTGAGGCTGCAGTTTTCCCTGGTTGAGTAAGCCCCATTGAATACATTGGGACTTGCTTCTGAGTAAACAAACATAGGATTGCACTATAAATATCTTTACAGGTTGTGTAAATAATAAACATATTTGATAGTCATGCTTATATAAATATTTCTTCATACTGTGTCCCAATAAGTATCCAATTTCACACTATGGTTGTACAATACTTCCTTTACATTTTAAATATGCCCTTCTTCCTTGAGGTGGTCATGGTTCTCCATTGTTTTCATCCTGAGGGACAGATAGGCTGAGAGATGGTGAGTAGCCCATGGTCACCCACTACAGTTTATAGCTCATTTCCATTTTGAAAAATTAATTACAACAATTTACATGCAGGCAAAATTTATTAAGTGGATCCACACAATACATTTAAAGCAGATTCAATTCACATTTAAAGCACATGACTTCCCTAGAGAATCCTGGGAAGTGTCGTTTCCCCCTCACATTTATAGTTTTCACCACTCTTAAACTACAGTTCCCATGATTCTGTTGTGGGATTCATGTCCTTCAAATGGGTGTTGAATGTGCTTTAAATGAATGGTGTGGATCTGCCCTAGGTATGATGTGCATTCAAGAGTTAATTGAAAAGAACAATTTTAAAATATACTTTTTTAAACAGGGGAAGAGTTGTAGCTCATTGGTAACGCATATGCTTTGCATGGAAAGGTCCAGAATTCAATTTCTGGAAAAGACTATTGCCTGGAATCCTGGAGAGCCAATGCTAGTCCATGTCATCAGTACTTAGCTATGTGGTACCCAATGGTCAGTATAAGGCAGATTCCTTTGTTCCTAAAAGTGGGAAGAGACTCAAGGGCCACAGTGACTCCAAAATTTATTTATGTATTTTATTTACAACAGTTATATACTGCTTTATTGTAAAAAAATCTCAAAGTGGTTTACAGAAAGAATTAAAACAATAAAATTATTGGCAAAAACAGTTAAAGACATGTATTTAAAAACATTCAAAATAATAAAACCAACAATGAGTTAAAAACAGATTTAAAAACACAATAGCTTCTACATGCCTGGATAGGCTTGCTTAAACAAAAATGATTTTAGCAGGTGCTGAAAAGAGACGTCTGCCTAATGTCAATAGGCAAGGAGTTCCAAAGCGTAGGTGCTGCCGCTTTGTTGTTGTTATGTGCCTTCAAGCTGATTTCAACTTATGGCGACCCTATGAATCAGTGACCTCCAATAGCATGAGCCACCCTGTTCAGATCTTGTAAGTTCAGGTCTGTGGCTTTCTTGATGGAATCAGTCCATCTCTTGTTTGGCCTTCCTCTTTTTCTACTCCCTTCTGTTTTCCCCAGCATTATTGTCTTTTCTAATGAATCATGTCTTCTCATTATGTGTCCAAAGTACGATATGTGTCCGAAGTCAGAGGAAGGCAATGGTAAACCACCTCTGAATACCTCTTGCCATGAAAACCCTATGAACAGAGTATCCAAAATGCTGCCACTTTACAGGACTGATTTCTTACAAGAGCAGAACAAGTACTATGTGGCATCTGTAACATGGAAAGCACAGCTTAAACATGGCCTGGTAGCAAATCAGCAACCAATGCAGTTTTCAGAGCAGAGGTATTATGTGCTGATAGGATCTCACTCATGTCAACAATTGTGCCACAGCTTTCTGCATTAACTGACTGGCTGCCAGGATTTTTTAAAGTTTTGGTTTTCGGTTATGAATCCTGACTGGTTGTGGGATGCTAAGTTGTCTTCCTTACTCATAGGAATCTTGTTGTGGTTGGTATGGTATTGCATTTAGGAAAGCATCACTGTCTGTTGTTTTTCATTTTCTGTTTGCATTTCATTTACCTTTAACCTCACTCTCTCACATCCATAGAAGCAACAGCAGTGGTTGCATGTGCTCAGCTCAACCCCGTAAAACCCATTGATGATGCACCTTGTTGGTTGCATGGCAGTTAGTTTCTTGCCCAATAGTGGTAAAAGAGAATTCAGATATGTGAAAGTGTGGCTGCAATTGTTGTTCCCAAGCTCCTGCTTGTGAAGGTAGACCAAACCATGTATGTTTTTTCTCTCTCAATTATTACTCACTGTAATTGGGTTGGCTGTCAAAGTGAGTTTATAGCAGCCCACAGGGTAGGCAGAAAGGGTAGAGAATCTTCTTATTCTTACTCATCTCTCAGACCTCTTTCTGAAGTGAAGGGTCAAATCTGTAAAGAAGTTTGGTGCAGCTACATTAAAATATAAGGGCAGGGCATTCCAGGCAGGGGGTTGCCAGCCCTGCTTGGATATGGATGTCTTCGCAGAGGATCCCTAGTCAAGGTTTACCAACAGCACAATCCAAATTATATCTACTCAGAAGTAAGTCCTGTTGAGTTCTATGGGGCTTAGTCCCTTAATGTTTAGAATTGCAGCCTTCAGGGGCATCTTTACTCCTGAATGCTCCCATCTAACATCTCCACAACACTAGGCTCCTTTCTTCCTACAGTGGCCTTCTGGTGACTGGCCTGGCCTGGCCTGAAGGCACTCAGACACTTCTTGCCGAAAGCAAATAGGCTAGATTAAATGTTTCCTACCCAGGCTCCATCTTTTAGTTAAGATCTTAATTTCCAATCAGATTTTTTTAATTGTATGCTCCAAGCAACAGTGATTGATGTTTAATGTATCATGCTTAATGACATCACTCGGGCCCACCCCTGTGACATCACTCGGGCCCACCCCTGTGACATCACTCGGGCCCACCTCTGAAATGTCAGGTTTTGGGATGCTTCTGACCTGGCAACCCTAGTCTCCTCCCCTAATCAATGCATGCCCTTTTCATCTGTGCGAGAACACTGCTGAAGGTATGATCTAAATCAGGTGTGGGGAGCCTTTGGCTCTGCAGATGTTGCTGAACTACAACTCCTGTTAGCTCCAGCAAGCATGACCAATGGCCAGGGATGATGGGAGCTGTAGTTCACCTACATTTGGAGGGCCACAGGTTCCTCACACCTGTGTTGAGGACTCCAGAATGCAATACACACACACCCTAAGTCCACGGGGCACAACCCATCCTCCAAGTTCTTCCAAAGCAGCCTCATTGAAATAAAACACTCCTGTGCAGATTCCATCCCTTGCCCCAAGACCCGTGCAGGGCAATCTCTTGATGGAGGAGTTGTAGTTCAGAAACTTCTGAAGGACCAAAGGTTCTACGTACCTGATCTAAAACATGCTTCTGTATGTTGTCTGTATTTGTGATGTGGGACTTGTGTTTTTTTCTCGGTGCTTCTCACGGTTTCAGTATTGCGAAAAGGTGTCGATCACTGGTTGGATGGATGGACTCCACACCCAGGGACTCAGCTTGGTGGTGTTCAGGCTTTGGTCCATATAAATCCTCCAGATGGAGGCCCCCTGAAGACAGAGAGAGACCGACCCACGTCTTATGAGACCTCTTCCAAGAGAAATGAGCCTTCACAGAGTGGCTTGAGCTTCCACGCTTCCCGTGGTTGGTCAGGGACAAAGAGGAAAACTTTGCCCTTGAGAAAATCTAGTCGTCATCGCTACCAAGGTGGCTTTACGTCCCCTAGAGGCAAAGCCTCCGAAAAGAGACTACATCGAGAATGCATCATGGAGGGAAGGCATTCCAAGCTGCTAACTGGACGTGGAGAGTCATCCTGGAAGACTGACATTTATTCCAAAGTCTATCCCTTGTCACCAGGCAAAGGCAGCAGAAAAGAGAGGAAGAAACGGCCAGGTGACCTTCGTTCCCTGCCCTACTGTGACAGGACTTCCACCTCTTGCCTTTCTAGCCTGCTCAGCCAGCCAGAAGATTACAGCCCCAGCTCTTCAAAGGAAGTCTACGTTGAAATGCTCTCTGTTGCTCAACGTCCTGGGAAAAGAGGGGGCACTTCCCAACACTTGGATGCTGCTTCTCAGGCAAGAAGAGCTCTTCTTGAGCACAGGAAAGCTGGGAGCCAGCAACATGATCCAGATGTTTCTTTGTCGAGGAATGCACCCACCATTGGGAGACACTGGAAATGTCGAAGGTGCAGTGGAAAGGAATCCAATCCGTATTGGATAGCTCGGAAAGGGCTCGCTCAACGGAATGCCACCCCTAGGACCTCCATAAGGCTGCTAGAAGTGGCCACTCAAGGGTCCTCCACTGAGATAGTCCCCCTCAAAGGTAACATTTAACATGCATTGATGCCGTTCAACTGGTACCGTTTAGTGGTGGAAGGCAGACCTGGGTGAACCACGCTAGCTCCTCCTCCTCTGACCATGTTTGGTTAAAACAAGATGTGGCATCATCCCACGATGTCATAACATCATGCTTTTCTTTTCTCAGATGCATTACCAGAGAAGGAAGAGCCTCTGTGTGTGTGTGTGCTTCTTTTCAATGGCAGGCAGTCATACATTCTCCATATTGAGAACGATCTCCATCACCAGCCTTTCCTTCTTAGGTGTGTCAGAGGGGAAAGCCGAGATGATGACCCTCATATCATTGGCCTGGCTGGCAGAATCAATGGCTGTTGGGCTCTTCCTGCCCAAGAGGAGAAAGGGCTGTAGCTCAATGGTAAATGTGGAAGGTCCCAGGTTCAATCCCCGGCATCGCCACGTAGGAGAGCTCCCCTGCCAGTTAGTATAAACCACTGTTCTTCAACCTTGGATCCCCAGATGTTGTCAGACTACAACTCTCATCATCCCCAGCCTGTTTAGCCAATGGACAAGGTTGGTGGGCGTTGTAGTCCAATAACATCTGGGGACCCAAATTTGAAGAACAGTGACTATAGTGAGCCAGATGGACCAATGTCTAACTTGGTAAAAGACAACTTCCTGTGCTCTTCTGTTGTTCCTATGTATGAACTAGAGATGGAAGGATCTGTTTTAGTTCTCTCAGTGTCTCATTTTTCCAATCTGAAATTCAGTTCTGCAGCGGTAAGCAATTATTCATGACAACTCTTCAGCATTTTAATGTGGATTTCTCCTAGGAAACGCATTTTTGCATGCAGTTTTGGTCACTGTGCACAGGTTTGCAAGCAATTTCTCCTAGCAGAATACATTTTCGTATGTTGTAATCAAGAATGCATTCATTTTTTTATGCACGCTTCCCCCTACGCATTTTCGTAAACATTATTGGGTTGGAAAACTGCATTACAAAATTCGGATAAGAGCGAATTTTGAAGGATGCCTCTGTTTCGCTTCTCATTTCGCTTTAGAAAGTTCAAATTAAACGGTGAACTGAATCAGATGTCTCCATTAGTAGCCATTCTGCCTGACTGCATCAGAGGAACTCCCCCACTCCCACCCGTTTGCTGCTTGCTTTTTAATCATGATGTGGAAAATTCAGACTATCGTAAATAAATAAATACAGTAAAGTAAGAACAAATGTATAATCTCTTTAGCTGTGCAGGATCGCAACCTTAGCATCCGGCTTGTACGTTTCTTTTTGCAGAACGAGAAGTAGCCCTGGCTATCCTTGGCCTGCATCATGACGCCGAGAAGTCAACGTCAGAAGACATCTGGCAGTCTAGCTCTTGGTCAGCCCTTTGTCCTCCCTGCAGGATTCTTCATCGTGAGCAGAGTGAA
This sequence comes from Rhineura floridana, assembly GCF_030035675.1. NCBI lineage: Eukaryota > Metazoa > Chordata > Lepidosauria > Squamata > Rhineuridae > Rhineura > Rhineura floridana. Next base: position 13,463,341 of record NC_084499.1, read on the forward strand.
GGTGAGACCGAGTCCACTTATGAATATCCTTCTCCTCGGGCCAGCACGACACAGCTTGATACGGTGTTTCCGCTGACCAAAAAGACCACCACACAATTGATTCTAAAGGATTGGGACGGGAGACTGGGAGTCATGGAGACCCTAGAAACGAAGATGATGGTTGACCACAGAGTGAGTGTGCACCCTCCAAGGTGTATGAGCATCAGAGGCTTGAGTGAAGAAATACTGGATGCAAAAATGCCCTTGCAGGCTCTCACCACTGGTGACGATGGTGTTGGCTCATCTTCCAATGCATCATCCAATGCAACTGGTCTGAATTCCTGCTATGATGCTCCTATCGGCCCTCTGTTCAGAATAGATGAGAATCTGTTGCTGCTGGAGCTTTCCGCGTCTGACAGGAGCTACAGTGAAGTGATTTATCCAGGTGTTCAGGGGGATGGATATGAAGAGGTTGCAACCATCACATCAACCTGCCCTTTGGTTCAGAAAATGCTCCAGATCGATTTTCCTCTTCTAGCTGAAGAGGAAAATGCAAGCTGGTCAGGTGAGCGTAAGGAGGCTGGGCCAGCGGCCAAGCTGGTCAAAGAGAGGAGTGTGTGGTTGACCCAAGAAAGCTCTTCAGGAAGCGTTGGGGAAAAGGTTGCTTAAAGGCTGAACCTGATGCCCAGTCTAAGAAGCCCAGTTGGTTCCTGCCACCATTTGCTTTGGACTTTTGCCTGAATAAAAACTGTGTTGACGGCAAAAGGTTTGCAATCTCTTCCCTCAGTGGAAGTTGGTTTCATTTTTCAAGGATCAAGGACTGTCTCCTAGGGATGGATGAATCTGTCAGTTTTGATTTCACTCAGTTTTTCTAAACTTTTAAAACTCAGTTTGCCAATGTTCTGCGTTGCAAAAATTTGTCTGTGTTTTAGTGTGCATTTTTTTCTAATATGCTCCTTTTTGGTTTTGGGGTTTTTCATAATGTGCCCATTTTTGCAAGGAATTTCCTTTAATAGGAACCAGATTAGCATGTTATTTCCATCAATATGTGCATTTGCATGCACATTTCTCCGCAAAGTATGCCTTGGGGGACCCTTTTTAAAATGGAAGAACTGCTTCACAAACTTTGGAAGAGCGCATATTTCAAAACAGAGGTGAGTTTTGGTTCATATACTGTTTCAGGGAGGGTGAATTAGGGAGTTTCACATTAAAATGCCAGCCAACTGAATCCCCCCCCCCAACTTAACCCTCTTCCCAATGTTGAGTTGTCAGCAGGGAAGGAATCTGTCAGTTTCGGTTCTCTGTTTCTCCTTTTTCTAATCTTAAATTTAGCTCTTCACATTTTGGCAGCCATTTGCAATTTTTTTTTTAATTCCTCATGAAAATTCTCCAGCCTTTTACTGAGAATTTCTCATACCAAACATATCTTTGTATGCAGTTTTGACTCGTGCGCTTATTTTTTGCAAGCCATTTCTCCTTATGTAATGCATTTTTGTATGTCATTTTCACTCATGGTGTGTATTAATTTTTGTGCACGCTTTCCCTTCATACATGCATTTTTGTAAACTTTGCTTAGTTGGAGAACTGCGTGGCAAAATTCAGATAAATGTGAATTGTGAAGGATGGCTGTGTTTCGGTTCTCATGTTGTTCTGGAAAGTGTGAATTTAATAAATTTGGCTTTAAATGTGGACTGAATTGAATTTCCTAGTTGTCAGTTCCCTTGCATGCAGCTGGATGTAACCCTGGACTTAGCCCAACTTTGCATGGCTCCCTTGATTGGTACTGTGTCTTAGGGTTGTGTCCTGCGGGATTCTTCAAAGTACTGCACTGTGGAGTGTTGTGCTATGTTACACCGCGGAGTGTTGCACTGTGGAGTATTGTGGAACTGCAGAGTGACTGCAGAGTACTGCAGAATTCAGTGGTGTATTGCACTGTGGTGTATTATGGAGTACTGCAGAATATTGCTCTGCAGCATGTTACACTCTGGAGTACTGCAAAGTATTGTGCTGCACTGCAGTTGTGGAGTGTTTGTATGGTGGAGTGTTGTACTGCAGAGTATTTTGTAACACTGCAGAGTATTGCATTTTGGAGTATTGTACAGCAGAGTATTTTGGAGTGCTGCAGAGTATTGTACTGTGGAATACTGTGGAGGAACACGGAGTATTGTACTGTGGAGTATTGCAGAATATTGCAGAGTATTTTACTGTGGAGCGTTGCACAGTTGTCAGACTATTGTACTGGAGGGTACTGCATAATACTGTGGAGTATTGTACTGTGTAATATAGTACTGTGGAGTATTGTTCTACAGAGCCTTGTACTGTGGGGTATTGCAGAGTATTTAACTGTGGACTATTGCAGAATATTGCAGAGTATTATACTACAGAGGAGTGCTGTACTGTGGAGTATTGGGGAGTACTGTGGAGTATTGTTCTACAGAGCCTGTACTGTGGAGTATTGTGGAGTACTTTACTGTGATTGCAGAATATTGCAGAGTATTTTACTGCGGAGTCTGGTCAGGTACTGTGCTGTGGAGTATCGGAGAGTACTGTGGGGTATTGTTTTGCCAATTATTGTGGCGTACTGCAGAGTATCATACTGCAGATTACTGTGGAGTATTGTACCATGGATTATTGCATAGTACTTCAGAGTATTGTATTGTACTGCAGAGTACTAAGGAGTACTGCTGAGCTGAAGTCATAATATGATGATAATAATTTAATAATGTTGCAGTATTGACTATATTTATACCCACTTTTCAGCTAAGGTTGGCACCCAAAACAGTTTACAGTGGAAATTCACCCAAATATATAACATGGCCCTCAAGCCTGGGGGCTGAACATGGACCCCCCAGACCTCTGTATCTGGACCTGTAGGACCCTATCCAGGCCACACCGCTCACGTCCTGCTTCGCCCAAATACATCCTTGAACTCTGATCATGCTGCCTGGTGGAAGATGGAGTGGCGTGTGCAAGTAAATTAACATGTGTTGCTCCACACCCTCTTGCTTCTGGCCTTGCCCTACCACTTCCATGTGGCCCCTGGAAGGTTGCTTAGAAGGGAATGTGGCCCTCAGGCTGAAAGAGGGTCCCTACTCCTCCTATGACTGAATCAGGAAGGGTTGTGGGTGGATGTTTCCCCTCAGGAGGGAAGGCGGGCAGGAGGTGCATGTGCGCAGGCTGATGGAATAGAGGCCAATCCCACAGAGCAGCCCTTGGACTGATTTTATCCTCACAACAACAAGCTGGAAGATAGCGACTGGCGCTAGAATCCTGCAGTGAGTTTCAAAGCTGAGCAAGGATTTGGACCCGCTTTTCCCTGGCTGTGTTCTGACAGTCTAGCCGCTAACCCCTATTACTCTCCATTTCACACAACCATGGGTGAAATCAACCAGAGATGTTTGAATCTGGGTGTTTTCTGACAGCTCCAGCACATTATCCCTCTAAGCCAGGGACCATAGCTCAGCAGTGGAGTTTATGCTTCACGTGGAGAAATTCCTCAGTTCAATCCCGACCCTTTTGCAGCTAAAAAAAAATAACCAGGTAACAGGTAGTGGGAAAGGCCTCTTTCTGCCTGAGCCTCTGAAGAGCTGCTGCCAGTCAGAGCAGGCAACACTAGGCTACTTGGGGAAATAGTCTAATGTGGTGTTAGGCAGCTTCTTACGTTCTAGTCACCCTCATCCTCTCCAAGACTCTTTTCAGTCATTTGTCCACAATGAGCAAGGGGCGTTGTGTGTCTTTCCAAGTCAAATCCATGAAAATGGTGTTTGCCAAAACTTTTCTGATATCTGAGCACAGTGAGTTCCCTCCCCTACATATCTATCCATATTTCTATAGCCACACCTAAATCTTCTGTCTGCTGTATATTTTGGAAATTGCGTTGTCTGTCTGCTATTCGCTTGGACACCTCTTAAGATATCGTAACCAAATTTTGCATGGTGGTTCCTATGATCAAGGATCGGGTTTTTGTCTATGGTTGGATACAATTGGATGCCATTTTGAATCAAGATGGCGGACTGAACCTTTCAAAGCTGCTCTGCTTCTAACCTCTGATTTCAGAACTGCACTGATTTTTTGGTTTCTTATGAGAGCCAGTGTGGTGTAGTGGTTAAGGTGTTGGATTATGACCTGGGAGACCAGGGCTCGAATTCCCACACAGGCATGAAGCTCACTGGGTGACCTTGGGCCAGTCACTGCCTCTCAGCCTCGTGAAAACCCTATTCATAGGGTCGCCATAAGTCAGAATTGACTTGAACGGAGTACATTTACATTTAGAAAGAGCCAGCCAAAAAAAGCTTCAGCAGTGCTTTGCCACTCCAGGCAGGCAGCCACTGTTTAAGACAAAGCAATAAATAACCGCAAATTAGGTCTTTAGAAAAGTATGGGAGGTCAACACAAAATTGTGGTGTCCTGATTTAGAGAGTTGGACAAGGGCCTGAAAGGTTGGCTACAAAAGCTCGCCGGGTGACCTTAGGCCAGTTCGCAGTCTCTTAGCCTAACCTACTTCACAGGGTTGTTGTGAAGATAAAATGGAGGGGGGAGGATAAGAGCCACCTATGCCACCCTGAGCTCCTTTGGAAGAAAGATGGGACATAAATGTAATAATAAATAAAGTACTTGGGTTATCCCTTAACAGCTGTAATACCAGAAGAGAGCCTAAGTGTCTGTAATACGGAGAGGTGCCCTAGTTGGCTCTGCTTGAAGCCCTTGAAATCAACTGATCTGAAGCATTCTTTTTATTTTTTCCCAAATTCCATCTTGTTGGTATAACAAAATACAATGTGAGACAATAAATAAGAAAAAGAAAAGACATAGTATGAAGAAGGGACAAAAGAAATTGCAACCCTACTGGTCATAGCTTTAAAAACATCATGAATCCATACGCTGCGTTTGGAATTAACCTTCTACCCCTGGCTCCATCTAGACAAAAAAAATATATGTAGTTTTGCTCCTTAAATCTAATATAAGTTAATCTAATAAACTAAGTTAACATAGTAAATTTTAGTAAGATCTTTAGCAGTTTGGTTGTTACAATTTAATTCTGCCATTCAACTAAGGAGCGCAGGGTGATTTCCCCACTTCCATTTTATCCTTCACAACCACCCTGTGAGGTAGGCTAGGCTGAGAGACAGTAATTGGCCCAATGCCACCCAGTGAGCTTCATAGCTGAATGGGGATTTGAACTTGAGTCTGACATTCCCTGGTGGTTACACCAGACTGGCTCTCTTTTATGCCTGGCTATGTGAAATTGTGTCAGTTTTGCATCTGGGCAGAAATCCTGTCCAGTTTTGTTTTTATAGAGAGTATGGGGGGGGAGAGACCTGTGGCCCTCCAGAAGTTGTTAAACTACAAGTTTCATCATCTCTGGCCATAGGTCATGCTGAGCCAGGGTGGTGTAGTGGTTAGAGTGTCAGATTAGGACCTGGGAGACCAGGGTTCAAATCCCCCCGGGCCATGAAGCTTACTGGGTGTCCTTGGGTCAGTCACAGTCTCCTACCTCACAGGATTGTCATGAGAATAACATGGAGAGGGAGGAGACCCATGTACAACCCCTTGAGCTCCTTCGAGGAAAAGTGGGCAATCAATCAATAGATAAATAATAAAATAAATAAATGCTGGCTGGGGTTGATGGGAGCTAGAGTCTTAGCAACGTCTGGAGGGCCATAAGCTTTGCTCAATTGAACAAAAAATGAGAGAGAGAATGAGAGAGAGAAATGTGTTAATAATAATAATAGATTTTAAAAGCCAGAATTTAGCAACCTTGAAATTTCAGGAAGTTAATGGAAATTTACCTTTTACCCCTAAATGAACATATATTTATGACACTGCAATTTAGAATTCAAAACTTTAAAAAAATTAAACAATTTTTTTTCTTTATTGCCATCAAAGTCCCCCCCCCCTTCAAAATAAATAAATACAATCCCACAATTTCTACAGTCTGAAAAAGTTCCTCAGGACCACGATTTTCTATTTGTGATGTAGGCCTATAAACTGAAGTAGGGATTTCCTTATAGATACACTGCAAATCATTTTCCCCCCTGTCTATCGCAAATGGAACAAATTTGCTCGTGATAATTAAAAACGACACCCAAATTAGCCAAGAATACATTTTCTCGATGGAACATTTTGTACATAAATATTCTTCCTTTGTTATGAATGCCCACTGGCAGGACAGTTACAAAAATAAAATATTTATTTTACATTATGTCTTCAGTTTGAAAGAAATAGAAAAATTAAACATTTGATCTCCATAGTTTGTCAGTCACAGCTGAATGCATTGCTTGTCCTTTGTACATCCTATTAAGATGTACATTTACACTGTAGCAATCACCTAGGTAAAATGTATGTTATACCAGCCTTGTTTCATATAAAGATTGGTAGAACAAGATGAAGCACCATTCATCTATATGTGATGCAATGGCCCTTGTTTTAGATGCTGTTTAGTCAAATGGTGTGCGTGTGGGAGGGAACAATGAATTTGACTTCTGTAAGTCACGTTGGTCCCACAGAATGAGAAACAAGCAAAATTAATGTGCATGTCCTAGGGTGTTTAGAATAAATTCCATGCTATGATCTTTCTCTATATCAAGGATGGGTAATAGGGATGGATGGGGGAATCTGTCCATTTTGGTTTCTCTCCGCTTTTCATTTTCCCCACCTTATTCTCCACATTTCTACACCCATTTAAGATTTTTTTAAAAAAAACAAGTCCTCATGAAAATTCATCAGCATTTTCCCACCTATTTCTCCTTATTTACATTTTGGCAAGGCAATTTCTCCGAATATAATGCGTTTTTATGTTGTTTGCACTCACAAATGCACTTTAATGCACACTTTGCCCTCATGTACGCATTTCTGTACACATCATGTGGGTGGGGAATAGCCCTGCAAAATCTAGAGGCATGCAAATTTCAAAGGATGGCTGCGTCCCAATTCACATATTTCCCCCCGAAAGTGCAGATTATGTCGGTTTGCCTTTCAATCCGGATTGAACTAAATTTCTCCTTCGACTCCAGTAACAGGTGGATCGGGCCCCCAAGGCAACTTTATCTGACCCTGCTGGGATCCTACCAGATTTTAGTCATGATGCAGCAAAGACTTTGCCTCTAGTTTCACTCATATGTTGTTGTTTTTGATTTATGGCGCCCCTATGAATCAGTGACCTCCAATAGCATCTGTTATAAACCACCCTATTCAGATCTTGTAAGTTCAGGTCTTTACGGAATCAATCCATCTCTTGTTTGGCCTTCCACTTTTTCTACTCCCTTCTGTTTTCCCCAGCATTATTGTCTTTTCCAGTGAATCATTAAAATATTGTGTTAGGACCAAATGGAATTACCCTAACCACATTTCAGTGTTACATCTCTTCCATGGCTTTTTATCCTTGAGACTCTGGTCATGCCAGAGCACATATACTCCATAACTGTGCAGCTGTTACATAATGGATGGGGAACCTGTTGTCCTCCAGGTGATGTACACTCCCTTCATCCTTAGCCAGCATGGCTCAATAGTCAGGAACGATGGAGGCTGCAGACCAAAAAACATTATCTTTTGGAGTTGATGGGAGCTGGACTCCAGCAACATCTAGAGGGGCACAGGTTCCCCATCCCTGACCTAGGGGCCACCACTTGTGTTTCTGAGGCCTACAGAACACTGTCCAGCACCTCAGCATCAGGGCTGCAGACCTTTTTAGCAATACTTGCAGACAGGCAGCAGGCATGCTCATGCCACCCAGCCACTGGAATATAATGCAGTCTTGCAAATGAAGCGGGAAACGAGGAATCCTTGAAAGAGCGTAGCAATTACTTTATGGCACAGTATTATTCACATTTACTCAGAAGGAAGTTCACCTTCATGGGGCTTACCCCTTTTAAATGTGCTCAGAATGGCACCTTTTAGTCTCCTACCAAAAGGTTTGGGTTAGGGATAGAAAGATCTGTCTATTTTGGATCTCAGTTTCTCATTGTTCCAATCTTAAATTCAGTTTTCTACATTTCTACAGAGATTGGCAAATTTATTTATTTTTTAAAAAAAATCCTCATGAAAATTCTCCAGCATTTTAGTGCAAATTTCTTCACATTTTTGTAGGCAGTTTTGACAAAGCTACACATTTTTGCAAGCCATTTCTCATCATTTCATGCCTTTCTGCATGTTATTTTCGCTCATGTATTCATTTTTATGCACACGTTCCCCTAAATATGCATTTTTGTAAATGTTGTTCAGTTGGCAAACTGCATCCCAAAGTTCTAATAAATGCAAATTTCAAAGGATGGCTGTGTTTCGGTTCTCATATTGTTTTGGAAATTGCAAATTTAATAAAATGTGCTCAAAATGTGAACTGAATCGAAATTCTCACCCATCCCTAGTTTGGGTACAGGTGTGTGCTTTACAATCTGCCACATTGTGTTCCCTTGAAAACATTTGCCAACCGATGTAAGCTTATTTAGCTCTGCTTTGCTTTGGGTCCAGATGACATAACTGCAGTGTGTGACAAATGAACCCACCCAAAAAGAAATAGCTGGAAAAAGAAATAGCACCAAAGGGAAGAAATATTATTATTTTTCTGGCATTGCTTTGCTTCCCTGCCTGCTGTTGCATCATTCCATCATTGTCCTCCTCAGTTGCCCTCATTGCTCTTGCCCTCCTCTGTCTGCCCTTACTGTCCTTTATTCACATTGGCTTGCCAGCTAGTGAATGCTCAACAAGGAACGGACTGGTGTGAAACATGCATTTGCAAATGTGTGTTGGCTGGAGCCTATTGGAACCGGTGGGGCGGGAAGGCAGAGAGACCAACAGCAGGTGGAGTCAGAGCCAATGAGAAGAGGCAGAGCTACCCCCTGACTGGTTGTAAGTAAGAAGGCAGGCATGTTAGAGGCTGACTGAGGTTGTTGGCAGGGCAGGGCAGGGCCCCCTCTGCCGTAATGTACCAGCCTTCACTTTGTAGGTCTAGACCAGCCTTTCCCAACTAGAGGGCCACCAGATGTTGTTGGACCACAACTCCCATCGGCCTCAGCCGGCATTGCCAATGGTCAGGAAAGATGGGAATTGTGGTCCAACAACATCTGGTGGCCCACTAGTTGGGAAAGGCTGGTCTAGACAAAACCTCATTCAAGTGCTCCCCCTGTCGAGTGCATGAAGTGGACTGAAGACACCTGGATGGAAATTGCAGAGAAACAGATTTCTGCTGAACGTTTGGGGACACTTCCTAATGACAAAATCTGTTCAGTAGCGAAAATAGCCTTGGGATGGGATGGGCTCTCCTCCTCGGGAGACATTTAGGGAACATAGGAAGCTGCCAGTGTATCTAGCTCAATAGAGTCTGCACTGACCGGCAGTGACTCTCCAGGTTTTCAGACAGGAGTCTCTCTCTCTCTCTCCCTCTCTGTCCCTAGAGATGCCAGAGATCGAATCTGTGATCTATTGCAAGGAAGGCAGATGTTCTACCATTGAGCGATGGCTCTTCCCTTAAGACATAGTTGCCTTAAACTGAGTCAGACCATTCATCTGGCTAGCTCAGTATTGCCTGCACTGACTGGCAGTAGACATCCAAGGTTTTGGACAGGGAGTCTTATCTCAGGCCTACCTGAAGATATTACAGATTAACCTGGGACCTTTTGCACGCAAGCCCCCCACACACATAAAAAGGTAGAGGCAGGGGAAAAGGTAAGCAACAAATAGTACTTCTTAGACCCTAACACACGTAATGCCCCAAGCACCACTTTTCAGTCTAGTAAGTTTACTAGCCAACTGTCATGTCCTCCCAGCTGACTGTCTGGAAAATGACACCATATGACTGGTCACCTGGTCATACAGCTTCCAGTATAGATGGAGAACCTGTGGCCCTCCAGCCATGGTTGGACTCCAACTCCCATCATCCCTGGCTGTTGGCCATGCTGCCTGGAGCTGATGGAAGCTGAACAGTATCTGGAAGGCCATAGCCCCCCCCCAATCCCTGTTTACAGGATGGGAGTAGACACATGTTCTTTGATGAAGAGATGCATTCCTAACTCAAGGACGATAGGCTTCAACAGATATTGAGCACAAGCTCCATACAGCTTGATGGTGCTTATGAACCCACACTCTTGTTGGTGGTGATGGGGTTGTCCCTTTTGGACAACCCTACTTAAGTGAATGTCTTGAGTCTCCAGGAAAAGGTGACGGCCAATTCTTATGGCAGCTACGCCCGTTCTACAGTGACTCTTTGTGTCTATTGGATTTCCTCTGAGAGGATATGGCAACACACACATCACAAAACAGTTCCCTTGGGAGGACAGGAGACCTTGCAAACCCTAAGCAATCACCACCAAAATGTCTCCATCATTTTCAGTCTTGGCGTTCATCTGCTTTGCGCAGAATGTGGCCTTGCTTCTGGGTTGGATGGGCAATTGTGGCTTCTGGCACAGCTGTCGCCTGTGGAATCTCCCTTACACCACTCTGGTCTGTGCTGGTGAAGATATTTTCACTAGTCGAGGTACCTTTTTAAACCCTCTTCAAAATCAAAGAAAAAGAAAAGGATTAAAACCAAGACTGGCGGGAGTCATCCATGTCTTCGACTGGACCACGTTTCCTTTAATTCTGAACCTCTTCAAACCTTCCATTGGAAGCAGTTTTGGGAGACACAAAGCCAGGTTGGGGAGGAAAAGGTGACTTTTTTCCTCGGTGCCCTGTGGGTCACACAGTAGGCAGAAATCAGGATCCCCAACCAAATGGTTGTCTCTGTCGGTCTTTGAGATGTGGAGCTCCTCTTACATCCCCACAGAAGACCGTTCCTCGCCTTCGGCAAAGTTTATCCGGTAAATTCTGTTACGGTTCCATGCATGAACAAAGAGGGGAAGGCAATACTGTCCATGCAAGAGAAGGGAGGGTCTCAAAGCTGCGTCTCGTCCCTTGTTTCGGGGCTACAGGGGTCCAGCTTGTGACTGCCGCTGTTCTTTTGACTGTGGCTCTCATTTTCAACATGTGCCAAGGGGTCTGGTCGTATTAAATACCTAGGTAGAAATTACTGTCAATTAATATTAGGCTATTTCATTTCTTATGACCCTTCCCTTCCCTCCTGAGGGCCCAAGGTGGCTAACATTAAAAACACAGCATTAAAACATCATCAAAACCACAGTTACAAAAATTTGCATAGAGTACAACAGTCAGGAATAAATTATACTGTTGGGCGCACCCCAGTCTCCAAGCAATGAGATAATTCTAAGGGTTCCTGTGCTTCCCCGGGTTTGGGTTCCTTGGAATGAAGGTTGCAGAGACTGTGGTGTCTTTAAGATATATGGTTTTATTTACATATATATATATACAACCTGAGCATAAGATAGAAGGGTTTTTAACTTTAACAGTCCCGTTAGGCTCCTTGGGGAGGCTTCTAAGCTATCACAGCATAGAGAGGGAGACAAGTCTCTTTGTGTATGTCCAGCTCCACACTGGACTAACCCAAAATCTACCTCCTGCCTGAGCCAGGTGAGGGGGGAGGTCTCCTCCTTTTCCTATGGCAATGCTGCCTCTCTCAGCCAAGTCTTTGACATGTAGATTGGCCATTCAACAGGCCCATTAGCCCATTAACTGGTTTAAAGAACTGGTTTGATCAGTAGAGCAGGTTTCTTCCACTGCAGATCCCAACTTCCAGATACAGGATTACAGGCTCGGAGGGGACCCACAGACATCATCCATACCAACCCCCCCATCCTATAAGAATGTGTGTGATGTCACTCCTCTTAGGTTCCAAAGCCTGCTGCAACACATAGGTCTTATGATGCCGCCAGAATGAAAATAATGCAAGGGTTAGCCTGATCTCAAGAGGGAGGGAGTTTCAGAGTGGCCATGCCACCACTGAGAAGGCCTTGATTGTTTTACTGCCCTCCCCAGCCATTCTCACCAAGAGCACTCCTGCAGCAGATACGAAAAGCATTTAATTTATATGCATTAGTATTGTTCAACTTGCACCATAAAATGGTTTAGGTCCACTGAGTCGAATGCACTTACACAAAGTCGTTGAGTTCCAACCGTGTGTCCGGAGGAGGGTTGATGAGCACATAGGACAATGTGTTCTGATGGTCGTTCATTTCATCTGCAAGACAGACAAGCAACTGGTAACACGGCCAGATCAAACAACAGAATGGCAAACCTTTGGGACAGTGGAACACTCTCTGTAAATCACAACCACAAGCAAAAGCCATATTTCTCCTTCCCCCACCCCAGGTTTCAAGGCATGCAGGTTCTCAGCATGCAGCAGTAGCCATGATTAGCCCAGGGATAGTTTGGGGGTTGGCTCTAGTTCAGAGGTGGGGGAAACTTGGGAGGCTGGAGGTGGAGCTTGGTAGTGCAGAGGCAGAGCTTAGTATCCTATGACAGTGGCCATCACTTGGTGGTTTGGGGGGGCAAGTGATGATTGCGTAGAGATGGAGGTTAGCAGCTTAAGACAGTGCCCATCACTTGGTGGTTTGGAGGGCAAGTGATGATTGCGTAGAGGTGGAGGTTACCAGCTTATGACAGTGCCCATCACTTGGTGGTTTGGGGGGCAAGTGATGATTGCGTAGAGGTGGAGGTTAGCAGCTTCTGACAGTGGCCATCACTTGGTGGTTTGGGGGGGCAAGTGATGGTTGTGTAGAAGTGGAGCTTAGTAGTTTGTGACAGTGGCCATCACTTGGTGGTTTTGGGGGTGATGGACATGGAATGGGGCTGACAGCAAAATCATTCAAGTCAAGCCAAAAATAAAAGGATAAAAGCCTTGTTTCTAGCCACTCATTTTGATATTTAATTCCTTCCCCTGGTGACCCTAAGAAAATTCAAGTCTGTTATGGCATGTTGGGGAAATCTGTAATTGGGGAAGAGCTGCATCCATACCAAGCGGCCTTAAGCAAGCCACTTTTTTGTGTGTGTGACAGTACTCGACGGTGCAGCATGCCAGCACCTCTTTTTTGGCTGCCCGTAGTAGCCATTTGGTGCTAGCATCCATGGCGCTTTTATCAAGATATAAGGCACCTCATTATCATTCTTATTTACCAAAAAAGCACTGCTCAGCTCCAATCTCATATATGTTAAACTGGGAATAAAAATATTGGCTTAAATTACAGGGCTGTGTAAGAATTATTGCAATCAAGTATATTTTTAAAAAAACAGTCAGAAAAGGGCACACAAATGATATAAATATTACAAATATTATTATTACTAATATTATTACTATTTCAAGTGGTCCTGTTCTGGATTCCATTCCCCTCCCCCCTGTTTTTCCATTTCACCTTCCCTCCAACAGTCAGCCAGCATTCCGTGGCTACTGAGCATGCTCACTCGTCATTGGCTGTTCTCTCCCCTCTTTCAGGAGTCTCCCTTCCAGTTTTTTTTCTCCGCCTGTTGACACCTCCCTCTTGTGCATGGAGGTGCACTGAGCTCACTACCAGTATATAGGATTTGCTCCTGAAATCCAGCCAGGCACTGCCGGCATGCTTTCAAGTGTGCCTCCTGGTCTTGAGGACTAGAAATTGGATTTCCAGCTGAGGGTCTCAAGGATGCCAACATCCGCACCGAGTTCTGTACAACTTGTGGGATTGTAATTAACATATATATATATATATACACACAGTCCTATTAATAACCACAAAGACTTCTTTTAAGCCAGGGATGGAGACTCTGCAGCGCTCCAGAAGCTGTTGAACTCTTGACTGATGGGAACTGGACTTCAAGAACAACAGATTCCCTAGCCCTGTTATAGGCAATAAAGCTGAGAAGTCATATCCTGGGTCACATCTACACCATACATTTCAAGCACATGTAATTACGTTTAAAACACTTTCTCCACTTGACTTCCCCCAAAGAATCCTGGGAAGTGCAGTTTGTTAAGGATGCTGGAAAGTGTAGCTCTGTGAGGGGTAAACCACAGTTCCCAGGATTCCTTGCGGGAAGGGGAGAGAGCCATGTGAATGAAATGTGTTTTAAATGCATGGTGTCGGCTGTGACCAAAACGCATCCATAGCCATCCACATAGTACTTGAAATGGTGGGTTTGATTGGTCCTTGGCTTCTTCATTTTGCTAGGCTTCTCCAAAGCTGTCTGTCAAAGTATCACTCTGAAAAATGAGAAGCATTATAACAAAGGCCAGCCAGAGAAGCACAAGACAATGAGACGAGAGCAGATGGGATTCTGAGGAACGATAACATGCATATGTGAGGCAGCCCATACAGTTAGAAAGTCCACCCTAATGCCCAGCTCAGATCTCCCTGTTTGCAGTCTCATCCAGTATTTGTTGCCTTGGACCCAGCAGACACAATCGCGGCTCGGGGAAGGGGCCCTAGCTCAGTGGCAGCGCATGTGCTTTGTATGTGGAAGGCTCTGAGCGCAATCCTTGCCATCTCTGGCTAAAGGATCTTAGCAGAAATGGCGGACGACTTCTGCTTGGGTACCAGGATCATATGAAGCTGCCTGATACCAAGTCTGTCCGTTGATCCACCTGCCCCAGGACACTGAACTCTGATGGACAGCGGCTCTCTAAGATCTCAGGCAGAAGTCTTGTAATTTTAAGGTGAGGAATCTGCAGCCTGGGGGCAGCATGTGGCTCTTGGCCTAATTTGATATGGCCTGAAATGCAGCCCAAAGAAATTTGTGGGGGAAGGATGATAGGGAGACAGTGGCAGAGAGAAAGAGGGACTGGGTGGGGTGGCACAGAGAGAAAGAGGGACTGGGTGGGGTGGCACAGAGAGAAAGAGGGACTGGTGGGGTGGCACAGAGAGAGAAAGAGGGACTGGTGGGGTGGCACAGAGAGAGAAAGAGGGACTGGTGGGTGGCACAGAGAGAGAAAGAGGGACTGGTAGGGTGGCACAGAGAGAGAAAGAGGGACTGGTAGGGTGGCACAGAGAGAGAAAGAGGGACTGGTGGGGTGGCACAAAGAGAGAAAGAGGGACTGGTGGGGTGGCACAGAGAGAGAAAGAGGGACTGGTGGGGTGGCACAGAGAGAGAAAGAGGGACTGGTAGGGTGGCACAGAGAGAGAAAGAGGGACTGGTGGGGTGGCACAGAGAGAGAAAGAGGGACTGGTAGGGTGGCACAGAGAGAGAAAGAGGGACTGGTAGGGTGGCACAGAGAGAGAAAGAGGGACTGGTAGGGTGGCACAGAGAGAGAAAGAGGGACTGGTAGGGTGGCACAGAGAGAGAAAGAGGGACTGGTAGGGTGGCACAGAGAGAGAAAGAGGGACTGGTAGGGTGGCACAGAGAGAGAAAGAGGGACTGGTAGGGTGGCACAGAGAGAGAAAGAGAGAGGAGCTGGGTGGGTGGCTCATAGAGAAAGAGGTGAGAAATGAGATGAGTAGCAGATAGTGAGCAATATATATAATACTGCAATGCTGCAAACTCCACTTACCATTGGCTGTCCCCCTCCCAAACAATGTTTTATGTGGGTTAAGGACCCTTCATAGGAAAAAAGGTTCTGCCTGCAAAGCATGTGCTCTTGTCACTGAGCCACACAGCCCTTGGAGAGCAGCTGCCTGTCAGAGTAGATAATGCTGCACTAGATATTATTCCAAAAAAGGCATCTTAATGAATTTGTTCCCACCCTCCTCACAGCAGTGTCAACAGCTCATCCTTTGGCAAAAATCAAGGGCAATATCTCGGAGGCGGACAGCCTTGTCTTCACAACCACTGGAAAATCTATTTCCATTTGGGCTTTCTGATAACTGAAGGATGTCTAAGGAAGGGTTCCATTTTTGTGAAGGAAGGGCAGCATGTATGATTTTCACTAATATATGCATATTTTATGCACTCTTCATCCCAGTGCAAGCATTGTTGCACACATTCCTCGTCTGGAGAACCGCGTTGCAAAATTCAGAGAAGTGGAAGTTTCGAAGGTTAGCTGTGTTTTGGTTTGCATATTGTTTGGGAAAATGCAGATTTGGCAAGATTGCCTTTATATGCGAACCAAAGTTAATTCCTCCCCCGTCCCTACTCAAGGTGCGTTCAACCTGAGCCTCTATGTGGCAGGCTCTCAGTCATGCAGTTTTACCGCGAGTCAAGCCTGACTCCCAGGGAGAAGAGATTTACCTTGCAAATATCCAAGATTTACCCGATTCATCACATCACAGGCTGTTAAATTTGCTACATCCTCTACAGAACACACAGAGAGGGGGGGAACACACACACAAAAAGAAAAGAACAAACAAAGGCACAGACATAGACAGAGAGGAAGAGAAGAGAGAGAGAGAGATCAGCAAGCAGCGATTCAGAAAGTATCCAAGAGACCGGCATTGGTGATCATACAAGCAAGAGCATAATAAAAAAGTATACATACAAAATAAAGCACAAAATAAAATGAAAAGGAAGCCAGACTCATGTGCTCTGTCCAGGGTGTTGTGTAGGGCCTTGGATGCTGACGAGGTGATATGCTGCGAGAGTGGGTTCATAGTACCATCAGTGGCATTGGCCTTTGATACATCTTTCCCACCCAGCCAGTTCTTTAGGGAAACATGGTGGGGTCTCTATAGTGGAGATGGGCAATTGGCAGCCTTTGGCTAATATAAAAAGTCCTCTGCAAGTGACTGGTTGATACTAGGGACAGATGAGGATTTCACTGAAATCAAACTTGGCACCGGACTTCCTGAGAGTTTGCATGTTCTCAGTCTTTCCAGACTGATCCTGAATGCTGTGAGTTTCTATGGCTTTTTTCCAACACCAGATTTTTTTAAAAAAAAAAAAGCTCCATAGAACTTTGCTTTGCTAATGTGAACCTGACCAGGTTGTGTGTTTGCTGTGCTAACTTTAAACTGACCAGCATGTGCCTTTGCCTTGCTAAAGTGAAGTTGAGGAGGCTCTGCCTTTGCTTTTCTAGTGTGAAACTGACAAACATGTATGTTTGCTTGGTTAAGTGAAACTGTGTCTTTGCTAAGTTTAAACAGACTAGCCTGTGTCTTTGCTTTACACAGCCTGTTCTGTGATTTGCAGCCTGTGTCTTTGCCTTGCTAAGATGAAACTGACAAGCATGTGTTTGCTTGGCTAAGTGAAACTGACCAGTATGTGCCTTTGCTTTGCTCATTCTGTTCTTTGCTTTGCAGCCTGTGCCTTTGCTTTTCTAAGATGAAACTGACTAGCCTGCTCTTTGCTTTGCAGCCTGTGTCTCTACTTTGCTCAGTCTGCCTCTTTGGTTTGCTGTTAAACTGATCAGCCTGCCTCTTTGCTTTGCTAACTGTGAAACTGACCAGGCAATCTCTTACTTTCTGCCAAGGCTCTCTCTCTCTCTCTGTAGATTCCAATATGATTTGGGAGGAGGAGGAGAAGGGGAAGACTGGGTGGTTAGGTACTGACCAAAGGGAAAACTTCTTTCTTTCCCTTTCTGAAAGGAAAACATTGTTAACAATATGCTTATTTTTCAGGAGGAAAGAAAAATCTGAATGGTAAAAGCAAAGGATAGTGGAAAAATAACTAACATGAAATAGATCTGCCTGGCAGTTCAACAGAGTGCATTTAAACAGGCACCAAGTGGATCCCATCCCTAGTTTGGACATCTGGCAGGAGCCATCTGTCCCTTCTTTGGTGCAGCTTATGATGGAAAGGAAGTGGAAGATGGGGGAGGTGAGGAGAGAGGGAGGGAGGGAGGAATGGCAGAAAGAAGGGGTGTCAGAAAGAGAGAGAAAATGGGGTGTCAGAGAGAGAGAGAAGAAGAGGTGGCAGAGAGGGGGTTAAGAAAGTGTGGCATGAACTCCAATTTGAGTTGGGCCAAGCTCGAAGTCACCTTTGACCTACTCAAATTTTGAGGGCATTATTCAAATCAGGGGACAGCGAGTGAGAGTAAAAGGGGTGACAGAGAGAGAGAGCAAAAGGGGGACAGCCTGCCCATTTTTGGCTCCAGCTGCACCTGCTGCTGGTTTCAGTCCCACCCACCACTGGCATGCAGCCCCCCGCCCAAGATTACCCCAGCAAGAATGTGGCCGTTGATGTGAAAAAGGTTGCCCATTCCTGTTCTGCAGGATTTGTTTCAATCCACTCTCAGAACTCTTCAGATGTTCTGCGACCCCCGAATTCTGCAAGACACCCTAGCATGTTTTGACCCTTGCTCTTTTTCACCAAGCTCCTGTAATCTTGGTTCAAATCTACCTCTGCATTCCTGTTTATTTGCTATGCTGTCCTCTATGCTTGCCAATGTGCTTCATAGTTTACAATCAGTATTAGGCACAATCACTTGAGGTTCATCTTCTGTAATAAGTGCTTCTCAAGTTGCTAAGATGAATAGACCTTAATATTTAAATTTGCATTTATGTTGTTTCACCTTCTTTTTTCCACCCATCTCAACCAATTTGCTTCTTTCCATTTCATTGTTGGGCAGTTTCATTCCAGGTTGTTTTTTTTTGGGGGGGGGGAGGGATGGCCATAAAACTTCAGAGCCAGCCCATTTAGGCAGCCAAAATGCTTTTAAGTCTTTTAAGAGCTCCTGAGCCTTTAGTTAAATGCTTCCTGTTTGCAGGTTCATCCCATTTTATTGCTTCTCAATAAGTGTTAGTTGGGGATTTCATGATGAAAAGGTCTGAATTGTCTCTCACTCTTATCATTTTTTAAAATATGTGTACTTTTAATAGTGACATAGTGCTGTTTGAAAAATGAAAAGTGATTCAATGAGAGGATATAAGTAAAGCCTCCTCCCATCCTTCTTATGGAAATAGAAACTGGCATGGAAGCAATTAAAATAGGTGATTCCAAGAGCAATTACAGGTTATTTGTTACTAATCCTACACCTGCACTCATTTATTTATTTATAAAACATATTTGTATACTGCTGTTTAATTTGAAAAAAAAACATCACAGTGGTTTACACCAAATAAAAACCATATAATAAAAACCAAATAAAAATATAGTAAAAAGATCAACTATTGCAAAGAAACATCTTAACTACTTGCATAAGCCTTGCAGGGCGAAAAGGTTTTCAGCAGGCATTTAAAGGTTAAAACAGAAGGCACCTGCTGAATCTCTGTTGGCAGAGCATTCCAGAGAACTGGGCCGATAACAATGAAGGCTTGGTTTTGTGTCAATGTTAAATGAGCCTCGCCAACTCAGGGAATGACTCATCAAGAAGGAATATAAGTGTAAACCTCTACAAAGAGGAATATTTTAATTAACATTGATGGAGACCTTTGCAAAATGGGGCTTATCTGTGAATCAGGACTTTGCTATGGAGAAGGCTATTGCTCAATAATGCAGCACTCTATTAAGTGGCAGTGTGGAGCCTCAGTTTTAATTCCCCTGCCAACTTACTTGAGAAAAAGCAGTGCAGCTGCAGGGCTCTAATGTGAAAGGAACTTTTCTTGTCTTTGGCTTAAGGCCTCTGCAGGTCTCCTGGCCTCATTGGACCAGTTCTTCAAGACAGGCAGGCACTTTTTTTTTTAAGCACCCTTCACTTACCAATTAGCAGCTGATATAGCACAGTGGGGAGGAGAGCCTGGCTGGGAGTCCAGAGTCTGTGAGTTGAAATCCCCACTTGTGTCTCCTGGGTGTCAAGGGCCAGCTAAAGATTACCCCACAGCGAGTGGCTCAGGGGTTACATGCCCTGCCACCTGTGCAGCCGTGGGCAAGCTGCATAGTCCCAAGGAGCCCAGCTGCCCCCCAGCTGGCAGTTGCAGGCAAGAAAGGGGTGGGCTTGTGCAGCTGTGGCAAGCTGAGCAGGCCCTAGCCAGCTGGGGAGGACTAGCCTCAGAGGGGGCAATGGTCAACACCCTCTGAATACCACTTACCATGAAATCCCAATTCATAGGGTAGCCATAAGTCGGGATCGACTTGAAGGCAGTCCATTTCCATTTTCACTCTTTTGAATACTGGTTCAAGGCCCGGTTCAAGGTTCTTGTGCTGAAAGACAAAGCCCTGAACAATTTGGGGCCAGGATACCTTAAGGGCCGCCTGAGCTTTTGTATCCCAATTAAATATATAGTAAAAACAAGATCAACTATTGCAAAGAAACATCTTCTTAACTGCCTGCATAAGCATGGCATGATCAGAGCCCAACCACGGAGATCATCCAGAAGAGTTCTGTTAGTTGTCCTCTGTGTTACAGAGGCCTAACTGGCCTCAGCTAGAAGTTGGGCGTTTAGTGTCACTGCTCCCATGCCATGGAAGACTCCATTCGACAGGTACCCTTGCTTTTGACTTTCAGGGGTCTCTTGAAGACCTTTGTATGCTAACAAGCCTTTGTAGCTGTTTACACTTTTGGATCAGCCAGTCACTTTAACAAGTATCTGTATTGTTTAATAGTGTTTTATGTTTTAACATGCGACGGTATGAAAAATGGAAATGGACTGCCTTCAAGTCGATTACGACTTATGGGCGACCCTATGAATAGGCTTTTCATGGTAAGCAGCATTCAGAGGGGGTTTACCATTGCCTTCCTCTGAGGCTGAGAGGCAGTGACTGGCCCAAGGGCACCCAGTGAGCTTCATGGCTGTGTGGGGATTCGAACCCTGGTCTCCCAGGTCATAGTCCAACACCTTAACCACTACACCACACTGGCTCGGTATGCGACAGGATAGTAAGACCCTTTATTAATTAGTAATATAAATAAATAAATGTGGAAAACCCAACCCCGAGATTCTGAGTTGCTTGAGAGGTTTACCCCAAAGCATCAGCCCGACCTGCAAAATGGCCAGTTTCGGTTTGGAAGGCCTAGTTCTGCTTTGGCAGAAATAAAAGCCTGTGCGCAAACAGGTGCAGGGAGCCAACCCCCTGGATGTCAAAAGATTTAAGAAGAGAGAGAATGTATGAAGAACAAACAGCCCAACAGCACAGGTTGGCATAAGGAATGCAGAAAAGAAAACGGAAGAAAAAGCACAAAAACTGTGCAATGAAGTTTTTTTCCTTAATAAATTGCAAGAGGTTTTTTTTCTTTCAATAGACAGTCCAGGAAAAACTCTTCCATTTTGCTCGGATTTCTGACAAAAGTGGCTTGCTGACTGGGGCAGAGTGACACTAGCTTCCCAGCAGGTGAGTCGCTGTTGCTTACCAGAATGGAGAGAGGAGAGGCGGCGGGGAGGTCACCGTGGTGCAAACACACCAGAAGGAGAACCAGATTGGCTCCACTGGTGCTGGCCTCCCCAGTGCGTCGCCCCTCTCTATCCCGGTAAGTGACGGTGACCCACCTGCCGGGAAGCCTTTATAGCTGCTCCATCCCACCAAGCCAACCACTTCCAATTCCCAAATTCTAGCACTTTCAAACAGCTTTGTTGACTCTTCCTCCTTATTGATCCATTACTTGCTCTCAGACTTCTTTTGCTGGCAGCAAGGAAGCCGGTGGGATTTGCCACCTACCCCACCTACTGAAAGGGTGGCTGGTGACAGAGACAAACCACCATGGTTTTTGCATAAGGATAGCAATGATGGTTTGGTTCCACTGAGTGGAGGCTGGTGGCTATGGTGTCAGTGGGGCAGTGAATCCACTCCTGGGTTAAGTCTGAATGTTTAAGGAATTGTCCAAGGTGCTGAACCTGTATTGGGAATAGGTTTAGTCCTGCAAGGTTGGACTAAGATTCATTGCCCCAGGAGGCTGGCTTGTGGCGAGTCACCATGACTCCCCTCAAGCTAGTCTCCTTTTATCTAGTAGTACATTTAATCAATCAATCAACCAATCAATTAATATCCTGCCCTTCCTCCCAGAAGGAGCCCAGGGCGGCACTTACTATGTAGCTCGCACTCTCTTCTACCATGGAACTCAAGAGGGCAGCTGGAGGGGGTGAATTGGGCTAAATGTTACATTGTACGTGGATGGCAAAAATGAAAAGGCACCTCTTGGGGGTGCCGCAAATAAAGGGGCCCCCCACTTACCATACCCTGTTGTGGGCAAGCCCAGATGTTTCATTCGGTTCTTCACCAGCTCCGACAACTCCTGCCTCTCCGATCGCCGGTAAAGGCTCAGCCTCTGCTGGTTGATCCACTCGGCTGTTTTGGGTGTGTGTTTGCTCATCCCTTTCCGGCTCAGTCGCCGGGCCCACTGCATGCTTTTGCGCCGAAGCAAAGGGTGCTCCGCTTGGTCGGCGGGGCACGAGTTCCGGTGATGGTTGGTTTTGGGGTTCCAGGGGTCCTTTGCCTCTTTGGTGTCCTCACAGTCTTCCACGTTGATTGAGATCTGTGACTGGGAACACCAGTAGGCCATGAGGGCAAGCAATATATGGCTTTTGATCCCCTGATGGGCCACTGCCGTGATTCCACGGAATTGTAAGAAGAAAAGCTTTCATTTTTGTTTATTTAAACAAAATGACTACCACCCCCATGAGGAAACTTTTCTCGGGGATGAACCATGGTAGAGCTCATGCTTCATTTCAGAGGAACCTTTTTTCAGCCCAAGGCCCACATTTCATTGTTGGCAACCTTCTGCATGCCAGTGGTAGGTGGGGCCAGAGGCAAAAGGGAGTGGAGCAACAAATGTGTATTTTGTGTTTCTGCAGGAGGCTAGCTTCTACACAATCCTTCTCTGTCCTCTATCCAGGCAAACAAGATGCATGATCAGAGCTCAAGGACCCTCTCAAGCCTGGCACTAGGTTTCGGTGCCTTGGAGAGCTCCCTGAAAGTTCAGACTAAAACCTGGAGCGGATTCCACTGCCCCACTGACATGGAGCAACCAGCTTCAAGGAGGGTGTGAAACTGGGCCAGTGAGGGGTGGGGGCTGTGGAGAATTCTAAGGGCCAGATAGAGTGGTCTGGAGGGCCACCTTTGGCCCGAGTGCCAGAGGTTCTCCACTCCTGCTTTACATAGAATATCCAAGGTTCAGTCCCCAGCACCTCCAGTTAAATGTATCAGATGATGTGAAAGACCTTTTTCTGTCTGAGAACCTAGAAAACTGCTGCTAGCCAGAAAAGACAATGTTGGGCTAGATGGTCAAATATCCTGAGCCAATGCCTGCTGAAGCCAAAATTGTTGTTGAACAAACACTTCTGGTTAGCAGACCATTGGTGCCTTGGCATCATAGTTCCCTGTACCACATTGAATCAGAATAATTTACGCCCGGGGTCCCCAAACTGTGGTCCATGGTATCAGGTGGTCTGTGGTGTGTCTGCAGATTTGCGGTTGAAGATGGGAAACGGCACATCCGTTGCATGGAATACTTATATTGATTTTTCATTGCATGTTTGTTTATTTCATTTTTATTTCTCACATTGTACTTGGTTGTACTGCGGTTTGAATTCTGTGGAATTACAATTGCCACAACAGACAGAAAAATCATTCAGACCCTCAGTGGTTTTCAAGTGGTCTGTGAGAAACACCAGTTTGGGAACCACTTATTTATGCCAACTAGTAAGCATTGCAGAATAAATTATGCCAAATAAACAGAACCACGGCAAAACTGGAATTAGTTATGGAGGCTGCAGAATTCTGCTTTAGTTTCTGCAGAAGTTTAATTGACTTTTTTCCCACCCAGTGTAGGGCATTTATTTTATCTAGTGCTATTTTTAGAGATGGCCTTTCTTCCCTTGTGGAGCTCAGGGTGAATAGCCAGGAGGATTCCACTAGCTGGTCTCCCATCCAATCACCAACCAGAACCAGACAAGCTTCGAGGCTGCTGTGTCATATGCCTACGGACTAGGGATGGGTCTCCTTTCCTAATTTTTCATTCTTAAATTCAGTTCTCCACCCTTCCACACACATATGTATATATGAAAATTCATTAGCATTTTAGTGTGAACTTCTCCTAATATACACATCTTTGTATGACATTTTGCCCAATTAGGGGCTGTGCCCCTGCTTGTGTCACTCGTCAGCCCTGATTACTTCCCACTAATCCTCCCTTGCCAAAGCCATCCACCCCCTCCTTTTATGCTTGCCTGCCTCCATCTCCATCCTCCACTGGCCCAGCAGCTTTAAGAAATCTGTTTTCACTCTGTAGTTTGCAGCACCACCTGTTGGTGGTCAAGTGAACTGCTGCATGATGACATTCTTAGGCAAATATAGAATAGCAGATATACACACTTTTGCAAATAAATTTTCCCTAATATAATGCATTGGCACATTTGACATACATAGTATATGCATTTTGTATATATTACTTGGCCAGAGAACTGCCTTAAAAATTGGGAGAGGTGCAAATTTCAAGGGATGGCTGTGTTTCCATTCACATGTTATTTCAGAAAGTGCAAATTACCTAAGTTTGCCTTTAAATGAGAACTGAATCAATTTTTTCCTCTATCCCTACTTCAGACCAGGCCCTGCCCAGGCTTCACCATCTGTGACTGGTGGATTGTTCTGAAGCCCCAACCATTGGGGGCATGGCTGGAGCAAGACCACTTTTTCTGTCCTGGGAGCATCTGCAGATATCAGTTCACATCTCCCACTTCTTATTGCAAGCACAGTGCTAAGACCTAGGTTTTATTCCATACTGATGAAACTCAAAATGCAGAGTGTGATTTTGAGTAGGCAATGTCACAAGCAAAGGGGCCAAGTATGCACCAGGTGCAAAAGAAAAAGGAAAGCATCCTTTTACCTTTAGTTGGAAAATTGGAGCCTTACATTTACTTTTTCAGCCTAAAGACAAATGGATATTTTTTTGACAGAAACCGTACTCACCTGTGTCCTGATGTCGTGAGGCTGGGGGGAGGAAAGAGAGAGGGAATTCTTGAGACATGTTATTTGGAAAAAGCACGTCATTGGTTTGACCTGGCATCCCTTTGCTGAAATGCAACATAGAGAGCATGCACCTTTGGGTGATGAGTGTTTTAGTTTTGCAACCCCTTCCTCAACTTGAAAATCTGTAACAGATTGAAATCGGCCCTCTGACTGTCAGTTGTGAGCTCCACCTAGTCACTAGGGATGGGCAAATCTGTAAACTTCAGTTTCTCTCCCTTTGTCAGGTTCTGAGTTCTCCACATTTCTGTATCAGTTTGTGAATTTGTCAGCATTTTGGGGCAAACTTCTCCTAATATACACATATGTCATTTTTGCCTGATGGAAACATTTTTTTCAAGCATGGAACAGGCGGGCAAGGAAAATTGTGGATCTCAGAGAACCAAGAAAGATGTATCGTACAAGAGCAGGTAGCTGAGGACAGATGTAAATTTTATATGCTTATTTTTTTAATTAACTCTTTGGCTGCAGATCCCTAGGTGGGGGAGGGGGGAAACGTATTTGAGAGTAGAGAGGGGTATACTGGCATAGCTGAAGATAGATTAGGGCCAAGGGGGGGCCAAACAGGCTGTTTCTGTCATGGCTTCTTACATCCATGGTGGAAAACATGTGGGACTCGGTCCTATAGATGCCAATGGGGATCTCTGCGCTCGAGGAACACAGCTTCTGGAAAAGACGCCCGTATGTCCGGATCCACAGGTCATCCTCGGTGATTTTCATCTATCCGATAAAGGAAGGAAACAGAAGGAATAAAAAGTCATTTGCACTCTTTTACAATGGGGGACAGAACTAGATTTTTTGCATTGACAAGATCACATCAACCATCAGGTCTTGGAATGTAGGAAGCTGCCTTATACGGAGTCAGATCCATGGTCCATCGAGCTCACTCTACACCGATTGGCAGCGGCTCTCCATGGTTTTCAGTCAGAAAGCCTCTCCCAGTCCTAGCTAGAGATGTCAGAGATTGAACCTGGGACCTTCTGCATGCAAAATAGATGCTCTGCCACTCCGCTATGGCCCTTCCAGATAACTGAAAAATGGAAATGGACTGCCTTCAAGTCGATCCTGGTTTATGGCGACCCTATGAATAGGGTTTTCATGGTAAGTGGTATTCAGAGGGGGTTGGCCATTGCCTCTCTCTGAGGCTAGTCCTCCCCAGCTGGCTAGGGCCTGCTCAGCTTGCCACAGCTGCACAAGCCAGCCCTTTCCTTGTCTGTAACTGGGCTCCTTGGGACTATGCAGCGTGCCCACGGCTGCACAGGTGGCAGGGCACGTAACCCCTGAGCCACTCACTGTGGGGGTGACCTTTAGCTGGCCCTTGACACCCAGGAGACACGAGCAGGGATTTGAACTCACAGACTCTGGACTCCCAGCCAGGCTCTCCTCCCCACTGTGCTATACCAGCCTGTTCCAGATAACTAGGGGAAGCATAAATCAGAGAGGCATGGAGCAGTATGCCTCTGAATGGGAATCACAAATGGGAAGGGTGCTCTTGCGCTCAGGTCCTCCTTGCGGGCTTCCCATTGGAGCAGCTGGTTGGCTGCTGTGAGAACAGGATGCTGGACTAGATAGGCCACTACGGCTTTTCTTAAGTTTTCACATGACCTAAGCTAAACTTAGACTCTTGACCCGGATGGGCAGTGGACTTCCAGGGCTTTCGAGTGTCTCAGTCCCCAAAACGCTAGGCTCTGAACCAAAAAGGCAAACCACCCCAGATCGGTTTCTACCTGACTGCATAGAATCATAGTGGTGGAAGGGAACTTGGTGGTCATCTAGTCCACCCTCTGGGCTCAATGCAGGCTCTGCCATGCAGGACGCAACTACACCATCCTTGACTGGGGGCTGTCCAGCCTCTACTTCAATCTCTCCATCAAAGATGTAAAGCCCATCACCTCCCCAGGCAGCCTGTCTTGCTGTCAAGCAACTCTTACTGTTAGGAAGCTTCTCCTAATGTTTAGGCAAAATCTGCTTCCCCGCAATTTCCACCCCTTCGTTCTAATCCTGCTCTCTTGACAAAGGGAATGCCTGCTCCCGGTGGAAGCTAGTCCATTAGGGGAACTGGGGCTGTGCCCCACCAATCTCAGTCTGCCTGCAGCCAGCCCACTTGCCTGCCTCCTGACTTGCAAGCAATCCAGGAGGTGGCCCTCCCTACCAGTGTCCTCCTCCTTAGTCTCTGTGTTGCCCTTAAAGAACTCAGCAGCAGTAGCATAGGGGCAGATTCAGAAGTGCAGGTTCCCTCCATGGTAGTCATGCCATGCCCCCTCATAACCATGCCCCCTTTCCACTTTTCCTCATCCCCCTTGCTCTCCATGTCCTCTTCGAGTCTACCCTCCACTGCAACAGACATCCAGCATGAAAGGGGAGGCTGTGTGTTAGCTACTGAGAAGAGTCTTCTCAGCGGCCAACCCACCTCCTTTCACTCTGGCTCCAATCGGCACGAAAGAACAAGAACTGTTCTCAACAGCTAACACAGTCCCCTTTCATGATGACTGGTTTGTATATTGGAACCTGGCTGGGACCCTGCTCCCAAAAAAGTAAGGGGACTATGACCCTCTGCGACCTCAGATGACTACACACCTGCTCAGCAGGGAGGAGGATGGGGACAAAACTTGACCTAAATGGCTCTGGCTGTCATTGGCTCTGGCGCCACCTGCTGTTGGTCTCCCTGCCTTCCACCCTACCATTCCTAGTGAGCACCAGCAATCTACTGAGTGACAGCCCTTCAAATATGTGAAGACAAAATTCATGTCTCCTGGTAACCTGACCATTCCTCATATGATTTGGTGCCTAGACTCCTGGATGCCCTCCTCTGGATGATTTGGAAGGTAGACCTATCTCACTCTCACAGGCCTAAAGTGGGGGGAAAATTCCACCCAGACCACTGCATTTCCCCCGTTTGGTTGGGGAAACTCAAGACTTACGGCACAGAGGTAGCCGGACCCCGGGGTGGTGTCTAGACCCAGCAGCAATCTTGTGATGGTGATCATGTAGTCT
Source organism: Rhineura floridana (assembly GCF_030035675.1). Lineage (NCBI taxonomy): Eukaryota > Metazoa > Chordata > Lepidosauria > Squamata > Rhineuridae > Rhineura > Rhineura floridana. The sequence goes on from NC_084499.1 coordinate 13,490,875, forward strand.
TTCACGAACGACTGCAAGGGAAGAATTTGTGAACAATGTTGGGGGCTGGCTTGTACTAGGGATCCATTAATCCACCAGTTTCAATCAACATTTGAATTGATTAAAAATGGAAGTGGACTGCCTTCAAGTCGCTCCTGACTTATGGCAACCCTATGAATAGGGTTTGAACTGTGTTTTATTGTAATACGATCTGTTTTTAATATGTATTTTGTATCTTCTTTTTATATCTGTTTAACTGTGGTAGCCTATGGCTCTGAACAATAAAGACTTCATTCATTCATTCATTCATTCAGAATAGGGTTTTCATGGTAAGCGGTATTCAGAGGGGGTTTGCCATTGCCTTCCTCTGAGGCTGAGAGGCAGTGACTGGCCCAAGGTCACCCAGTGACCTTCATGGCTGTGTGGGGATATGAACCCTGGTCTCCCAGGTCGTAGTCCAACAATCTAACCACTACGCCACGCTGGCTGAATTGATTAAGAAGATGCCTCCAATTAATCCAAGAACAGATTTTTAAAAACAACAACCAGGGACTTAAATGGCAGGTGGCAAGCACTATCTGCAGGAGTGGCACTGGTGGTCGTTGTCCGAGTTGGCGAGGCTCATTTAACATTAACACAAAATTGAGCCTTCGGTGTTTCATCGGCCCACTTCTCTGGAATGTTCTGCCAACAGAAGTTAAGCAGGCACCTTCTGTCTTAACCCTTAAACGCTTTCTGAAAACCTTTCTGTTCTGCCAGGCTTACACAGGCAATTAAGATGTCTTTTCACAATATTTGACCTTTTCTTTTTTAAATGGTTTTTCTGTATGCTGTTAATTTGTTATAAACTGCTTTGGTGGTGTTTTTTTAAAAAACGAAATAGCATTTTATAAATATGTTTATAAAAAATAAATAAAAGACGCATTGTGCCTTGTGTATGACAGAACAGTGAGGGCTTCTTTGTGACTGACAAGGTGCCAGGTGAAAACCTTTTTATATTCCCAGGCATTTTAATGTGTACTATTAATATTTATTGATGTATTTTGCTGCTGTTTTGATTTTTGTTTACGTCTGTTTGGTTTGATTCCATTGTATTATTGTATTTATATATTTTCTGATTGTTTTATTGTTATGTACACCGCCCAGAGAGCCCTTGGGCTTAGGGCGGTATATAAATTAAATAAATAAATAAATAACCTAAAAGCGATTGTGTTTCCCCCCCCCCTTGAGAACGGTTGTTTCTTTCTCATATGGAGATTCTATCAGTCCACCCAGCTACAAATCATATACTACATTGACTAACTTTTCTTTACATTGTGGGACAGCCCTTAGGGATGACCTTCCTCATTGGCTGCCCATTACCTACCAGGCCAAGTTCATGGTTCTAGTTTTGGTGTACAAAGCCCTATACAGCTCGGGACCAGGATACCTGAAAGACCATCTTACCCCTTATATACCCAGTCGATCACTGCGCTCTGCAGCTGAGGGCCTCCTGCAGATACCATCTGATCAGGAGGTCCGTTCTGCACAACATAGGAAGCAGACCTTTATTGTAGTGACACCGACCCTTTGGAAATCCCTCCCCTTAAATATTAGACAGGCGCCATCTCTGTTATCTTTTTGACCTTCCTCTTTCAACAAGCCTTTTAAGTAGAGACCTTATCCCAGCCTGCGTCTGTGTTGGAAAAGCTTTAAAAAAAAAAAACATGTTTTTAAAGATGTTTTGTTTTAATATATTTTAAAGTCTGTTTTTAAAGTTTTAGTGTTTTTGTTTGCTGCCCTAGGCTCCTACTGGGGGGAAGGGTGGGATATAAATTTAATAAATAAATAACCTGGGCCCCTCTAGAGGTTGTTGGATTGCAACTCCCATCAATCCCAGCCAGCATGGCCAATGGTCAGGGTGGATGGGTGTCGATTGCTGGCGCTTGTGAAGCCCTTTGCAGGCACTGCGAATCAGCTGCACCTCCAAACGCCCCTTCATTTCAGTTGCAACATCGTCACTTGTCCCACACTGAACGTCATATAGGATGTTAGAATTTCAGTTAACTTTAAAATGTTTTCATTGCTTGTTTTTAACTGTTTTCTAAATTGATAATTTTTTAATATTTCTCACGCACAGCTTAGAGGTTTCATTGTAATCACACAGTGCATACATTTTGTTAAAATAAAATAATGTCATCTGCATTTAGAGAGTCAGACCGTTCCTCTCTCAGATCAGGTTCCCCCCCGCCTTGACAGACTCAGTGCAACCGTTTGCATAAACCTAGGCTAGAATCAAAGCAGCTAGTCCCTCAGAAGGGCCCAAGAACTCTTGCTTTGCGAAGAATGCTTGCCCCCTTATTTCCCATCATTCTGACCTGGTAAAGAAGCGTATCCAACATGCTGATGCTGAAAACTCTGCCGGCAGCAAACGGAAGTCGGAACATGAAGGCCAAGTTGGAGCCGTTCTCTCGCTCTTTCTGTGAGGAAGACAAGTATGGTGGGGGGAGGAACATATATCAGCATTCTTTCTTTCTTTCTTTCTTTCTTTCTTTCTTTCTTTCTTTCTTTCTTATTTGATTTATATCCCACCCTTCCTCCCAGCAGGAGCGCAGGGAGGCTGTATCAGACTAAAGAGACTATGTAGCCCAGTGCCCTGTTTCCAACCATGGTCACTCCAAGGTTTGCAAATGTACAAAATATCTTTAGAAACAATCAAATCTGAAGGTGGGGTCAAAAACAGGCTGTTGAAGACTGAGCATGCTCAATGACCATAGTAAACAACACACTAGGGGGGAAGGAGGAATGGAACGGAGTTTCTTAGAGAGGGCATTGCTAGCTGGCTGGCTGGCACCATGAACAGGCATGCATCTACTTTCCAAAGCTTGAGCCCTTTGTGTTTTCTTTTGTAAGTGGCGGTACGGCAGTCCACAAAACTTTGTAGGATTATCCCGTGAAAAGAAGCAGAGCGTAATCCAAATTCTGCTCCATCATGAGCCCTGCACAGTGCCGGATTTAGGAACAAGCCAAGCAAGCCACGGCTTAGGGCCTCACATTATGTTGGAGATACCCAAGCAGTTTTATTATGATTGAAATTGTTTTGGCTTCAATAACCGTTCATAGCAAATCTACCACCTGAATTCTGAACCCTGACCTCCCCATCCCATCAACTTCCAGGGCTGCTGGACTACTTGCCATTATTATTTTCTCTCTCCCCCCCCCCCCCGTGCCTTAAATTAGGACCCTAGGGTCGTGTCCAATGTCGCTCCTACTCAGAGTAGACCCTCTGGAATTGATGGAGTAGGGTCGGATATAATCTCCCTCTCCCTCTCTCTGATTTATACCCTATCATCAACAGACATCGCCCTTTATCAACTGTGCAGTCCTGTACAATATCTACTCAGAAGTCAGTCCCATTGAATTTGGTGGATTCCAGCCAGAGTTTCGCAAGCCTTAATAACCAGAGCTACAGATTCCTGTGTTACCTTTTCTAGTTTGGAAAGGGCCAGCGAATAGCTGTCTTTTGCCCGGAACTGCATGAACCTCATGTTGGATGGATGTGTCAGCTCTGTAATGATGCTCAGGCTTGGGAAAAGCCTAGAAGGGAAATAAAAACCAGATGCATTACTCTTAGCCTTAATGAATAGGAGAAGCGCTCTGCTGCGTCAGACTGTGAGGACATCTGACAACTGGCCAGCTGGTTGCTTCTGAGAAGTCCCAGAAACAGGGAATATGGCGACAGCCCTCCACTAGAGATGGACGTTAGGGATGGAGGATCTGTTCATTTCAGTTCTCTCAGTTTTCAAGTCTTAAATTCAGTTCTCCACATTTCTGCAGCAATTTGCATTTTAAAAAAAATCCTCATGAAAATTCTCCAGCATTTGACTGACAATTTCTCCTACTAAACACATTTTTGCAGGGAGTTTTGACTAATGCACACATTTTTGCAAGACACTTCTCGTCACAGAATGCCTTTTTGTGTGTTCTTTTCACTCGTATATTTATTTGTACGCATGCTTTCCCCTGCCGTACACATTTCTGCAAGCGCTGGAAAATGCTGGCTGGCAAACTGCATTGCAAGATCCGAAGAAGTGCGCATTTTGGAAGGTGGCTGTGTTTCAGTTCTCACGGTTCGGAAAGTGCGAAGTGGATCAATTCGGCTCGAAAGGCGAATTGAATCGAGATTCTCCTCCAGTCCCTATCTGTGTGTAGGTGGGGTTTTGCATGGATGCACCAAAACAGATAGATCTTTCCATTCCTAGTCACATGAAAAGAAATACCTGGAACCAGTTCTCCATTTTGGGAGGCGAGAGATAGCAGGAGTGCAGAACCAAATGCGGCCCTCCATGCCTCTCTGTCCGGCCCTCCAAACTCTCCCCAAAACTCTCCCCAGGCCACATCCCTCACTGGCCCCACTTCAATGTTTTTGCCTGGCTGTAATGTGCTTTGGAAGTCACCTACTGTACAAACAAAATGTGTCTCAATTACTTCATCCACTGATGCCTCTGGCCCTGCCTACCCCTGGCAGGTGGCCCTCGGAAGGTTGTCCAAAAGGGAATGTGGCCCTTGGGCTGAAAAAATGAGGAAGAAAGATAGTTGTGGGCAGTGATGCTTCACCTTCAAAGCAATTTGGCTCACCTGAACATGGTCTGGACGTTGACAATGGTCTTGGCGTCTGCCATGTAATCCTCTTCGGCACTCATGGTGCTCTCCTTGTCTACCACCACCAAATTGTCGGCATAAATGATCCCGCACTGCAGCAAGCTGTCGAGGCTAGATTGAAGGCATACACAAAACAAGCAATGTTTAGAGGCCGTCGGAAAGGAAACCAACTGCTTTGATGGCCGAGGGCTGAAATGTTTCAGAAAAGAACATTCTCCGCAATTTTCTGAGAATTTTCTTGTTTGAGATCTTTCTGCCCCCAAATTATTGGAGAACTGCAACCCCAACCCTGGAGAATAGTCAATGAAAACCCCCTGCCAATTCCAACCCCACAGATTCAATAGAGCATTTCAGAAAGTCGTTTTCACTCATCCCTTGTTTGATCTTGCTGTGTCTTAGCTCCACGTTTACTCTAAACAAAGGTGTTTAAAGCACATTTAAAGCACATGACTTCCCCTAAAGAATCCTGGGAACTGTAGTTTGCTAAGGATGCTAGGAACTGTAGCTCTGTGAGGGGCTATAGTTCCCATGATTCTTTGGGGGGGGAAGTCCTTTCTTTCTTTCTTTCTTTCTTTCTTTCTTTCTTTCTTTCTTTCTTTCTTTCTTTCTTTCTTAGATTTATCTCCTGCCCTTCCTCCCAGTAGGAGTCATGTGCTTTAAATTTCATGGGTCAGCCTGCAAAAAAGGTTTGTGTCTGTCTGTAGGTAGAAAGTTGAGGAACCACCCCAAGGAACGTCCAAAGGCACAGCTGTTCATGGAGCTGAGTACAAAATATTTTTTAAAAAAGAAAGTAAAACATCTCTAAGTTTCTAGCCCTCATGGTTGTGAAGCTTTACTGCCCTGGGGACCCTAGGGGCATGGACCAAAACAATAATAAAAATGCTTACTTATCAATTGTGCCTTCCATGTAATAGACCATTGGGAAACAGCATATGGCTTCTAGGAAATGATGATCAGGCCTGCAAAAAGAGACGGGATGAGCCCAGGTTTCACCAGAGCTCACATCTTTCTGGGACTCTGCTGCCCAAATATTTTGCCCTCCTTGTCACTCTGCCCACATGACATCCCACCTTAAATCTCTGCACAGGATTCCCCCCCTTTCCCAGCTCCCCATCCTTCCTTCCAAAGCCCTCCATGGCTTTGTAACTGTCCAGTTTCACATCTCGATACACCTCCACCTGTAACCTTTGCTTGTCAACGGGTGCTGCAGCTCGGGGTTAGAGTACATCGTTTGCTCTCAGAGGTCCCTAGTTTCCCAAGGCAGGCTGGGAAAGACTCCTGCCCAATCCATTTTTCAGTAATAGTTGTGTGTCCAAATGGACACCCGGTCCTAGCTTTTGGACACCCAGTGAACACAAACGGACACATAAAATTTAACCCATGAACCAAGGAGACAAATTCAGATTGGAAGCCACTGAAACACTCACTAGAGGGGTGCAATATTAGCAAAATGGAATAGAAATAGTAGAACATAGGGACATGTTACACAATAATTCTTAGGGTTATTACAAACCACCTGTCTTTCTGAAAAATTTCTTTAACACGATCTCTCTCCCTGGATACGGTGATGTCTGGTTCTCTGGATCTTTGTTCTTTTTTTTGGGGGGGGGAGAATTCTGCTGCAGCAGGGTGTGGATCATAAGCATTATAATTTTCATTTGCTTTTAATTCATGTCAATACTGGTGGGTGGGCAGGCAAGAATTTTGCTAGCCTAGTAACTTGTGTAAATGCATTTGCAAGGCTGTATTCACTCCCTGTTTTTATTTTTTAGTTTGAACCACTTTCACCTCAATCCAAATATCAGGGCTTATACATGGTAGAGAGGCTTTCATGTGCAAGCCATTTAATGAAAAATGGACACCCACTAACAATGCCTTTAAAAATGCCCTTCTCCTGCCTGAAACCTTGAAGAGCTGCTGCCAATCAGTGTTTGCGCAACCATTTTTTCGAGCTGACGCAATATAGAACACTAGCAGGGGCAGTCTATCTAAGTAGGAAGAATTTCGGAGCAGGCTGCTTACTCATTCTTAACATGCCCCAGAGTTGATCAATTGCTCTCCGAGGGCCAACTTTAGGTAGAACCTTTCACCTGATAGTCTAGGTTTCTGTTTGCAGGGTTATTGTTTTTTTAAAGAAATACAGAGTTCTGATATAGGGTGTGTCTATGGGTTAAATCCAATGCTAGACCTACTCCGAATAGACCCATTGAAAATAATGGACATGACTAACAGATCCATTTATTTCAACAGGTCTGTTCACAGTAGAACTGAGTTGAATACGAGCCAAAATGTTTGTGAACTTTCCAGGCTGCGCTGTCTGAATGTGTTACTTGGATACAATCCTATGTGTATGCAGGGGTGTAGTCTTCCAGGGTCTTAGACCCTTTATGTTTTGGGGAGCCAGCTCCTAGCAGGGTCCCTATGTCTCCGGCATCCTACGAGCCGATCCACATGAAAGGGGAGTGCATTAGTTGCTGAGAAGAGTCCTCTAACATGCTGCCTTGTCCTTTCCTGCTGAATGGAGCTAATCAGAGTGAAAGGAGGTGAGAAGACTCTTCTCAGTTCCTGATACTCTCCTCATTCATGCTAATTCACTCCTAGGGATATGTGTTGTTGCAGGAGAAGGTGTTAACAAGGATCTCATTCCAGTGGCAGAAAAAAAAATTATTCTATCATCTTAGCAGGCTACACAATCTTAGAAGGGGTGTGTGGCGGTAAGGCGGCATGGCTGTGACTATCATGAAGGGATCTTGCACTTCTGAATTTGCCACAACACAACTGGATGTATGCCTCTGGGTGTATATGAGTGGAGGGAAACCAATATGAGGAAAAAAAGTACTTGCTTGTTGTCCAACAACAGCACAATGGGGTTTAACTCCTTCCGTGACCGGTAGTACGCACGGAGCGGGACGATGAAGTTGTACAAGCCATTCCCGGCCGTCTCGGCCGACACAATGATCAACTTGTTCTTAAAGCCGTAGGCCTTGGCGTCTTCATAACTGTTGTGCCTGCAGCCCTGATAAGACACCGGGAAACATTGTATGGGCCCTTCCATGGACTGTTGCCACTTTGGGGTGAGGTT